>NW_026902468.1:909093-1212124 GCF_027409185.1 Cynocephalus volans
GACACTGCAAAGGCCTTGCAACAGGCTTGGAAAAGTGTGTTCTATATCTCTGCCAAACAGAGTCCCCGGAGGTTGAGCTTTCAGAAGCAAGCTTAAGTGTTAGGGAGGAAGCAGCAGAATGTGCCTCTCACATCTAGCCTGTAGGAATTCGGTTGGCAAGTTCTATGGGGAAGCCCATTGCTGCCTATGGTGGAAACGGCATGGGAGATTTCTGTTTCAAAATCTCTGTGAAAAAGCGTCAGAGAAGCTTCTCCGTTTAGAATCCAGCATAGCTCACTGAACCGAAGAAGTGGTAGTTAGAAGGGAGTTAGAGCTGCAAGCAGTTTGGTTTGGGAAATTAGACGCGAAATGAAACTGCAAATGGCTTCCAACAGGCTTGGAAAAGTGTGTTCTATATCTCTGCCAAACAAACTCCCCGGAGGTTGAGCTTTCAGAAGCTAGTTTAACTCTAAGGGAGGAAGTAGCAGAATGTGCCTCTCACATCTAGCCTGTAGGAATTCAGGTTGGCAAGTTCTATGGGGAAGCCCTTTGGCGCCTTCGTTGGAAACGGGTTTGGAAATTTCAGTTTCAAAATCTCTGTGAAAAAGCGTCAGAGAAGCTTCTCCGTTTAGAATCCAGCATATCTCACTGAACCGAAGAAGTGGTAGTTAGAAGGGAGTTAGAGCTGCAAGCAGTTTGGTTTGGGAAATTAGACGCGAAATGAAACTGCAAATGCCTTCCAACAGGCTTGGAAAATTGTGTTCTATATCTCTGCCAAACAGACTCCCCGGAGGGTGAGCTTTCAGAAGCAAGTTTAACTCTAAGGGAGGAAGCAGCAGAATGTGCCTCTCACATCTAGCCTGTAGGAATTCAGGTTGGCAAGTTCTATGGGGAAGCCCATTGCTACCTATGGTGAAAACGGCATGGGAGATTTCAGTTTGAAAATCTCTGTGAAAAAGCGTCAGAGAAGCTTCTCCGTTTAGAATCCAGCATATCTCACTGAACCGAAGAAGTGGTAGTTAGAAGGAAGTTAGAGCTGCAAGCAGTTTGTTTTGGGAAATTAGACGCGAAATGAAACTGCAAATGCCTTAAAACAGGCTTGGAAAAGTGTGTTCTATATCTCTGCCAAACAGACTCCCCGGAGGTTGAGCTATCAGAAGCTAGCTTAACTCTAAGGGAGGAAGGAGCAGAATGTGCCTCTCACATCTAGCCTGTAGGAATTCAGGTTGGCAAGTTCTATGGGGAAGCCCATTGGCGCCTTCGTTGGAAACGGGTTTGGAAATTTCAGTTTCAAAATCTCTGTGAAAAAGCGTCAGAGAAGCTTCCCCGTTTAGAATCCAGCATATCTCACTGAACCGAAGAAGTGGTAGTTAGAAGGGAGTTAGAGCTGCAAGCAGTTTGGTTTGGGAAATTAGACACGAAATCAAACTGCAAAGGCCTTCCAACAGGCTTGGAAAAGTGTGTTCTATATTTCTGCCAAACAGACTCCCCGGAGGTTTAGCTTTCAGAAGGAAGTTTAACTCTTAGGGTGGAAGCAGCAGAATGTGCCTCTCACATCTAGCCTGTAGGAATTCAGGTTGGCAAGTTCTATGGGGAAGCCCATTGCTGCCAATGGTGGAAACGGCATGGGAGATTTCAGTTTCAAAATCTCTGTGAAAAAGCGTCAGAGAAGCTTCTCCGTTTAGAATCCAGCATATCTCACTGAACCGAAGAAGTGGTAGTTAGAAGGGAGTTAGAGCTGCAAGCAGTTTGGTTTGGGAAATTAGACGCGAAATGAAACTGCAAATGCCTTCCAACAGGCTTGGAAAAGTGTGTTCTATATCTCTGCCAAACAGACTCCCCAGAGGTTGAGCTTTCAGAAGCAAGCTTAACTCTTAGGGAGGAAGCAGCAGAATGTGCCTCTCACATCTAGCCTGTAGGAATTCAGGTTTGCAAGTTCTATCGGGAAGCCCATTGCTGCCTATGGTGGAAACGGCATGGGAGATTTCAGTTTCAAAATCTCTGTGAAAAAGCGTCAGAGAAGCTTCTCCGTTTAGAATCCAGCATATCTCACTGAACCGAAGAAGTGGTAGTTAGAAGGGAGTTAGAGCTGCAAGCAGTTTGGTTTGGGAAATTAGATGCGAAATGACACTGCAAAGGCCTTGCAACAGGCTTGGAAAAGTGTGTTCTATATCTCTGCCAAACAGACTCCCCGGAGGTTGAGCTTTCAGAAGCAAGCTTAACTCTTAGGGAGGAAGCAGCAGAATGTGCCTCTCACATCTAGCCTGTAGGAATTCAGGTTGGCAAGTTCTATGGGGAAGCCCATTGCTGCCTATGGTGGAAACGGCATGGGAGATTTCAGTTTCAAAATCTCTGTGAAAAAGCGTCAGAGAAGCTTCTCCGTTTAGAATCCAGCATATCTCACTGAACCGAAGAAGTGGTAGTTAGAAGGGAGTTAGAGCTGCAAGCAGTTTGGTTTGGGAAATTAGATGCGAAATCACACTGCAAATGCCTTCCAACAGGCTTTGAAAAGTGTGTTCTATATCTCTGCCAAACAGACTCCCTGGAGGTTGAGCTTTCAGAAGCTAGTTTAACTCTAAGGGAGGAAGCAGCAGAATGTGCCTCTCACATCTAGCCTGTAGGAATTCAGGTTGGCAAGTTCTATGGGGAAGCCCATTGCTGCCTATGGTGGAAACGGCATGGGAGATTTCAGCTTCAAAATCTCTGTGAAAAAGCGTCAGAGAAGCTTCTCCGTTTAGAATCCAGCATATCTCACTGAACCGAAGAAGTGGTAGTTAGAAGGGAGTTAGAGCTGCAAGCAGTTTGGTTTGGGAAATTAGACGCGAAATGAAACTGCAAATGCCTTCCAACAGGCTTGGAAAAGTGTGTTCTATATCTCTGCCAAACAAACTCCCCGGAGGTTGAGCTTTCAGAAGCTAGTTTAACTCTAAGGGTGGAAGCAGCAGAATGTGCCTCTCACATCTAGCCTGTAGGAATTCAGGTTGGCAAGTTCTATGGGGAAGCCCATTGGCGCCTTCGTTGGAAACGGGTTTGGAAATTTCAGTTTCAAAATCTCTGTGAAAAAGCGTCAGAGAAGCTCCTCCGTTTAGAATCCAGCATATCTCACTGAACCGAAGAAGTGGTAGTTAGAAGGGAGTTAGAGCTGCAAGCAGTTTGGTTTGGGAAATTAGACGCGAAATGAAACTGCAAATGCCTTCCAACAGGCTTGGAAAATTGTGTTCTATATCTCTGCCAAACAGACTCCCCGGAGGGTGAGCTTTCAGAAGCAAGTTTAACTCTAAGGGAGGAAGCAGCAGAATGTGCCTCTCACATCTAGCCTGTAGGAATTCAGGTTGGCAAGTTCTATGGGGAAGCCCATTGGCGCCTTCGTTGGAAACGGGTTTGGAAATTTCAGTTTCAAAATCTCTGTGAAAAAGCGTCAGAGAAGCTTCTCCGTTTAGAATCCAGCACATCTCACTGAACCGAAGAAGTGGTAGTTAGAAGGGAGTTAGAGCTGCAAGCAGTTTGGTTTGGGAAATTAGACGCGAAATGAAACTGCAAATGCCTTCCAACAGGCTTGGAAAAGTGTGTTCTATATCTCTGCCAAACAGACTCCCCGGAGGTTGAGCTTTCAGAAGCAAGTTTAACTCTAAGGGAGGAAGCAGCAGAATGTGCCTCTCACATCTAGCCTGTAGGAATTCAGGTTGGCAAGTTCTATGGGGAAGCCCATTGCTGCCTATGGTGGAAACGGCATGGGAGATTTCAGTTTCAAAATCTCTGTGAAAAAGCATCAGAGAAGCTTCTCAGTTTAGAATCCAGCATATCTCACTGAACCGAAGAAGTGGTAGTTAGAAGGGAGTTAGAGCTGCAAGCAGTTTGGTTTGGGAAATTAGACGCGAAATGAAACTGCAAATGCCTTCCAACAGGCTTGGAAATGTGTGTTCTATATCTCTGCCAAACAGACTCCCCGGAGGTTGAGCTTTCAGAAGCTAGTTTAACTCTAAGGGAGGAAGCAGCAGAATGTGCCTCTCACATCTAGCCTGTAGGAATTCAGGTTGGCAAGTTCTATGGGGAAGCCCATTGCTGCCTATGGTGGAAACGGCATGGGAGATTTCAGTTTCAAAATCTCTGTGAAAAAGCGTCAGAGAAGCTTCTCCGTTTAGAATCCAGCATATCTCACTGAACCGAAGAAGTGGTAGTTAGAAGGGAGTTAGAGCTGCAAGCAGTTTGGTTTGGGAAATTAGACGCGAAATGAAACTGCAAATGCCTTCCAACAGGCTTGGAAAAGTGTGTTCTATATCTCTGCCAAACAAACTCCCCGGAGGTTGAGCTTTCAGAAGCTAGTTTAACTCTAAGGGAGGAAGCAGCAGAATGTGCCTCTCACATCTAGCCTGTAGGAATTCAGGTTGGCAAGTTCTATGGGGAAGCCCATTGGCGCCTTCGTTGGAAACGGGTTTGGAAATTTCAGTTTCAAAATCTCTGTGAAAAAGCGTCAGAGAAGCTTCTCCGTTTAGAATCCAGCATATCTCACTGAACCGAAGAAGTGGTAGTTAGAAGGGAGTTAGAGCTGCAAGCAGTTTGGTTTGGGAAATTAGATGCGAAGTGACACTGCAAAGGCCTTGCAACAGGCTTGAAAAAGTGTGTTCTATATCTCTGCCAAACAGAGTCCCCGGAGGTTGAGCTTTCAGAAGCAAGCTTAAGTGTTAGGGAGGAAGCAGCAGAATGTGCCTCTCACATCTAGCCTGTAGGAATTCAGGTTGGCAAGTTCTATGGGGAAGCCCATTGCTGCCTATGGTGGAAACGGCATGGGAGATTTCTGTTTCAAAATCTCTGTGAAAAAGCGTCAGAGAAGCTTCTCCGTTTAGAATCCAGCATATCTCACTGAACCGAAGAAGTGGTAGTTAGAAGGGAGTTAGAGCTGCAAGCAGTTTGGTTTGGGAAATTAGACGCGAAATGAAACTGCAAATGGCTTCCAACAGGCTTGGAAAAGTGTGTTCTATATCTCTGCCAAACAAACTCCCCGGAGGTTGAGCTTTCAGAAGCTAGTTTAACTCTAAGGGAGGAAGTAGCAGAATGTGCCTCTCACATCTAGCCTGTAGGAATTCAGGTTGGCAAGTTCTATGGGGAAGCCCATTGGCGCCTTCGTTGGAAACGGGTTTGGAAATTTCAGTTTCAAAATCTCTGTGAAAAAGCGTCAGAGAAGCTTCTCCGTTTAGAATCCAGCATATCTCACTGAACCGAAGAAGTGGTAGTTAGAAGGGAGTTAGAGCTGCAAGCAGTTTGGTTTGGGAAATTAGACGCGAAATGAAACTGCAAATGCCTTCCAACAGGCTTGGAAAATTGTGTTCTATATCTCTGCCAAACAGACTCCCCGGAGGGTGAGCTTTCAGAAGCAAGTTTAACTCTAAGGGAGGAAGCAGCAGAATGTGCCTCTCACATCTAGCCTGTAGGAATTCAGGTTGGCAAGTTCTATGGGGAAGCCCATTGCTACCTATGGTGAAAACGGCATGGGAGATTTCAGTTTCAAAATCTCTGTGAAAAAGCGTCAGAGAAGCTTCTCCGTTTAGAATCCAGCATATCTCACTGAACCGAAGAAGTGGTAGTTAGAAGGAAGTTAGAGCTGCAAGCAGTTTGTTTTGGGAAATTAGACGCGAAATGAAACTGCAAATGCCTTAAAACAGGCTTGGAAAAGTGTGTTCTATATCTCTGCCAAACAGACTCCCCGGAGGTTGAGCTATCAGAAGCTAGCTTAACTCTAAGGGAGGAAGCAGCAGAATGTGCCTCTCACATCTAGCCTGTAGGAATTCAGGTTGGCAAGTTCTATGGGGAAGCCCATTGGCGCCTTCGTTGGAAACGGGTTTGGAAATTTCAGTTACAAAATCTCTGTGAAAAAGCGTCAGAGAAGCTTCCCCGTTTAGAATCCAGCATATCTCACTGAACCGAAGAAATGGTAGTTAGAAGGGAGTTAGAGCTGCAAGCAGTTTGGTTTGGGAAATTAGATGCGAAGTGACACTGCAAAGGCCTTGCAACAGGCTTGGAAAAGTGTGTTCTATATCTCTGCCAAACAGAGTCCCCGGAGGTTGAGCTTTCAGAAGCAAGCTTAAGTGTTAGGGAGGAAGCAGCAGAATGTGCCTCTCACATCTAGCCTGTAGGAATTCAGGTTGGCAAGTTCTATGGGGAAGCCCATTGCTGCCTATGGTGGAAACGGCATGGGAGATTTCTGTTTCAAAATCTCTGTGAAAAAGCGTCAGAGAAGCTTCTCCGTTTAGAATCCAGCATATCTCACTGAACCGAAGAAGTGGTAGTTAGAAGGGAGTTAGAGCTGCAAGCAGTTTGGTTTGGGAAATTAGACGCGAAATGAAACTGCAAATGGCTTCCAACAGGCTTGGAAAAGTGTGTTCTATATCTCTGCCAAACAAACTCCCCGGAGGTTGAGCTTTCAGAAGCTAGTTTAACTCTAAGGGAGGAAGTAGCAGAATGTGCCTCTCACATCTAGCCTGTAGGAATTCAGGTTGGCAAGTTCTATGGGGAAGCCCATTGGCGCCTTCGTTGGAAACGGGTTTGGAAATTTCAGTTTCAAAATCTCTGTGAAAAAGCGTCAGAGAAGCTTCTCCGTTTAGAATCCAGCATATCTCACTGAACCGAAGAAGTGGTAGTTAGAAGGGAGTTAGAGCTGCAAGCAGTTTGGTTTGGGAAATTAGACGCGAAATGAAACTGCAAATGCCTTCCAACAGGCTTGGAAAATTGTGTTCTATATCTCTGCCAAACAGACTCCCCGGAGGGTGAGCTTTCAGAAGCAAGTTTAACTCTAAGGGAGGAAGCAGCAGAATGTGCCTCTCACATCTAGCCTGTAGGAATTCAGGTTGGCAAGTTCTATGGGGAAGCCCATTGCTACCTATGGTGAAAACGGCATGGGAGATTTCAGTTTCAAAATCTCTGTGAAAAAGCGTCAGAGAAGCTTCTCTGTTTAGAATCCAGCATATCTCACTGAACCGAAGAAGTGGTAGTTAGAAGGAAGTTAGAGCTGCAAGCAGTTTGTTTTGGGAAATTAGACGCGAAATGAAACTGCAAATGCCTTAAAACAGGCTTGGAAAAGTGTGTTCTATATCTCTGCCAAACAGACTCCCCGGAGGTTGAGCTATCAGAAGCTAGCTTAACTCTAAGGGAGGAAGCAGCAGAATGTGCCTCTCACATCTAGCCTGTAGGAATTCAGGTTGGCAAGTTCTATGGGGAAGCCCATTGGCGCCTTCGTTGGAAACGGGTTTGGAAATTTCAGTTACAAAATCTCTGTGAAAAAGCGTCAGAGAAGCTTCCCCGTTTAGAATCCAGCATATCTCACTGAACCGAAGAAGTGGTAGTTAGAAGGGAGTTAGAGCTGCAAGCAGTTTGGTTTGGGAAATTAGACACGAAATCAAACTGCAAAGGCCTTCCAACAGGCTTGGAAAAGTGTGTTCTATATTTCTGCCAAACAGACTCCCCGGAGGTTTAGCTTTCAGAAGGAAGTTTAACTCTAAGGGAGGAAGCAGCAGAATGTGCCTCTCACATCTAGCCTGTAGGAATTCAGGTTGGCAAGTTCTATGGGGAAGCCCATTGCTGCCTATGGTGGAAACGGCATGGGAGATTTCAGTTTCAAAATCTCTGTGAAAAAGCGTCAGAGAAGCTTCTCAGTTTAGAATCCAGCATATCTCACTGAACCGAAGAAGTGGTAGTTAGAAGGGAGTTAGAGCTGCAAGCAGTTTGGTTTGGGAAATTAGACGCGAAATGAAACTGCAAATGCCTTCCAACAGGCTTGGAAATGTGTGTTCTATATCTCTGCCAAACAGACTCCCCGGAGGTTGAGCTTTCAGAAGCTAGTTTAACTCTAAGGGAGAAAGCAGCAGAATGTGCCTCTCACATCTAGCCTGTAGGAATTCAGGTTGGCAAGTTCTTTGGGGAAGCCCATTGCTGCCTATGGTGGAAACGGCATGGGAGATTTCAGTTTCAAAATCTCGGTGAAAAAGCGTCAGAGAAGCTTCTCCGTTTAGAATCCAGCATATCTCACTGAACCGAAGAAGTGGTAGTTAGAAGGGAGTTAGAGCTGCAAGCAGTTTGGTTTGGGAAATTAGACGCGAAATGAAACTGCAAATGCCTTCCAACAGGCTTGGAAAAGTGTGTTCTATATCTCTGCCAAACAGACTCCCCGGAGGTTGAGCTTTCAGAAGCAAGTTTAACTCTAAGGGAGGAAGCAGCAGAATGTGCCTCTCACATCTAGCCTGTAGGAATTCAGGTTGGCAAGTTCTATGGGGAAGCCCATTGCTGCCTATGGTGGAAACGGCATGGGAGATTTCAGTTTCAAAATCTCTGTGAAAAAGCGTCAGAGAAGCTTCTCCGTTTAGAATCCAGCATATCTCACTGAACCGAAGAAGTGGTAGTTAGAAGGGAGTTAGAGCTGCAAGCAGTTTGGTTTGGGAAATTAGATGCGAAGTGACACTGCAAAGGCCTTGCAACAGGCTTGGAAAAGTGTGTTCTATATCTCTGCCAAACAGAGTCCCCGGAGGTTGAGCTTTCAGAAGCAAGCTTAAGTGTTAGGGAGGAAGCAGCAGAATGTGCCTCTCACATCTAGCCTGTAGGAATTCGGTTGGCAAGTTCTATGGGGAAGCCCATTGCTGCCTATGGTGGAAACGGCATGGGAGATTTCTGTTTCAAAATCTCTGTGAAAAAGCGTCAGAGAAGCTTCTCCGTTTAGAATCCAGCATAGCTCACTGAACCGAAGAAGTGGTAGTTAGAAGGGAGTTAGAGCTGCAAGCAGTTTGGTTTGGGAAATTAGACGCGAAATGAAACTGCAAATGGCTTCCAACAGGCTTGGAAAAGTGTGTTCTATATCTCTGCCAAACAAACTCCCCGGAGGTTGAGCTTTCAGAAGCTAGTTTAACTCTAAGGGAGGAAGTAGCAGAATGTGCCTCTCACATCTAGCCTGTAGGAATTCAGGTTGGCAAGTTCTATGGGGAAGCCCTTTGGCGCCTTCGTTGGAAACGGGTTTGGAAATTTCAGTTTCAAAATCTCTGTGAAAAAGCGTCAGAGAAGCTTCTCCGTTTAGAATCCAGCATATCTCACTGAACCGAAGAAGTGGTAGTTAGAAGGGAGTTAGAGCTGCAAGCAGTTTGGTTTGGGAAATTAGACGCGAAATGAAACTGCAAATGCCTTCCAACAGGCTTGGAAAATTGTGTTCTATATCTCTGCCAAACAGACTCCCCGGAGGGTGAGCTTTCAGAAGCAAGTTTAACTCTAAGGGAGGAAGCAGCAGAATGTGCCTCTCACATCTAGCCTGTAGGAATTCAGGTTGGCAAGTTCTATGGGGAAGCCCATTGCTACCTATGGTGAAAACGGCATGGGAGATTTCAGTTTGAAAATCTCTGTGAAAAAGCGTCAGAGAAGCTTCTCCGTTTAGAATCCAGCATATCTCACTGAACCGAAGAAGTGGTAGTTAGAAGGAAGTTAGAGCTGCAAGCAGTTTGTTTTGGGAAATTAGACGCGAAATGAAACTGCAAATGCCTTAAAACAGGCTTGGAAAAGTGTGTTCTATATCTCTGCCAAACAGACTCCCCGGAGGTTGAGCTATCAGAAGCTAGCTTAACTCTAAGGGAGGAAGGAGCAGAATGTGCCTCTCACATCTAGCCTGTAGGAATTCAGGTTGGCAAGTTCTATGGGGAAGCCCATTGGCGCCTTCGTTGGAAACGGGTTTGGAAATTTCAGTTTCAAAATCTCTGTGAAAAAGCGTCAGAGAAGCTTCCCCGTTTAGAATCCAGCATATCTCACTGAACCGAAGAAGTGGTAGTTAGAAGGGAGTTAGAGCTGCAAGCAGTTTGGTTTGGGAAATTAGACACGAAATCAAACTGCAAAGGCCTTCCAACAGGCTTGGAAAAGTGTGTTCTATATTTCTGCCAAACAGACTCCCCGGAGGTTTAGCTTTCAGAAGGAAGTTTAACTCTTAGGGTGGAAGCAGCAGAATGTGCCTCTCACATCTAGCCTGTAGGAATTCAGGTTGGCAAGTTCTATGGGGAAGCCCATTGCTGCCAATGGTGGAAACGGCATGGGAGATTTCAGTTTCAAAATCTCTGTGAAAAAGCGTCAGAGAAGCTTCTCCGTTTAGAATCCAGCATATCTCACTGAACCGAAGAAGTGGTAGTTAGAAGGGAGTTAGAGCTGCAAGCAGTTTGGTTTGGGAAATTAGACGCGAAATGAAACTGCAAATGCCTTCCAACAGGCTTGGAAAAGTGTGTTCTATATCTCTGCCAAACAGACTCCCCAGAGGTTGAGCTTTCAGAAGCAAGCTTAACTCTTAGGGAGGAAGCAGCAGAATGTGCCTCTCACATCTAGCCTGTAGGAATTCAGGTTTGCAAGTTCTATCGGGAAGCCCATTGCTGCCTATGGTGGAAACGGCATGGGAGATTTCAGTTTCAAAATCTCTGTGAAAAAGCGTCAGAGAAGCTTCTCCGTTTAGAATCCAGCATATCTCACTGAACCGAAGAAGTGGTAGTTAGAAGGGAGTTAGAGCTGCAAGCAGTTTGGTTTGGGAAATTAGATGCGAAATGACACTGCAAAGGCCTTGCAACAGGCTTGGAAAAGTGTGTTCTATATCTCTGCCAAACAGACTCCCCGGAGGTTGAGCTTTCAGAAGCAAGCTTAACTCTTAGGGAGGAAGCAGCAGAATGTGCCTCTCACATCTAGCCTGTAGGAATTCAGGTTGGCAAGTTCTATGGGGAAGCCCATTGCTGCCTATGGTGGAAACGGCATGGGAGATTTCAGTTTCAAAATCTCTGTGAAAAAGCGTCAGAGAAGCTTCTCCGTTTAGAATCCAGCATATCTCACTGAACCGAAGAAGTGGTAGTTAGAAGGGAGTTAGAGCTGCAAGCAGTTTGGTTTGGGAAATTAGATGCGAAATCACACTGCAAATGCCTTCCAACAGGCTTTGAAAAGTGTGTTCTATATCTCTGCCAAACAGACTCCCTGGAGGTTGAGCTTTCAGAAGCTAGTTTAACTCTAAGGGAGGAAGCAGCAGAATGTGCCTCTCACATCTAGCCTGTAGGAATTCAGGTTGGCAAGTTCTATGGGGAAGCCCATTGCTGCCTATGGTGGAAACGGCATGGGAGATTTCAGCTTCAAAATCTCTGTGAAAAAGCGTCAGAGAAGCTTCTCCGTTTAGAATCCAGCATATCTCACTGAACCGAAGAAGTGGTAGTTAGAAGGGAGTTAGAGCTGCAAGCAGTTTGGTTTGGGAAATTAGACGCGAAATGAAACTGCAAATGCCTTCCAACAGGCTTGGAAAAGTGTGTTCTATATCTCTGCCAAACAAACTCCCCGGAGGTTGAGCTTTCAGAAGCTAGTTTAACTCTAAGGGTGGAAGCAGCAGAATGTGCCTCTCACATCTAGCCTGTAGGAATTCAGGTTGGCAAGTTCTATGGGGAAGCCCATTGGCGCCTTCGTTGGAAACGGGTTTGGAAATTTCAGTTTCAAAATCTCTGTGAAAAAGCGTCAGAGAAGCTCCTCCGTTTAGAATCCAGCATATCTCACTGAACCGAAGAAGTGGTAGTTAGAAGGGAGTTAGAGCTGCAAGCAGTTTGGTTTGGGAAATTAGACGCGAAATGAAACTGCAAATGCCTTCCAACAGGCTTGGAAAATTGTGTTCTATATCTCTGCCAAACAGACTCCCCGGAGGGTGAGCTTTCAGAAGCAAGTTTAACTCTAAGGGAGGAAGCAGCAGAATGTGCCTCTCACATCTAGCCTGTAGGAATTCAGGTTGGCAAGTTCTATGGGGAAGCCCATTGGCGCCTTCGTTGGAAACGGGTTTGGAAATTTCAGTTTCAAAATCTCTGTGAAAAAGCGTCAGAGAAGCTTCTCCGTTTAGAATCCAGCACATCTCACTGAACCGAAGAAGTGGTAGTTAGAAGGGAGTTAGAGCTGCAAGCAGTTTGGTTTGGGAAATTAGACGCGAAATGAAACTGCAAATGCCTTCCAACAGGCTTGGAAAAGTGTGTTCTATATCTCTGCCAAACAGACTCCCCGGAGGTTGAGCTTTCAGAAGCAAGTTTAACTCTAAGGGAGGAAGCAGCAGAATGTGCCTCTCACATCTAGCCTGTAGGAATTCAGGTTGGCAAGTTCTATGGGGAAGCCCATTGCTGCCTATGGTGGAAACGGCATGGGAGATTTCAGTTTCAAAATCTCTGTGAAAAAGCATCAGAGAAGCTTCTCAGTTTAGAATCCAGCATATCTCACTGAACCGAAGAAGTGGTAGTTAGAAGGGAGTTAGAGCTGCAAGCAGTTTGGTTTGGGAAATTAGACGCGAAATGAAACTGCAAATGCCTTCCAACAGGCTTGGAAATGTGTGTTCTATATCTCTGCCAAACAGACTCCCCGGAGGTTGAGCTTTCAGAAGCTAGTTTAACTCTAAGGGAGGAAGCAGCAGAATGTGCCTCTCACATCTAGCCTGTAGGAATTCAGGTTGGCAAGTTCTATGGGGAAGCCCATTGCTGCCTATGGTGGAAACGGCATGGGAGATTTCAGTTTCAAAATCTCTGTGAAAAAGCGTCAGAGAAGCTTCTCCGTTTAGAATCCAGCATATCTCACTGAACCGAAGAAGTGGTAGTTAGAAGGGAGTTAGAGCTGCAAGCAGTTTGGTTTGGGAAATTAGACGCGAAATGAAACTGCAAATGCCTTCCAACAGGCTTGGAAAAGTGTGTTCTATATCTCTGCCAAACAAACTCCCCGGAGGTTGAGCTTTCAGAAGCTAGTTTAACTCTAAGGGAGGAAGCAGCAGAATGTGCCTCTCACATCTAGCCTGTAGGAATTCAGGTTGGCAAGTTCTATGGGGAAGCCCATTGGCGCCTTCGTTGGAAACGGGTTTGGAAATTTCAGTTTCAAAATCTCTGTGAAAAAGCGTCAGAGAAGCTTCTCCGTTTAGAATCCAGCATATCTCACTGAACCGAAGAAGTGGTAGTTAGAAGGGAGTTAGAGCTGCAAGCAGTTTGGTTTGGGAAATTAGATGCGAAGTGACACTGCAAAGGCCTTGCAACAGGCTTGAAAAAGTGTGTTCTATATCTCTGCCAAACAGAGTCCCCGGAGGTTGAGCTTTCAGAAGCAAGCTTAAGTGTTAGGGAGGAAGCAGCAGAATGTGCCTCTCACATCTAGCCTGTAGGAATTCAGGTTGGCAAGTTCTATGGGGAAGCCCATTGCTGCCTATGGTGGAAACGGCATGGGAGATTTCTGTTTCAAAATCTCTGTGAAAAAGCGTCAGAGAAGCTTCTCCGTTTAGAATCCAGCATATCTCACTGAACCGAAGAAGTGGTAGTTAGAAGGGAGTTAGAGCTGCAAGCAGTTTGGTTTGGGAAATTAGACGCGAAATGAAACTGCAAATGGCTTCCAACAGGCTTGGAAAAGTGTGTTCTATATCTCTGCCAAACAAACTCCCCGGAGGTTGAGCTTTCAGAAGCTAGTTTAACTCTAAGGGAGGAAGTAGCAGAATGTGCCTCTCACATCTAGCCTGTAGGAATTCAGGTTGGCAAGTTCTATGGGGAAGCCCATTGGCGCCTTCGTTGGAAACGGGTTTGGAAATTTCAGTTTCAAAATCTCTGTGAAAAAGCGTCAGAGAAGCTTCTCCGTTTAGAATCCAGCATATCTCACTGAACCGAAGAAGTGGTAGTTAGAAGGGAGTTAGAGCTGCAAGCAGTTTGGTTTGGGAAATTAGACGCGAAATGAAACTGCAAATGCCTTCCAACAGGCTTGGAAAATTGTGTTCTATATCTCTGCCAAACAGACTCCCCGGAGGGTGAGCTTTCAGAAGCAAGTTTAACTCTAAGGGAGGAAGCAGCAGAATGTGCCTCTCACATCTAGCCTGTAGGAATTCAGGTTGGCAAGTTCTATGGGGAAGCCCATTGCTACCTATGGTGAAAACGGCATGGGAGATTTCAGTTTCAAAATCTCTGTGAAAAAGCGTCAGAGAAGCTTCTCCGTTTAGAATCCAGCATATCTCACTGAACCGAAGAAGTGGTAGTTAGAAGGAAGTTAGAGCTGCAAGCAGTTTGTTTTGGGAAATTAGACGCGAAATGAAACTGCAAATGCCTTAAAACAGGCTTGGAAAAGTGTGTTCTATATCTCTGCCAAACAGACTCCCCGGAGGTTGAGCTATCAGAAGCTAGCTTAACTCTAAGGGAGGAAGCAGCAGAATGTGCCTCTCACATCTAGCCTGTAGGAATTCAGGTTGGCAAGTTCTATGGGGAAGCCCATTGGCGCCTTCGTTGGAAACGGGTTTGGAAATTTCAGTTACAAAATCTCTGTGAAAAAGCGTCAGAGAAGCTTCCCCGTTTAGAATCCAGCATATCTCACTGAACCGAAGAAATGGTAGTTAGAAGGGAGTTAGAGCTGCAAGCAGTTTGGTTTGGGAAATTAGATGCGAAGTGACACTGCAAAGGCCTTGCAACAGGCTTGGAAAAGTGTGTTCTATATCTCTGCCAAACAGAGTCCCCGGAGGTTGAGCTTTCAGAAGCAAGCTTAAGTGTTAGGGAGGAAGCAGCAGAATGTGCCTCTCACATCTAGCCTGTAGGAATTCAGGTTGGCAAGTTCTATGGGGAAGCCCATTGCTGCCTATGGTGGAAACGGCATGGGAGATTTCTGTTTCAAAATCTCTGTGAAAAAGCGTCAGAGAAGCTTCTCCGTTTAGAATCCAGCATATCTCACTGAACCGAAGAAGTGGTAGTTAGAAGGGAGTTAGAGCTGCAAGCAGTTTGGTTTGGGAAATTAGACGCGAAATGAAACTGCAAATGGCTTCCAACAGGCTTGGAAAAGTGTGTTCTATATCTCTGCCAAACAAACTCCCCGGAGGTTGAGCTTTCAGAAGCTAGTTTAACTCTAAGGGAGGAAGTAGCAGAATGTGCCTCTCACATCTAGCCTGTAGGAATTCAGGTTGGCAAGTTCTATGGGGAAGCCCATTGGCGCCTTCGTTGGAAACGGGTTTGGAAATTTCAGTTTCAAAATCTCTGTGAAAAAGCGTCAGAGAAGCTTCTCCGTTTAGAATCCAGCATATCTCACTGAACCGAAGAAGTGGTAGTTAGAAGGGAGTTAGAGCTGCAAGCAGTTTGGTTTGGGAAATTAGACGCGAAATGAAACTGCAAATGCCTTCCAACAGGCTTGGAAAATTGTGTTCTATATCTCTGCCAAACAGACTCCCCGGAGGGTGAGCTTTCAGAAGCAAGTTTAACTCTAAGGGAGGAAGCAGCAGAATGTGCCTCTCACATCTAGCCTGTAGGAATTCAGGTTGGCAAGTTCTATGGGGAAGCCCATTGCTACCTATGGTGAAAACGGCATGGGAGATTTCAGTTTCAAAATCTCTGTGAAAAAGCGTCAGAGAAGCTTCTCTGTTTAGAATCCAGCATATCTCACTGAACCGAAGAAGTGGTAGTTAGAAGGAAGTTAGAGCTGCAAGCAGTTTGTTTTGGGAAATTAGACGCGAAATGAAACTGCAAATGCCTTAAAACAGGCTTGGAAAAGTGTGTTCTATATCTCTGCCAAACAGACTCCCCGGAGGTTGAGCTATCAGAAGCTAGCTTAACTCTAAGGGAGGAAGCAGCAGAATGTGCCTCTCACATCTAGCCTGTAGGAATTCAGGTTGGCAAGTTCTATGGGGAAGCCCATTGGCGCCTTCGTTGGAAACGGGTTTGGAAATTTCAGTTACAAAATCTCTGTGAAAAAGCGTCAGAGAAGCTTCCCCGTTTAGAATCCAGCATATCTCACTGAACCGAAGAAGTGGTAGTTAGAAGGGAGTTAGAGCTGCAAGCAGTTTGGTTTGGGAAATTAGACACGAAATCAAACTGCAAAGGCCTTCCAACAGGCTTGGAAAAGTGTGTTCTATATTTCTGCCAAACAGACTCCCCGGAGGTTTAGCTTTCAGAAGGAAGTTTAACTCTAAGGGAGGAAGCAGCAGAATGTGCCTCTCACATCTAGCCTGTAGGAATTCAGGTTGGCAAGTTCTATGGGGAAGCCCATTGCTGCCTATGGTGGAAACGGCATGGGAGATTTCAGTTTCAAAATCTCTGTGAAAAAGCGTCAGAGAAGCTTCTCAGTTTAGAATCCAGCATATCTCACTGAACCGAAGAAGTGGTAGTTAGAAGGGAGTTAGAGCTGCAAGCAGTTTGGTTTGGGAAATTAGACGCGAAATGAAACTGCAAATGCCTTCCAACAGGCTTGGAAATGTGTGTTCTATATCTCTGCCAAACAGACTCCCCGGAGGTTGAGCTTTCAGAAGCTAGTTTAACTCTAAGGGAGGAAGCAGCAGAATGTGCCTCTCACATCTAGCCTGTAGGAATTCAGGTTGGCAAGTTCTATGGGGAAGCCCATTGCTGCCTATGGTGGAAACGGCATGGGAGATTTCAGTTTCAAAATCTCTGTGAAAAAGCGTCAGAGAAGCTTCTCCGTTTAGAATCCAGCATATCTCACTGAACCGAAGAAGTGGTAGTTAGAAGGGAGTTAGAGCTGCAAGCAGTTTGGTTTGGGAAATTAGATGCGAAGTGACACTGCAAAGGCCTTGCAACAGGCTTGGAAAAGTGTGTTCTATATCTCTGCCAAACAGAGTCCCCGGAGGTTGAGCTTTCAGAAGCAAGCTTAAGTGTTAGGGAGGACGCAGCAGAATGTGCCTCTCACATCTAGCCTGTAGGAATTCAGGTTGGCAAGTTCTATGGGGAAGCCCATTGCTGCCTATGGTGGAAACGGCATGGGAGATTTCTGTTTCAAAATCTCTGTGAAAAAGCGTCAGAGAAGCTTCTCCGTTTAGAATCCAGCATATCTCACTGAACCGAAGAAGTGGTAGTTAGAAGGGAGTTAGAGCTGCAAGCAGTTTGGTTTGGGAAATTAGACGCGAAATGAAACTGCAAATGGCTTCCAACAGGCTTGGAAAAGTGTGTTCTATATCTCTGCCAAACAAACTCCCCGGAGGTTGAGCTTTCAGAAGCTAGTTTAACTCTAAGGGAGGAAGTAGCAGAATGTGCCTCTCACATCTAGCCTGTAGGAATTCAGGTTGGCAAGTTCTATGGGGAAGCCCATTGGCGCCTTCGTTGGAAACGGGTTTGGAAATTTCAGTTTCAAAATCTCTGTGAAAAAGCGTCAGAGAAGCTTCTCCGTTTAGAATCCAGCATATCTCACTGAACCGAAGAAGTGGTAGTTAGAAGGGAGTTAGAGCTGCAAGCAGTTTGGTTTGGGAAATTAGACGCGAAATGAAACTGCAAATGCCTTCCAACAGGTTTGGAAAATTGTGTTCTATATCTCTGCCAAACAGACTCCCCGGAGAGTGAGCTTTCAGAAGCAAGTTTAACTCTAAGGGAGGAAGCAGCAGAATGTGCCTCTCACATCTAGCCTGTAGGAATTCAGGTTGGCAAGTTCTATGGGGAAGCCCATTGCTACCTATGGTGAAAACGGCATGGGAGATTTCAGTTTCAAAATCTCTGTGAAAAAGCGTCAGAGAAGCTTCTCCGTTTAGAATCCAGCATATCTCACTGAACCGAAGAAGTGGTAGTTAGAAGGAAGTTAGAGCTGCAAGCAGTTTGTTTTGGGAAATTAGACGCGAAATGAAACTGCAAATGCCTTAAAACAGGCTTGGAAAAGTGTGTTCTATATCTCTGCCAAACAGACTCCCCGGAGGTTGAGCTATCAGAAGCTAGCTTAACTCTAAGGGAGGAAGCAGCAGAATGTGCCTCTCACATCTAGCCTGTAGGAATTCAGGTTGGCAAGTTCTATGGGGAAGCCCATTGGCGCCTTCGTTGGAAACGGGTTTGGAAATTTCAGTTACAAAATCTCTGTGAAAAAGCGTCAGAGAAGCTTCCCCGTTTAGAATCCAGCATATCTCACTGAACCGAAGAAGTGGTAGTTAGAAGGGAGTTAGAGCTGCAAGCAGTTTGTTTTGGGAAATCAGACGCGAAATGAAACTGCAAATGCCTTCCAACAGGCTTGGAAATGTGTGTTCTATATCTCTGCCAAACAAACTCCCCGGAGGTTGAGCTTTCAGAAGCTAGTTTAACTCTAAGGGAGGAAGCAGCAGAATGTGCCTCTCACATCTAGCCTGTAGGAATTCAGGTTGGCAAGTTCTATGGGGAAGCCCATTGCTGCCTAGGGTGGAAACGGCATGGGAGATTTCAGTTTCAAAATCTCTGTGAAAAAGCGTCAGAGAAGCTTCTCCGTTTAGAATCCAGCATATCTCACTGAACCGAAGAAGTGGTAGTTAGAAGGGAGTTAGAGCTGCAAGCAGTTTGGTTTGGGAAATTAGACGCGAAATGAAACTGCAAATGCCTTCCAACAGGCTTGGAAAAGTGTGTTCTATATCTCTGCCAAACAGACTCCCCGGAGGTTGAGCTTTCAGAAGCAAGTTTAACTCTAAGGGAGGAAGCAGCAGAATGTGCCTCTCACATCTAGCCTGTAGGAATTCAGGTTGGCAAGTTCTATGGGGAAGCCCATTGCTGCCTATGGTGGAAACGGCATGGGAGATTTCAGTTTCAAAATCTCTGTGAAAAAGCGTCAGAGAAGCTTCTCCGTTTAGAATCCAGCATATCTCACTGAACCGAAGAAGTGGTAGTTAGAAGGGAGTTAGAGCTGCAAGCAGTTTGGTTTGGGAAATTAGACGCGAAATGAAACTGCAAATGCCTTCCAACAGGCTTGGAAAAGTGTGCTCTATATCTCTGCCAAACAAACTCCCCGGAGGTTGAGCTTTCAGAAGCTAGTTTAACTCTAAGGGAGGAAGCAGCAGAATGTGCCTCTCACATCTAGCCTGTAGGAATTCAGGTTGGCAAGTTCTATGGGGAAGCCCTTTGGCGCCTTCGTTGGAAACGGGTTTGGAAATTTCAGTTTCAAAATCTCTGTGAAAAAGCATCAGAGAAGCTTCTCCGTTTAGAATCCAGCATATCTCACTGAACCGAAGAAGTGGTAGTTAGAAGGGAGTTAGAGCTGCAAGCAGTTTGGTTTGGGAAATTAGACGCGAAATGAAACTGCAAATGCCTTCCAACAGGCTTGGAAAAGTGTGTTCTATATCTCTGCCAAACAGACTCCCCGGAGGTTGAGCTTTCAGAAGCAAGTTTAACTCTAAGGGAGGAAGCAGCAGAATGTGCCTCTCACATCTAGCCTTTAGGAATTCAGGTTGGCAAATTCTATGGGGAAGCCCATTGCTGCCTATGGTGGAAACGGCATGGGAGATTTCAGTTTCAAAATCTCTGTGAAAAAGCGTCAGAGAAGCTTCTCCGTTTAGAATCCAGCATATCTCACTGAACCGAAGAAGTGGTAGTTAGAAGGGAGTTAGAGCTGCAAGCAGTTTGGTTTGGGAAATTAGACGCGAAATGAAACTGCAAATGCCTTCCAACAGGCTTGGAAAAGTGTGTTCTATATCTCTGCCAAACAAACTCCCCGGAGGTTGAGCTTTCAGAAGCTAGTTTAACTCTAAGGGAGGAAGCAGCAGAATGTGCCTCTCACATCTAGCCTGTAGGAATTCAGGTTGGCAAGTTCTATGGGGAAGCACATTGGCGCCTTCGTTGGAAACGGGTTTGGAAATTTCAGTTTCAAAATCTCTGTGAAAAAGCGTCAGAGAAGCTTCTCCGTTTAGAATCCAGCATATCTCACTGAACCGAAGAAGTGGTAGTTAGAAGGGAGTTAGAGCTGCAAGCAGTTTGGTTTGGGAAATTAGATGCGAAATGACACTGCAAAGGCCTTCCAACAGGCTTGGAAAAGTGTGTTCTATATCTCTGCCAAACAGACTCCCCGGAGGTTGAGCTTTCAGAAGCAAGCTTAACTCTTAGGGAGGAAGCAGCAGAATGTGCCTCTCACATCTAGCCTGTAGGAATTCAGGTTGGCAAGTTCTATGGGGAAGCCCATTGCTGCCTATGGTGGAAACGGCATGGGAGATTTCAGTTTCAAAATCTCTGTGAAAAAGCGTCAGAGAAGCTTCTCCGTTTAGAATCCAGCATATCTCACTGAACCGAAGAAGTGGTAGTTAGAAGGCAGTTAGAGCTGCAAGCAGTTTGGTTTGGGAAATTAGACGCGAAATGAAACTGCAAATGCCTTCCAACAGGCTTGGAAAAGTGTGTTCTATATCTCTGCCAAACAAACTCCCCGGAGGTTGAGCTTTCAGAAGCTAGTTTAACTCTAAGGGAGGAAGCAGCAGAATG
The DNA here is from genome assembly GCF_027409185.1 of Cynocephalus volans. Lineage (NCBI taxonomy): Eukaryota > Metazoa > Chordata > Mammalia > Dermoptera > Cynocephalidae > Cynocephalus > Cynocephalus volans. Next base: position 929,220 of record NW_026902468.1, read on the forward strand.
TGCCTCTCACATCTAGCCTGTAGGAATTCAGGTTGGCAAGTTCTATGGGAAGCCCATTGCTGCCTATGGTGGAAACGGCATGGGAGATTTCAGTTTCAAAATCTCTGTGAAAAAGCGTCAGAGAAGCTTCTCCGTTTAGAATCCAGCATATCTCACTGAACCGAAGAAGTGGTAGTTAGAAGGGAGTTAGAGCTGCAAGCAGTTTGGTTTGGGAAATTAGATGCGAAATCACACTGCAAAGGCCTTCCAACAGGCTTTGAAAAGTGTGTTCTATATCTCTGCCAAACAGACTCCCCGGAGGTTGAGCTTTCAGAAGCTAGTTTAACTCTAAGGGAGGAAGCAGCAGAATGTGCCTCTCACATCTAGCCTGTAGGAATTCAGGTTGGCAAGTTCTTTGGGGAAGCCCATTGCTGCCTATGGTGGAAACGGCATGGGAGCTTTCAGTTTCAAAATCTCGGTGAAAAAGCGTCAGAGAAGCTTCTCCGTTTAGAATCCAGCATATCTCACTGAACCGAAGAAGTGGTAGTTAGAAGGGAGTTAGAGCTGCAAGCAGTTTGGTTTGCGAAATTAGACGCGAAATGAAACTGCAAATGCCTTCCAACAGGCTTGGAATAGTGTGTTCTATATCTCTGCCAAACAGACTCCCCGGAGGTTGAGCTTTCAGAAGCAAGTTTACCTCTAAGGGAGGAAGCAGCAGAATGTGCCTCTCACATCTAGCCTGTAGGAATTCAGGTTGGCAAGTTCTATGGGGAAGCCCTTTGCTGCCTATGGTGGAAACGGCATGGGAGATTTCAGTTTCAAAATCTCGGTGAAAAAGCGTCAGAGAAGCTTCTCCGTTTAGAATCCAGCATATCTCACTGAACCGAAGAAGTGGTAGTTAGAAGGGAGTTAGAGCTGCAAGCAGTTTGGTTTGGGAAATTAGATGCGAAGTGACACTGCAAAGGCCTTCCAACAGGCTTGGAAAAGTGTGTTCTATATCTCTGCCAAACAGAGTCCCCGGAGGTTGAGCTTTCAGAAGCAAGCTTAACTGTTAGGGAGGAAGCAGCAGAATGTGCCTCTCACATCTAGCCTGTAGGAATTCAGGTTGGCAAGTTCTATGGGGAAGCCCATTGCTGCCTATGGTGGAAACGACATGGGAGATTTCTGTTTCAAAATCTCTGTGAAAAAGCGTCAGAGAAGCTTCTCCGTTTAGAATCCAGCATATCTCACTGAACCGAAGAAGTGGTAGTTAGAAGGGAGTTAGAGCTGCAAGCAGTTTGGTTTGGGAAATTAGACGCGAAATGAAACTGCAAATGCCTTCCAACAGGCTTGGAAAAGTGTGTTCTATATCTCTGCCAAACAAACTCCCCGGAGGTTGAGCTTTCAGAAGCTAGTTTAACTCTAAGGGAGGAAGCAGCAGAATGTGCCTCTCACATCTAGCCTGTAGGAATTCAGGTTGGCAAGTTCTATGGGAAAGCCCATTGGCGCCTTCGTTGGAAACGGGTTTGGAAATTTCAGTTTCAAAATCTCTGTGAAAAAGCGTCAGAGAAGCTTCTCCGTTTAGAATCCAGCATATCTCACTGAACCGAAGAAGTGGTAGTTAGAAGGGAGTTAGAGCTGCAAGCAGTTTGGTTTGGGAAATTAGACGCGAAATGAAACTGCAAATGCCTTCCAACAGGCTTGGAAAAGTGTGTTCTATATCTCTGCCAAACAGACTCCCCGGACGGTGAGCTTTCAGAAGCAAGTTTAACTCTAAGGGAGGAAGCAGCAGAATGTGCCTCTCACATCTAGCCTGTAGGAATTCAGGTTGGCAAGTTCTATGGGGAAGCCCATTGGCGCCTTCGTTGGAAACGGGTTTGGAAATTTCAGTTTCAAAATCTCTGTGAAAAAGCGTCAGAGAAGCTTCTCCGTTTAGAATCCAGCATATCTCACTGAACCGAAGAAGTGTTAGTTAGAAGGGAGTTAGAGCTGCAAGCAGTTTGGTTTGGGAAATTAGACGCGAAATGAAACTGCAAATGCCTTCCAACAGGCTTGGAAAAGTGTGTTCTATATCTCTGCCAAACAGACTCCCCGGAGGTTGAGCTTTCAGAAGCAAGTTTAACTCTAAGGGAGGAAGCAGCAGAATGTGCCTCTCACATCTAGCCTGTAGGAATTCAGGTTGGCAAGTTCTATGGGGAAGCCCATTGCTACCTATGGTGAAAACGGCATGGGAGATTTCAGTTTCAAAATCTCTGTGAAAAAGCGTCAGAGAAGCTTCTCCGTTTAGAATCCAGCATATCTCACTGAACCGAAGAAGTGGTAGTTAGAAGGGAGTTAGAGCTGCAAGCAGTTTGGTTTGGGAAATTAGACGCGAAATGAAACTGCAAATGCCTTCCAACAGGCTTGGAAAAGTGTGTTCTATATCTCTGCCAAACAGATTCCCCGGAGGTTGAGCTTTCAGAAGCAAGTTTAACTCTAAGGGAGGAAGCAGCAGAATGTGCCTCTCACATCTAGCCTGTAGGAATTCAGGTTGGCAAGTTCTATGGGGAAGCCCATTGCTGCCTATGGTGGAAACGGCATGGGAGATTTCAGTTTCAAAATCTCTGTGAAAAAGCATCAGAGAAGCTTCTCAGTTTAGAATCCAGCATATCTCACTGAACCGAAGAAGTGGTAGTTAGAAGGGAGTTAGAGCTGCAAGCAGTTTGGTTTGGGAAATTAGACGCGAAATGAAACTGCAAATGCCTTCCAACAGGCTTGGAAATGTGTGTTCTATATCTCTGCCAAACAGACTCCCCGGAGGTTGAGCTTTCAGAAGCTAGTTTAACTCTAAGGGAGGAAGCAGCAGAATGTGCCTCTCACATCTAGCCTGTAGGAATTCAGGTTGGCAAGTTCTATGGGGAAGCCCATTGCTGCCTATGGTGGAAACGGCATGGGAGATTTCAGTTTCAAAATCTCTGTGAAAAAGCGTCAGAGAAGCTTCTCCGTTTAGAATCCAGCATATCTCACTGAACCGAAGAAGTGGTAGTTAGAAGGGAGTTAGAGCTGCAAGCAGTTTGGTTTGGGAAATTAGACGCGAAATGAAACTGCAAATGCCTTCCAACAGGCTTGGAAAAGTGTGTTCTATATCTCTGCCAAACAAACTCCCCGGAGGTTGAGCTTTCAGAAGCTAGTTTAACTCTAAGGGAGGAAGCAGCAGAATGTGCCTCTCACATCTAGCCTGTAGGAATTCAGGTTGGCAAGTTCTATGGGGAAGCCCATTGCTGCCTATGGTGGAAACGGCATGGGAGATTTCAGTTTCAAAATCTCTGTGAAAAAGCGTCAGAGAAGCTTCTCCGTTTAGAATCCAGCACATCTCACTGAACCGAAGAAGTGGTAGTTAGAAGGGAGTTAGAGCTGCAAGCAGTTTGGTTTGGGAAATTAGACGCGAAATGAAACTGCAAATGCCTTCCAACAGGCTTGGAAAAGTGTGTTCTATATCTCTGCCAAACAGACTCCCCGGAGGTTGAGCTTTCAGAAGCAAGTTTAACTCTAAGGGAGGAAGCAGCAGAATGTGCCTCTCACATCTAGCCTGTAGGAATTCAGGTTGGCAAGTTCTATGGGGAAGCCCATTGCTGCCTATGGTGGAAACGGCATGGGAGATTTCAGTTTCAAAATCTCTGTGAAAAAGCATCAGAGAAGCTTCTCAGTTTAGAATCCAGCATATCTCACTGAACCGAAGAAGTGGTAGTTAGAAGGGAGTTAGAGCTGCAAGCAGTTTGGTTTGGGAAATTAGACGCGAAATGAAACTGCAAATGCCTTCCAACAGGCTTGGAAATGTGTGTTCTATATCTCTGCCAAACAGACTCCCCGGAGGTTGAGCTTTCAGAAGCTAGTTTAACTCTAAGGGAGGAAGCAGCAGAATGTGCCTCTCACATCTAGCCTGTAGGAATTCAGGTTGGCAAGTTCTATGGGGAAGCCCATTGCTGCCTATGGTGGAAACGGCATGGGAGATTTCAGTTTCAAAATCTCTGTGAAAAAGCGTCAGAGAAGCTTCTCCGTTTAGAATCCAGCATATCTCACTGAACCGAAGAAGTGGTAGTTAGAAGGGAGTTAGAGCTGCAAGCAGTTTGGTTTGGGAAATTAGACGCGAAATGAAACTGCAAATGCCTTCCAACAGGCTTGGAAAAGTGTGTTCTATATCTCTGCCAAACAAACTCCCCGGAGGTTGAGCTTTCAGAGCTAGTTTAACTCTAAGGGAGGAAGCAGCAGAATGTGCCTCTCACATCTAGCCTGTAGGAATTCAGGTTGGCAAGTTCTATGGGGAAGCCCATTGGCGCCTTCGTTGGAAACGGGTTTGGAAATTTCAGTTTCAAAATCTCTGTGAAAAAGCGTCAGAGAAGCTTCTCCGTTTAGAATCCAGCACATCTCACTGAACCGAAGAAGTGTTAGTTAGAAGGGAGTTAGAGCTGCAAGCAGTTTGGTTTGGGAAATTAGACGCGAAATGAAACTGCAAATGCCTTCCAACAGGCTTGGAAAAGTGTGTTCTATATCTCTGCCAAACAGACTCCCCGGAGGTTGAGCTTTCAGAAGCAAGTTTAACTCTAAGGGAGGAAGCAGCAGAATGTGCCTCTCACATCTAGCCTGTAGGAATTCAGGTTGGCAAGTTCTATGGGGAAGCCCATTGCTGCCTATGGTCGAAACGGCATGGGAGATTTCAGTTTCAAAATCTCTGTGAAAAAGCGTCAGAGAAGCTTCTCCGTTTAGAATCTAGCATATCTCACTGAACCGAAGAAGTGGTAGTTAGAAGGGAGTTAGAGCTGCAAGCAGGCTGGTTTGGGAAATCAGACGCGAAATGAAACTGCAAATGCCTTCCAACAGGCTTGGAAATGTGTGTTCTATATCTCTGCCAAACAAACTCCCCGGAGGTTGAGCTTTCAGAAGCTAGTTTAACTCTAAGGGAGGAAGCAGCAGAATGTGCCTCTCACATCTAGCCTGTAGGAATTCAGGTTGGCAAGTTCTATGGGGAAGCCCATTGCTGCCTAGGGTGGAAACGGCATGGGAGATTTCAGTTTCAAAATCTCTGTGAAAAAGCGTCAGAGAAGCTTCTCCGTTTAGAATCCAGCATATCTCACTGAACCGAAGAAGTGGTAGTTAGAAGGCAGTTAGAGCTGCAAGCAGTTTGGTTTGGGAAATTAGACGCGAAATGAAACTGCAAATGCCTTCCAACAGGCTTGGAAAAGTGTGCTCTATATCTCTGCCAAACAAACTCCCCGGAGGTTGAGCTTTCAGAAGCTAGTTTAACTCTAAGGGAGGAAGCAGCAGAATGTGCCTCTCACATCTAGCCTGTAGGAATTCAGGTTGGCAAGTTCTATGGGGAAGCCCATTGGCGCCTTCGTTGGAAACGGGTTTGGAAATTTCAGTTTCAAAATCTCTGTGAAAAAGCATCAGAGAAGCTTCTCCGTTTAGAATCCAGCATATCTCACTGAACCGAAGAAGTGGTAGTTAGAAGGGAGTTAGAGCTGCAAGCAGTTTGGTTTGGGAAATTAGACGCGAAATGAAACTGCAAATGCCTTCCAACAGGCTTGGAAAAGTGTGTTCTATATCTCTGCCAAACAGACTCCCCGGAGGTTGAGCTTTCAGAAGCAAGTTTAACTCTAAGGGAGGAAGCAGCAGAATGTGCCTCTCACATCTAGCCTTTAGGAATTCAGGTTGGCAAATTCTATGGGGAAGCCCATTGCTGCCTATGGTGGAAACGGCATGGGAGATTTCAGTTTCAAAATCTCTGTGAAAAAGCGTCAGAGAAGCTTCTCCGTTTAGAATCCAGCATATCTCACTGAACCGAAGAAGTGGTAGTTAGAAGGCAGTTAGAGCTGCAAGCAGTTTGGTTTGGGAAATTAGACGCGAAATGAAACTGCAAATGCCTTCCAACAGGCTTGGAAAAGTGTGTTCTATATCTCTGCCAAACAAACTCCCCGGAGGTTGAGCTTTCAGAAGCTAGTTTAACTCTAAGGGAGGAAGCAGCAGAATGTGCCTCTCACATCTAGCCTGTAGGAATTCAGGTTGGCAAGTTCTATGGGAAGCCCATTGCTGCCTATGGTGGAAACGGCATGGGAGATTTCAGTTTCAAAATCTCTGTGAAAAAGCGTCAGAGAAGCTTCTCCGTTTAGAATCCAGCATATCTCACTGAACCGAAGAAGTGGTAGTTAGAAGGGAGTTAGAGCTGCAAGCAGTTTGGTTTGGGAAATTAGATGCGAAATCACACTGCAAAGGCCTTCCAACAGGCTTTGAAAAGTGTGTTCTATATCTCTGCCAAACAGACTCCCTGGAGGTTGAGCTTTCAGAAGCTAGTTTAACTCTAAGGGAGGAAGCAGCAGAATGTGCCTCTCACATCTAGCCTGTAGGAATTCAGGTTGGCAAGTTCTTTGGGGAAGCCCATTGCTGCCTATGGTGGAAACGGCATGGGAGCTTTCAGTTTCAAAATCTCTGTGAAAAAGCGTCAGAGAAGCTTCTCCGTTTAGAATCCAGCATATCTCACTGAACCGAAGAAGTGGTAGTTAGAAGGGAGTTAGAGCTGCAAGCAGTTTGGTTTGGGAAATTAGACGCGAAATGAAACTGCAAATGGCTTCCAACAGGCTTGGAAAAGTGTGTTCTATATCTCTGCCAAACAAACTCCCCGGAGGTTGAGCTTTCAGAAGCTAGTTTAACTCTAAGGGAGGAAGTAGCAGAATGTGCCTCTCACATCTAGCCTGTAGGAATTCAGGTTGGCAAGTTCTATGGGGAAGCCCATTGGCGCCTTCGTTGGAAACGGGTTTGGAAATTTCAGTTTCAAAATCTCTGTGAAAAAGCGTCAGAGAAGCTTCTCCGTTTAGAATCCAGCATATCTCACTGAACCGAAGAAGTGGTAGTTAGAAGGGAGTTAGAGCTGCAAGCAGTTTGGTTTGGGAAATTAGACGCGAAATGAAACTGCAAATGCCTTCCAACAGGCTTGGAAAATTGTGTTCTATATCTCTGCCAAACAGACTCCCCGGAGGGTGAGCTTTCAGAAGCAAGTTTAACTCTAAGGGAGGAAGCAGCAGAATGTGCCTCTCACATCTAGCCTGTAGGAATTCAGGTTGGCAAGTTCTATGGGGAAGCCCATTGCTACCTATGGTGAAAACGGCATGGGAGATTTCAGTTTCAAAATCTCTGTGAAAAAGCGTCAGAGAAGCTTCTCTGTTTAGAATCCAGCATATCTCACTGAACCGAAGAAGTGGTAGTTAGAAGGAAGTTAGAGCTGCAAGCAGTTTGTTTTGGGAAATTAGACGCGAAATGAAACTGCAAATGCCTTAAAACAGGCTTGGAAAAGTGTGTTCTATATCTCTGCCAAACAGACTCCCCGGAGGTTGAGCTATCAGAAGCTAGCTTAACTCTAAGGGAGGAAGCAGCAGAATGTGCCTCTCACATCTAGCCTGTAGGAATTCAGGTTGGCAAGTTCTATGGGGAAGCCCATTGGCGCCTTCGTTGGAAACGGGTTTGGAAATTTCAGTTACAAAATCTCTGTGAAAAAGCGTCAGAGAAGCTTCCCCGTTTAGAATCCAGCATATCTCACTGAACCGAAGAAGTGGTAGTTAGAAGGGAGTTAGAGCTGCAAGCAGTTTGGTTTGGGAAATTAGACACGAAATCAAACTGCAAAGGCCTTCCAACAGGCTTGGAAAAGTGTGTTCTATATTTCTGCCAAACAGACTCCCCGGAGGTTTAGCTTTCAGAAGGAAGTTTAACTCTAAGGGAGGAAGCAGCAGAATGTGCCTCTCACATCTAGCCTGTAGGAATTCAGGTTGGCAAGTTCTATGGGGAAGCCCATTGCTGCCTATGGTGGAAACGGCATGGGAGATTTCAGTTTCAAAATCTCTGTGAAAAAGCGTCAGAGAAGCTTCTCAGTTTAGAATCCAGCATATCTCACTGAACCGAAGAAGTGGTAGTTAGAAGGGAGTTAGAGCTGCAAGCAGTTTGGTTTGGGAAATTAGACGCGAAATGAAACTGCAAATGCCTTCCAACAGGCTTGGAAATGTGTGTTCTATATCTCTGCCAAACAGACTCCCCGGAGGTTGAGCTTTCAGAAGCTAGTTTAACTCTAAGGGAGGAAGCAGCAGAATGTGCCTCTCACATCTAGCCTGTAGGAATTCAGGTTGGCAAGTTCTATGGGGAAGCCCATTGCTGCCTATGGTGGAAACGGCATGGGAGATTTCAGTTTCAAAATCTCTGTGAAAAAGCGTCAGAGAAGCTTCTCCGTTTAGAATCCAGCATATCTCACTGAACCGAAGAAGTGGTAGTTAGAAGGGAGTTAGAGCTGCAAGCAGTTTGGTTTGGGAAATTAGATGCGAAGTGACACTGCAAAGGCCTTGCAACAGGCTTGGAAAAGTGTGTTCTATATCTCTGCCAAACAGAGTCCCCGGAGGTTGAGCTTTCAGAAGCAAGCTTAAGTGTTAGGGAGGACGCAGCAGAATGTGCCTCTCACATCTAGCCTGTAGGAATTCAGGTTGGCAAGTTCTATGGGGAAGCCCATTGCTGCCTATGGTGGAAACGGCATGGGAGATTTCTGTTTCAAAATCTCTGTGAAAAAGCGTCAGAGAAGCTTCTCCGTTTAGAATCCAGCCTATCTCACTGAACCGAAGAAGTGGTAGTTAGAAGGGAGTTAGAGCTGCAAGCAGTTTGGTTTGGGAAATTAGACGCGAAATGAAACTGCAAATGGCTTCCAACAGGCTTGGAAAAGTGTGTTCTATATCTCTGCCAAACAAACTCCCCGGAGGTTGAGCTTTCAGAAGCTAGTTTAACTCTAAGGGAGGAAGTAGCAGAATGTGCCTCTCACATCTAGCCTGTAGGAATTCAGGTTGGCAAGTTCTATGGGGAAGCCCATTGGCGCCTTCGTTGGAAACGGGTTTGGAAATTTCAGTTTCAAAATCTCTGTGAAAAAGCGTCAGAGAAGCTTCTCCGTTTAGAATCCAGCATATCTCACTGAACCGAAGAAGTGGTAGTTAGAAGGGAGTTAGAGCTGCAAGCAGTTTGGTTTGGGAAATTAGACGCGAAATGAAACTGCAAATGCCTTCCAACAGGTTTGGAAAATTGTGTTCTATATCTCTGCCAAACAGACTCCCCGGAGGGTGAGCTTTCAGAAGCAAGTTTAACTCTAAGGGAGGAAGCAGCAGAATGTGCCTCTCACATCTAGCCTGTAGGAATTCAGGTTGGCAAGTTCTATGGGGAAGCCCATTGCTACCTACGGTGAAAACGGCATGGGAGATTTCAGTTTCAAAATCTCTGTGAAAAAGCGTCAGAGAAGCTTCTCCGTTTAGAATCCAGCATATCTCACTGAACCGAAGAAGTGGTAGTTAGAAGGAAGTTAGAGCTGCAAGCAGTTTGTTTTGGGAAATTAGACGCGAAATGAAACTGCAAATGCCTTAAAACAGGCTTGGAAAAGTGTGTTCTATATCTCTGCCAAACAGACTCCCCGGAGGTTGAGCTATCAGAAGCTAGCTTAACTCTAAGGGAGGAAGCAGCAGAATGTGCCTCTCACATCTAGCCTGTAGGAATTCAGGTTGGCAAGTTCTATGGGGAAGCCCATTGGCGCCTTCGTTGGAAACGGGTTTGGAAATTTCAGTTACAAAATCTCTGTGAAAAAGCGTCAGAGAAGCTTCCCCGTTTAGAATCCAGCATATCTCACTGAACCGAAGAAGTGGTAGTTAGAAGGGAGTTAGAGCTGCAAGCAGTTTGTTTTGGGAAATCAGACGCGAAATGAAACTGCAAATGCCTTCCAACAGGCTTGGAAATGTGTGTTCTATATCTCTGCCAAACAAACTCCCCGGAGGTTGAGCTTTCAGAAGCTAGTTTAACTCTAAGGGAGGAAGCAGCAGAATGTGCCTCTCACATCTAGCCTGTAGGAATTCAGGTTGGCAAGTTCTATGGGGAAGCCCATTGCTGCCTAGGGTGGAAACGGCATGGGAGATTTCAGTTTCAAAATCTCTGTGAAAAAGCGTCAGAGAAGCTTCTCCGTTTAGAATCCAGCATATCTCACTGAACCGAAGAAGTGGTAGTTAGAAGGGAGTTAGAGCTGCAAGCAGTTTGGTTTGGGAAATTAGACGCGAAATGAAACTGCAAATGCCTTCCAACAGGCTTGGAAAAGTGTGTTCTATATCTCTGCCAAACAGACTCCCCGGAGGTTGAGCTTTCAGAAGCAAGTTTAACTCTAAGGGAGGAAGCAGCAGAATGTGCCTCTCACATCTAGCCTGTAGGAATTCAGGTTGGCAAGTTCTATGGGGAAGCCCATTGCTGCCTATGGTGGAAACGGCATGGGAGATTTCAGTTTCAAAATCTCTGTGAAAAAGCGTCAGAGAAGCTTCTCCGTTTAGAATCCAGCATATCTCACTGAACCGAAGAAGTGGTAGTTAGAAGGGAGTTAGAGCTGCAAGCAGTTTGGTTTGGGAAATTAGACGCGAAATGAAACTGCAAATGCCTTCCAACAGGCTTGGAAAAGTGTGCTCTATATCTCTGCCAAACAAACTCCCCGGAGGTTGAGCTTTCAGAAGCTAGTTTAACTCTAAGGGAGGAAGCAGCAGAATGTGCCTCTCACATCTAGCCTGTAGGAATTCAGGTTGGCAAGTTCTATGGGGAAGCCCTTTGGCGCCTTCGTTGGAAACGGGTTTGGAAATTTCAGTTTCAAAATCTCTGTGAAAAAGCATCAGAGAAGCTTCTCCGTTTAGAATCCAGCATATCTCACTGAACCGAAGAAGTGGTAGTTAGAAGGGAGTTAGAGCTGCAAGCAGTTTGGTTTGGGAAATTAGACGCGAAATGAAACTGCAAATGCCTTCCAACAGGCTTGGAAAAGTGTGTTCTATATCTCTGCCAAACAGACTCCCCGGAGGTTGAGCTTTCAGAAGCAAGTTTAACTCTAAGGGAGGAAGCAGCAGAATGTGCCTCTCACATCTAGCCTTTAGGAATTCAGGTTGGCAAATTCTATGGGGAAGCCCATTGCTGCCTATGGTGGAAACGGCATGGGAGATTTCAGTTTCAAAATCTCTGTGAAAAAGCGTCAGAGAAGCTTCTCCGTTTAGAATCCAGCATATCTCACTGAACCGAAGAAGTGGTAGTTAGAAGGGAGTTAGAGCTGCAAGCAGTTTGGTTTGGGAAATTAGACGCGAAATGAAACTGCAAATGCCTTCCAACAGGCTTGGAAAAGTGTGTTCTATATCTCTGCCAAACAAACTCCCCGGAGGTTGAGCTTTCAGAAGCTAGTTTAACTCTAAGGGAGGAAGCAGCAGAATGTGCCTCTCACATCTAGCCTGTAGGAATTCAGGTTGGCAAGTTCTATGGGGAAGCACATTGGCGCCTTCGTTGGAAACGGGTTTGGAAATTTCAGTTTCAAAATCTCTGTGAAAAAGCGTCAGAGAAGCTTCTCCGTTTAGAATCCAGCATATCTCACTGAACCGAAGAAGTGGTAGTTAGAAGGGAGTTAGAGCTGCAAGCAGTTTGGTTTGGGAAATTAGATGCGAAATGACACTGCAAAGGCCTTCCAACAGGCTTGGAAAAGTGTGTTCTATATCTCTGCCAAACAGACTCCCCGGAGGTTGAGCTTTCAGAAGCAAGCTTAACTCTTAGGGAGGAAGCAGCAGAATGTGCCTCTCACATCTAGCCTGTAGGAATTCAGGTTGGCAAGTTCTATGGGGAAGCCCATTGCTGCCTATGGTGGAAACGGCATGGGAGATTTCAGTTTCAAAATCTCTGTGAAAAAGCGTCAGAGAAGCTTCTCCGTTTAGAATCCAGCATATCTCACTGAACCGAAGAAGTGGTAGTTAGAAGGCAGTTAGAGCTGCAAGCAGTTTGGTTTGGGAAATTAGACGCGAAATGAAACTGCAAATGCCTTCCAACAGGCTTGGAAAAGTGTGTTCTATATCTCTGCCAAACAAACTCCCCGGAGGTTGAGCTTTCAGAAGCTAGTTTAACTCTAAGGGAGGAAGCAGCAGAATGTGCCTCTCACATCTAGCCTGTAGGAATTCAGGTTGGCAAGTTCTATGGGAAGCCCATTGCTGCCTATGGTGGAAACGGCATGGGAGATTTCAGTTTCAAAATCTCTGTGAAAAAGCGTCAGAGAAGCTTCTCCGTTTAGAATCCAGCATATCTCACTGAACCGAAGAAGTGGTAGTTAGAAGGGAGTTAGAGCTGCAAGCAGTTTGGTTTGGGAAATTAGATGCGAAATCACACTGCAAAGGCCTTCCAACAGGCTTTGAAAAGTGTGTTCTATATCTCTGCCAAACAGACTCCCCGGAGGTTGAGCTTTCAGAAGCTAGTTTAACTCTAAGGGAGGAAGCAGCAGAATGTGCCTCTCACATCTAGCCTGTAGGAATTCAGGTTGGCAAGTTCTTTGGGGAAGCCCATTGCTGCCTATGGTGGAAACGGCATGGGAGCTTTCAGTTTCAAAATCTCGGTGAAAAAGCGTCAGAGAAGCTTCTCCGTTTAGAATCCAGCATATCTCACTGAACCGAAGAAGTGGTAGTTAGAAGGGAGTTAGAGCTGCAAGCAGTTTGGTTTGCGAAATTAGACGCGAAATGAAACTGCAAATGCCTTCCAACAGGCTTGGAATAGTGTGTTCTATATCTCTGCCAAACAGACTCCCCGGAGGTTGAGCTTTCAGAAGCAAGTTTACCTCTAAGGGAGGAAGCAGCAGAATGTGCCTCTCACATCTAGCCTGTAGGAATTCAGGTTGGCAAGTTCTATGGGGAAGCCCTTTGCTGCCTATGGTGGAAACGGCATGGGAGATTTCAGTTTCAAAATCTCGGTGAAAAAGCGTCAGAGAAGCTTCTCCGTTTAGAATCCAGCATATCTCACTGAACCGAAGAAGTGGTAGTTAGAAGGGAGTTAGAGCTGCAAGCAGTTTGGTTTGGGAAATTAGATGCGAAGTGACACTGCAAAGGCCTTCCAACAGGCTTGGAAAAGTGTGTTCTATATCTCTGCCAAACAGAGTCCCCGGAGGTTGAGCTTTCAGAAGCAAGCTTAACTGTTAGGGAGGAAGCAGCAGAATGTGCCTCTCACATCTAGCCTGTAGGAATTCAGGTTGGCAAGTTCTATGGGGAAGCCCATTGCTGCCTATGGTGGAAACGACATGGGAGATTTCTGTTTCAAAATCTCTGTGAAAAAGCGTCAGAGAAGCTTCTCCGTTTAGAATCCAGCATATCTCACTGAACCGAAGAAGTGGTAGTTAGAAGGGAGTTAGAGCTGCAAGCAGTTTGGTTTGGGAAATTAGACGCGAAATGAAACTGCAAATGCCTTCCAACAGGCTTGGAAAAGTGTGTTCTATATCTCTGCCAAACAAACTCCCCGGAGGTTGAGCTTTCAGAAGCTAGTTTAACTCTAAGGGAGGAAGCAGCAGAATGTGCCTCTCACATCTAGCCTGTAGGAATTCAGGTTGGCAAGTTCTATGGGAAAGCCCATTGGCGCCTTCGTTGGAAACGGGTTTGGAAATTTCAGTTTCAAAATCTCTGTGAAAAAGCGTCAGAGAAGCTTCTCCGTTTAGAATCCAGCATATCTCACTGAACCGAAGAAGTGGTAGTTAGAAGGGAGTTAGAGCTGCAAGCAGTTTGGTTTGGGAAATTAGACGCGAAATGAAACTGCAAATGCCTTCCAACAGGCTTGGAAAAGTGTGTTCTATATCTCTGCCAAACAGACTCCCCGGACGGTGAGCTTTCAGAAGCAAGTTTAACTCTAAGGGAGGAAGCAGCAGAATGTGCCTCTCACATCTAGCCTGTAGGAATTCAGGTTGGCAAGTTCTATGGGGAAGCCCATTGGCGCCTTCGTTGGAAACGGGTTTGGAAATTTCAGTTTCAAAATCTCTGTGAAAAAGCGTCAGAGAAGCTTCTCCGTTTAGAATCCAGCATATCTCACTGAACCGAAGAAGTGTTAGTTAGAAGGGAGTTAGAGCTGCAAGCAGTTTGGTTTGGGAAATTAGACGCGAAATGAAACTGCAAATGCCTTCCAACAGGCTTGGAAAAGTGTGTTCTATATCTCTGCCAAACAGACTCCCCGGAGGTTGAGCTTTCAGAAGCAAGTTTAACTCTAAGGGAGGAAGCAGCAGAATGTGCCTCTCACATCTAGCCTGTAGGAATTCAGGTTGGCAAGTTCTATGGGGAAGCCCATTGCTACCTATGGTGAAAACGGCATGGGAGATTTCAGTTTCAAAATCTCTGTGAAAAAGCGTCAGAGAAGCTTCTCCGTTTAGAATCCAGCATATCTCACTGAACCGAAGAAGTGGTAGTTAGAAGGGAGTTAGAGCTGCAAGCAGTTTGGTTTGGGAAATTAGACGCGAAATGAAACTGCAAATGCCTTCCAACAGGCTTGGAAAAGTGTGTTCTATATCTCTGCCAAACAGATTCCCCGGAGGTTGAGCTTTCAGAAGCAAGTTTAACTCTAAGGGAGGAAGCAGCAGAATGTGCCTCTCACATCTAGCCTGTAGGAATTCAGGTTGGCAAGTTCTATGGGGAAGCCCATTGCTGCCTATGGTGGAAACGGCATGGGAGATTTCAGTTTCAAAATCTCTGTGAAAAAGCATCAGAGAAGCTTCTCAGTTTAGAATCCAGCATATCTCACTGAACCGAAGAAGTGGTAGTTAGAAGGGAGTTAGAGCTGCAAGCAGTTTGGTTTGGGAAATTAGACGCGAAATGAAACTGCAAATGCCTTCCAACAGGCTTGGAAATGTGTGTTCTATATCTCTGCCAAACAGACTCCCCGGAGGTTGAGCTTTCAGAAGCTAGTTTAACTCTAAGGGAGGAAGCAGCAGAATGTGCCTCTCACATCTAGCCTGTAGGAATTCAGGTTGGCAAGTTCTATGGGGAAGCCCATTGCTGCCTATGGTGGAAACGGCATGGGAGATTTCAGTTTCAAAATCTCTGTGAAAAAGCGTCAGAGAAGCTTCTCCGTTTAGAATCCAGCATATCTCACTGAACCGAAGAAGTGGTAGTTAGAAGGGAGTTAGAGCTGCAAGCAGTTTGGTTTGGGAAATTAGACGCGAAATGAAACTGCAAATGCCTTCCAACAGGCTTGGAAAAGTGTGTTCTATATCTCTGCCAAACAAACTCCCCGGAGGTTGAGCTTTCAGAAGCTAGTTTAACTCTAAGGGAGGAAGCAGCAGAATGTGCCTCTCACATCTAGCCTGTAGGAATTCAGGTTGGCAAGTTCTATGGGGAAGCCCATTGCTGCCTATGGTGGAAACGGCATGGGAGATTTCAGTTTCAAAATCTCTGTGAAAAAGCGTCAGAGAAGCTTCTCCGTTTAGAATCCAGCACATCTCACTGAACCGAAGAAGTGGTAGTTAGAAGGGAGTTAGAGCTGCAAGCAGTTTGGTTTGGGAAATTAGACGCGAAATGAAACTGCAAATGCCTTCCAACAGGCTTGGAAAAGTGTGTTCTATATCTCTGCCAAACAGACTCCCCGGAGGTTGAGCTTTCAGAAGCAAGTTTAACTCTAAGGGAGGAAGCAGCAGAATGTGCCTCTCACATCTAGCCTGTAGGAATTCAGGTTGGCAAGTTCTATGGGGAAGCCCATTGCTGCCTATGGTGGAAACGGCATGGGAGATTTCAGTTTCAAAATCTCTGTGAAAAAGCATCAGAGAAGCTTCTCAGTTTAGAATCCAGCATATCTCACTGAACCGAAGAAGTGGTAGTTAGAAGGGAGTTAGAGCTGCAAGCAGTTTGGTTTGGGAAATTAGACGCGAAATGAAACTGCAAATGCCTTCCAACAGGCTTGGAAATGTGTGTTCTATATCTCTGCCAAACAGACTCCCCGGAGGTTGAGCTTTCAGAAGCTAGTTTAACTCTAAGGGAGGAAGCAGCAGAATGTGCCTCTCACATCTAGCCTGTAGGAATTCAGGTTGGCAAGTTCTATGGGGAAGCCCATTGCTGCCTATGGTGGAAACGGCATGGGAGATTTCAGTTTCAAAATCTCTGTGAAAAAGCGTCAGAGAAGCTTCTCCGTTTAGAATCCAGCATATCTCACTGAACCGAAGAAGTGGTAGTTAGAAGGGAGTTAGAGCTGCAAGCAGTTTGGTTTGGGAAATTAGACGCGAAATGAAACTGCAAATGCCTTCCAACAGGCTTGGAAAAGTGTGTTCTATATCTCTGCCAAACAAACTCCCCGGAGGTTGAGCTTTCAGAGCTAGTTTAACTCTAAGGGAGGAAGCAGCAGAATGTGCCTCTCACATCTAGCCTGTAGGAATTCAGGTTGGCAAGTTCTATGGGGAAGCCCATTGGCGCCTTCGTTGGAAACGGGTTTGGAAATTTCAGTTTCAAAATCTCTGTGAAAAAGCGTCAGAGAAGCTTCTCCGTTTAGAATCCAGCACATCTCACTGAACCGAAGAAGTGTTAGTTAGAAGGGAGTTAGAGCTGCAAGCAGTTTGGTTTGGGAAATTAGACGCGAAATGAAACTGCAAATGCCTTCCAACAGGCTTGGAAAAGTGTGTTCTATATCTCTGCCAAACAGACTCCCCGGAGGTTGAGCTTTCAGAAGCAAGTTTAACTCTAAGGGAGGAAGCAGCAGAATGTGCCTCTCACATCTAGCCTGTAGGAATTCAGGTTGGCAAGTTCTATGGGGAAGCCCATTGCTGCCTATGGTCGAAACGGCATGGGAGATTTCAGTTTCAAAATCTCTGTGAAAAAGCGTCAGAGAAGCTTCTCCGTTTAGAATCTAGCATATCTCACTGAACCGAAGAAGTGGTAGTTAGAAGGGAGTTAGAGCTGCAAGCAGGCTGGTTTGGGAAATCAGACGCGAAATGAAACTGCAAATGCCTTCCAACAGGCTTGGAAATGTGTGTTCTATATCTCTGCCAAACAAACTCCCCGGAGGTTGAGCTTTCAGAAGCTAGTTTAACTCTAAGGGAGGAAGCAGCAGAATGTGCCTCTCACATCTAGCCTGTAGGAATTCAGGTTGGCAAGTTCTATGGGGAAGCCCATTGCTGCCTAGGGTGGAAACGGCATGGGAGATTTCAGTTTCAAAATCTCTGTGAAAAAGCGTCAGAGAAGCTTCTCCGTTTAGAATCCAGCATATCTCACTGAACCGAAGAAGTGGTAGTTAGAAGGGAGTTAGAGCTGCAAGCAGTTTGGTTTGGGAAATTAGACGCGAAATGAAACTGCAAATGCCTTCCAACAGGCTTGGAAAAGTGTGCTCTATATCTCTGCCAAACAAACTCCCCGGAGGTTGAGCTTTCAGAAGCTAGTTTAACTCTAAGGGAGGAAGCAGCAGAATGTGCCTCTCACATCTAGCCTGTAGGAATTCAGGTTGGCAAGTTCTATGGGGAAGCCCATTGGCGCCTTCGTTGGAAACGGGTTTGGAAATTTCAGTTTCAAAATCTCTGTGAAAAAGCATCAGAGAAGCTTCTCCGTTTAGAATCCAGCATATCTCACTGAACCGAAGAAGTGGTAGTTAGAAGGGAGTTAGAGCTGCAAGCAGTTTGGTTTGGGAAATTAGACGCGAAATGAAACTGCAAATGCCTTCCAACAGGCTTGGAAAAGTGTGTTCTATATCTCTGCCAAACAGACTCCCCGGAGGTTGAGCTTTCAGAAGCAAGTTTAACTCTAAGGGAGGAAGCAGCAGAATGTGCCTCTCACATCTAGCCTTTAGGAATTCAGGTTGGCAAATTCTATGGGGAAGCCCATTGCTGCCTATGGTGGAAACGGCATGGGAGATTTCAGTTTCAAAATCTCTGTGAAAAAGCGTCAGAGAAGCTTCTCCGTTTAGAATCCAGCATATCTCACTGAACCGAAGAAGTGGTAGTTAGAAGGCAGTTAGAGCTGCAAGCAGTTTGGTTTGGGAAATTAGACGCGAAATGAAACTGCAAATGCCTTCCAACAGGCTTGGAAAAGTGTGTTCTATATCTCTGCCAAACAAACTCCCCGGAGGTTGAGCTTTCAGAAGCTAGTTTAACTCTAAGGGAGGAAGCAGCAGAATGTGCCTCTCACATCTAGCCTGTAGGAATTCAGGTTGGCAAGTTCTATGGGAAGCCCATTGCTGCCTATGGTGGAAACGGCATGGGAGATTTCAGTTTCAAAATCTCTGTGAAAAAGCGTCAGAGAAGCTTCTCCGTTTAGAATCCAGCATATCTCACTGAACCGAAGAAGTGGTAGTTAGAAGGGAGTTAGAGCTGCAAGCAGTTTGGTTTGGGAAATTAGATGCGAAATCACACTGCAAAGGCCTTCCAACAGGCTTTGAAAAGTGTGTTCTATATCTCTGCCAAACAGACTCCCTGGAGGTTGAGCTTTCAGAAGCTAGTTTAACTCTAAGGGAGGAAGCAGCAGAATGTGCCTCTCACATCTAGCCTGTAGGAATTCAGGTTGGCAAGTTCTTTGGGGAAGCCCATTGCTGCCTATGGTGGAAACGGCATGGGAGCTTTCAGTTTCAAAATCTCTGTGAAAAAGCGTCAGAGAAGCTTCTCCGTTTAGAATCCAGCATATCTCACTGAACCGAAGAAGTGGTAGTTAGAAGGGAGTTAGAGCTGCAAGCAGTTTGGTTTGCGAAATTAGACGCGAAATGAAACTGCAAATGCCTTCCAACAGGCTTGGAAAAGTGTGTTCTATATCTCTGCCAAACAGACTCCCCGGAGGTTGAGCTTTCAGAAGCAAGTTTACCTCTAAAGGAAGCAGCAGAATGTGCCTCTCACATCTAGCCTGTAGGAATTCAGGTTGGCAAGTTCTATGGGGAAGCCCTTTGCTGCCTATGGTGGAAACGGCATGGGAGATTTCAGTTTCAAAATCTCGGTGAAAAAGCGTCAGAGAAGCTTCTCCGTTTAGAATCCAGCATATCTCACTGAACCGAAGAAGTGGTAGTTAGAAGGGAGTTAGAGCTGCAAGCAGTTTGGTTTGGGAAATTAGATGCGAAGTGACACTGCAAAGGCCTTCCAACAGGCTTGGAAAAGTGTGTTCTATATCTCTGCCAAACAGAGTCCCCGGAGGTTGAGCTTTCAGAAGCAAGCTTAACTGTTAGGGAGGAAGCAGCAGAATGTGCCTCTCACATCTAGCCTGTAGGAATTCAGGTTGGCAAGTTCTATGGGGAAGCCCATTGCTGCCTATGGTGGAAACGACATGGGAGATTTCTGTTTCAAAATCTCTGTGAAAAAGCGTCAGAGAAGCTTCTCCGTTTAGAATCCAGCATATCTCACTGAACCGAAGAAGTGGTAGTTAGAAGGGAGTTAGAGCTGCAAGCAGTTTGGTTTGGGAAATTAGACGCGAAATGAAACTGCAAATGCCTTCCAACAGGCTTGGAAAAGTGTGTTCTATATCTCTGCCAAACAAACTCCCCGGAGGTTGAGCTTTCAGAAGCTAGTTTAACTCTAAGGGAGGAAGCAGCAGAATGTGCCTCTCACATCTAGCCTGTAGGAATTCAGGTTGGCAAGTTCTATGGGAAAGCCCATTGGCGCCTTCGTTGGAAACGGGTTTGGAAATTTCAGTTTCAAAATCTCTGTGAAAAAGCGTCAGAGAAGCTTCTCCGTTTAGAATCCAGCATATCTCACTGAACCGAAGAAGTGGTAGTTAGAAGGGAGTTAGAGCTGCAAGCAGTTTGGTTTGGGAAATTAGACGCGAAATGAAACTGCAAATGCCTTCCAACAGGCTTGGAAAAGTGTGTTCTATATCTCTGCCAAACAGACTCCCCGGACGGTGAGCTTTCAGAAGCAAGTTTAACTCTAAGGGAGGAAGCAGCAGAATGTGCCTCTCACATCTAGCCTGTAGGAATTCAGGTTGGCAAGTTCTATGGGGAAGCCCATTGGCGCCTTCGTTGGAAACGGGTTTGGAAATTTCAGTTTCAAAATCTCTGTGAAAAAGCGTCAGAGAAGCTTCTCCGTTTAGAATCCAGCATATCTCACTGAACCGAAGAAGTGTTAGTTAGAAGGGAGTTAGAGCTGCAAGCAGTTTGGTTTGGGAAATTAGACGCGAAATGAAACTGCAAATGCCTTCCAACAGGCTTGGAAAAGTGTGTTCTATATCTCTGCCAAACAGACTCCCCGGAGGTTGAGCTTTCAGAAGCAAGTTTAACTCTAAGGGAGGAAGCAGCAGAATGTGCCTCTCACATCTAGCCTGTAGGAATTCAGGTTGGCAAGTTCTATGGGGAAGCCCATTGCTACCTATGGTGAAAACGGCATGGGAGATTTCAGTTTCAAAATCTCTGTGAAAAAGCGTCAGAGAAGCTTCTCCGTTTAGAATCCAGCATATCTCACTGAACCGAAGAAGTGGTAGTTAGAAGGGAGTTAGAGCTGCAAGCAGTTTGGTTTGGGAAATTAGACGCGAAATGAAACTGCAAATGCCTTCCAACAGGCTTGGAAAAGTGTGTTCTATATCTCTGCCAAACAGATTCCCCGGAGGTTGAGCTTTCAGAAGCAAGTTTAACTCTAAGGGAGGAAGCAGCAGAATGTGCCTCTCACATCTAGCCTGTAGGAATTCAGGTTGGCAAGTTCTATGGGGAAGCCCATTGCTGCCTATGGTGGAAACGGCATGGGAGATTTCAGTTTCAAAATCTCTGTGAAAAAGCATCAGAGAAGCTTCTCAGTTTAGAATCCAGCATATCTCACTGAACCGAAGAAGTGGTAGTTAGAAGGGAGTTAGAGCTGCAAGCAGTTTGGTTTGGGAAATTAGACGCGAAATGAAACTGCAAATGCCTTCCAACAGGCTTGGAAATGTGTGTTCTATATCTCTGCCAAACAGACTCCCCGGAGGTTGAGCTTTCAGAAGCTAGTTTAACTCTAAGGGAGGAAGCAGCAGAATGTGCCTCTCACATCTAGCCTGTAGGAATTCAGGTTGGCAAGTTCTATGGGGAAGCCCATTGCTGCCTATGGTGGAAACGGCATGGGAGATTTCAGTTTCAAAATCTCTGTGAAAAAGCGTCAGAGAAGCTTCTCCGTTTAGAATCCAGCATATCTCACTGAACCGAAGAAGTGGTAGTTAGAAGGGAGTTAGAGCTGCAAGCAGTTTGGTTTGGGAAGTTAGACGCGAAATGAAACTGCAAATGCCTTCCAACAGGCTTGGAAAAGTGTGTTCTATATCTCTGCCAAACAAACTCCCCGGAGGTTGAGCTTTCAGAAGCTAGTTTAACTCTAAGGGAGGAAGCAGCAGAATGTGCCTCTCACATCTAGCCTGTAGGAATTCAGGTTGGCAAGTTCTATGGGGAAGCCCATTGGCGCCTTCGTTGGAAACGGGTTTGGAAATTTCAGTTTCAAAATCTCTGTGAAAAAGCGTCAGAGAAGCTTCTCCGTTTAGAATCCAGCACATCTCACTGAACCGAAGAAGTGGTAGTTAGAAGGGAGTTAGAGCTGCAAGCAGTTTGGTTTGGGAAATTAGACGCGAAATGAAACTGCAAATGCCTTCCAACAGGCTTGGAAAAGTGTGTTCTATATCTCTGCCAAACAGACTCCCCGGAGGTTGAGCTTTCAGAAGCAAGTTTAACTCTAAGGGAGGAAGCAGCAGAATGTGCCTCTCACATCTAGCCTGTAGGAATTCAGGTTGGCAAGTTCTATGGGGAAGCCCATTGCTGCCTATGGTGGAAACGGCATGGGAGATTTCAGTTTCAAAATCTCTGTGAAAAAGCATCAGAGAAGCTTCTCAGTTTAGAATCCAGCATATCTCACTGAACCGAAGAAGTGGTAGTTAGAAGGGAGTTAGAGCTGCAAGCAGTTTGGTTTGGGAAATTAGTCGCGAAATGAAACTGCAAATGCCTTCCAACAGGCTTGGAAATGTGTGTTCTATATCTCTGCCAAACAGACTCCCCGGAGGTTGAGCTTTCAGAAGCTAGTTTAACTCTAAGGGAGGAAGCAGCAGAATGTGCCTCTCACATCTAGCCTGTAGGAATTCAGGTTGGCAAGTTCTATGGGGAAGCCCATTGCTGCCTATGGTGGAAACGGCATGGGAGATTTCAGTTTCAAAATCTCTGTGAAAAAGCGTCAGAGAAGCTTCTCCGTTTAGAATCCAGCATATCTCACTGAACCGAAGAAGTGGTAGTTAGAAGGGAGTTAGAGCTGCAAGCAGTTTGGTTTGGGAAATTAGACGCGAAATGAAACTGCAAATGCCTTCCAACAGGCTTGGAAAAGTGTGTTCTATATCTCTGCCAAACAAACTCCCCGGAGGTTGAGCTTTCAGAGCTAGTTTAACTCTAAGGGAGGAAGCAGCAGAATGTGCCTCTCACATCTAGCCTGTAGGAATTCAGGTTGGCAAGTTCTATGGGGAAGCCCATTGGCGCCTTCGTTGGAAACGGGTTTGGAAATTTCAGTTTCAAAATCTCTGTGAAAAAGCGTCAGAGAAGCTTCTCCGTTTAGAATCCAGCACATCTCACTGAACCGAAGAAGTGTTAGTTAGAAGGGAGTTAGAGCTGCAAGCAGTTTGGTTTGGGAAATTAGACGCGAAATGAAACTGCAAATGCCTTCCAACAGGCTTGGAAAAGTGTGTTCTATATCTCTGCCAAACATACTCCCCGGAGTTTGAGCTTTCAGAAGCAAGTTTAACTCTAAGGGAGGAAGCAGCAGAATGTGCCTCTCACATCTAGCCTGTAGGAATTCAGGTTGGCAAGTTCTATGGGGAAGCCCATTGCTGCCTATGGTCGAAACGGCATGGGAGATTTCAGTTTCAAAATCTCTGTGAAAAAGCGTCAGAGAAGCTTCTCCGTTTAGAATCTAGCATATCTCACTGAACCGAAGAAGTGGTAGTTAGAAGGGAGTTAGAGCTGCAAGCAGGCTGGTTTGGGAAATCAGACGCGAAATGAAACTGCAAATGCCTTCCAACAGGCTTGGAAATGTGTGTTCTATATCTCTGCCAAACAAACTCCCCGGAGGTTGAGCTTTCAGAAGCTAGTTTAACTCTAAGGGAGGAAGCAGCAGAATGTGCCTCTCACATCTAGCCTGTAGGAATTCAGGTTGGCAAGTTCTATGGGAAAGCCCATTGCTGCCTAGGGTGGAAACGGCATGGGAGATTTCAGTTTCAAAATCTCTGTGAAAAAGCGTCAGAGAAGCTTCTCCGTTTAGAATCCAGCATATCTCACTGAACCGAAGAAGTGGTAGTTAGAAGGGAGTTAGAGCTGCAAGCAGTTTGGTTTGGGAAATTAGACGCGAAATGAAACTGCAAATGCCTTCCAACAGGCTTGGAAAAGTGTGTTCTATATCTCTGCCAAACAGACTCCCCGGAGGTTGAGCTTTCAGAAGCTAGTTTAACTCTAAGGGAGGAAGCAGCAGAATGTGCCTCTCACATCTAGCCTGTAGGAATTCAGGTTGGCAAGTTCTATGGGGAAGCCCATTGCTGCCTATGGTGGAAACGGCATGGGAGATTTCAGTTTCAAAATCTCTGTGAAAAAGCGTCAGAGAAGCTTCTCCGTTTAGAATCCAGCATATCTCACTGAACCGAAGAAGTGGTAGTTAGAAGGGAGTTAGAGCTGCAAGCAGTTTGGTTTGGGAAATTAGACGCGAAATGAAACTGCAAATGCCTTCCAACAGGCTTGGAAAAGTGTGCTCTATATCTCTGCCAAACAAACTCCCCGGAGGTTGAGCTTTCAGAAGCTAGTTTAACTCTAAGGGAGGAAGCAGCAGAATGTGCCTCTCACATCTAGCCTGTAGGAATTCAGGTTGGCAAGTTCTATGGGGAAGCCCATTGGCGCCTTCGTTGGAAACGGGTTTGGAAATTTCAGTTTCAAAATCTCTGTGAAAAAGCATCAGAGAAGCTTCTCCGTTTAGAATCCAGCATATCTCACTGAACCGAAGAAGTGGTAGTTAGAAGGGAGTTAGAGCTGCAAGCAGTTTGGTTTGGGAAATTAGACGCGAAATGAAACTGCAAATGCCTTCCAACAGGCTTGGAAAAGTGTGTTCTATATCTCTGCCAAACAGACTCCCCGGAGGTTGAGCTTTCAGAAGCAAGTTTAACTCTAAGGGAGGAAGCAGCAGAATGTGCCTCTCACATCTAGCCTTTAGGAATTCAGGTTGGCAAGTTCTATGGGGAAGCCCATTGCTGCCTATGGTGGAAACGGCATGGGAGATTTCAGTTTCAAAATCTCTGTGAAAAAGCGTCAGAGAAGCTTCTCCGTTTAGAATCCAGCATATCTCACTGAACCGAAGAAGTGGTAGTTAGAAGGGAGTTAGAGCTGCAAGCAGTTTGGTTTGGGAAATTAGACGCGAAATGAAACTGCAAATGCCTTCCAACAGGCTTGGAAAAGTGTGTTCTATATCTCTGCCAAACAAACTCCCCGGAGGTTGAGCTTTCAGAAGCTAGTTTAACTCTAAGGGAGGAAGCAGCAGAATGTGCCTCTCACATCTAGCCTGTAGGAATTCAGGTTGGCAAGTTCTATGGGGAAGCCCATTGGCGCCTTCGTTGGAAACGGGTTTGGAAATTTCAGTTTCAAAATCTCTGTGAAAAAGCGTCAGAGAAGCTTCTCCGTTTAGAATCCAGCATATCTCACTGAACCGAAGAAGTGGTAGTTAGAAGGGAGTTAGAGCTGCAAGCAGTTTGGTTTGGGAAATTAGATGCGAAATGACACTGCAAAGGCCTTCCAACAGGCTTGGAAAAGTGTGTTCTATATCTCTGCCAAACAGACTCCCCGGAGGTTGAGCTTTCAGAAGCAAGCTTAACTCTTAGGGAGGAAGCAGCAGAATGTGCCTCTCCCATCTAGCCTGTAGGAATTCAGGTTGGCAAGTTCTATGGGGAAGCCCATTGCTGCCTATGGTGGAAACGGCATGGGAGATTTCAGTTTCAAAATCTCTGTGAAAAAGCGTCAGAGAAGCTTCTCCGTTTAGAATCCAGCATATCTCACTGAACCGAAGAAGTGGTAGTTAGAAGGCAGTTAGAGCTGCAAGCAGTTTGGTTTGGGAAATTAGACGCGAAATGAAACTGCAAATGCCTTCCAACAGGCTTGGAAAAGTGTGTTCTATATCTCTGCCAAACAAACTCCCCGGAGGTTGAGCTTTCAGAAGCTAGTTTAACTCTAAGGGAGGAAGCAGCAGAATGTGCCTCTCAAATCTAGCCTGTAGGAATTCAGGTTGGCAAGTTCTATGGGAAGCCCATTGCTGCCTATGGTGGAAACGGCATGGGAGATTTCAGTTTCAAAATCTCTGTGAAAAAGCGTCAGAGAAGCTTCTCCGTTTAGAATCCAGCATATCTCACTGAACCGAAGAAGTGGTAGTTAGAAGGGAGTTAGAGCTGCAAGCAGTTTGGTTTGGGAAATTAGATGCGAAATCACACTGCAAAGGCCTTCCAACAGGCTTTGAAAAGTGTGTTCTATATCTCTGCCAAACAGACTCCCTGGAGGTTGAGCTTTCAGAAGCTAGTTTAACTCTAAGGGAGGAAGCAGCAGAATGTGCCTCTCACATCTAGCCTGTAGGAATTCAGGTTGGCAAGTTCTTTGGGGAAGCCCATTGCTGCCTATGGTGGAAACGGCATGGGAGATTTCAGTTTCAAAATCTCGGTGAAAAAGCGTCAGAGAAGCTTCTCCGTTTAGAATCCAGCATATCTCACTGAACCGAAGAAGTGGTAGTTAGAAGGGAGTTAGAGCTGCAAGCAGTTTGGTTTGCGAAATTAGACGCGAAATGAAACTGCAAATGCCTTCCAACAGGCTTGGAAAAGTGTGTTCTATATCTCTGCCAAACAGACTCCCCGGAGGTTGAGCTTTCAGAAGCAAGTTTAACTCTAAGGGAGGAAGCAGCAGAATGTGCCTCTCACATCTAGCCTGTAGGAATTCAGGTTGGCAAGTTCTATGGGGAAGCCCTTTGCTGCCTATGGTGGAAACGGCATGGGAGATTTCAGTTTCAAAATCTCGGTGAAAAAGCGTCAGAGAAGCTTCTCCGTTTAGAATCCAGCATATCTCACTGAACCGAAGAAGTGGTAGTTAGAAGGGAGTTAGAGCTGCAAGCAGTTTGGTTTGGGAAATTAGATGCGAAGTGACACTGCAAAGGCCTTCCAACAGGCTTGGAAAAGTGTGTTCTATATCTCTGCCAAACAGAGTTCCCGGAGGTTGAGCTTTCAGAAGCAAGCTTAACTGTTAGGGAGGAAGCAGCAGAATGTGCCTCTCACATCTAGCCTGTAGGAATTCAGGTTGGCAAGTTCTATGGGGAAGCCCATTGCTGCCTATGGTGGAAACGACATGGGAGATTTCTGTTTCAAAATCTCTGTGAAAAAGCGTCAGAGAAGCTTCTCCGTTTAGAATCCAGCATATCTCACTGAACCGAAGAAGTGGTAGTTAGAAGGGAGTTAGAGCTGCAAGCAGTTTGGTTTGGGAAATTAGACGCGAAATGAAACTGCAAATGCCTTCCAACAGGCTTGGAAAAGTGTGTTCTATATCTCTGCCAAACAAACTCCCCGGAGGTTGAGCTTTCAGAAGCTAGTTTAACTCTAAGGGAGGAAGCAGCAGAATGTGCCTCTCACATCTAGCCTGTAGGAATTCAGGTTGGCAAGTTCTATGGGAAAGCCCATTGGCGCCTTCGTTGGAAACGGGTTTGGAAATTTCAGTTTCAAAATCTCTGTGAAAAAGCGTCAGAGAAGCTTCTCCGTTTAGAATCCAGCATATCTCACTGAACCGAAGAAGTGGTAGTTAGAAGGGAGTTAGAGCTGCAAGCAGTTTGGTTTGGGAAATTAGACGCGAAATGAAACTGCAAATGCCTTCCAACAGGCTTGGAAAAGTGTGTTCTATATCTCTGCCAAACAGACTCCCCGGACGGTGAGCTTTCAGAAGCAAGTTTAACTCTAAGGGAGGAAGCAGCAGAATGTGCCTCTCACATCTAGCCTGTAGGAATTCAGGTTGGCAAGTTCTATGGGGAAGCCCATTGGCGCCTTCGTTGGAAACGGGTTTGGAAATTTCAGTTTCAAAATCTCTGTGAAAAAGCGTCAGAGAAGCTTCTCCGTTTAGAATCCAGCATATCTCACTGAACCGAAGAAGTGTTAGTTAGAAGGGAGTTAGAGCTGCAAGCAGTTTGGTTTGGGAAATTAGACGCGAAATGAAACTGCAAATGCCTTCCAACAGGCTTGGAAAAGTGTGTTCTATATCTCTGCCAAACAGACTCCCCGGAGGTTGAGCTTTCAGAAGCAAGTTTAACTCTAAGGGAGGAAGCAGCAGAATGTGCCTCTCACATCTAGCCTGTAGGAATTCAGGTTGGCAAGTTCTATGGGGAAGCCCATTGCTACCTATGGTGAAAACGGCATGGGAGATTTCAGTTTCAAAATCTCTGTGAAAAAGCGTCAGAGAAGCTTCTCCATTTAGAATCCAGCATATCTCACTGAACCGAAGAAGTGGTAGTTAGAAGGGAGTTAGAGCTGCAAGCAGTTTGTTTTGGGAAATTAGACGCGAAATGAAACTGCAAATGCCTTAAAACAGGCTTGGAAAAGTGTGTTCTATATCTCTGCCAAACAGACTCCCCGGAGGTTGAGCTATCAGAAGCTAGCTTAACTCTAAGGGAGGAAGCAGCAGAATGTGCCTCTCACATCTAGCCTGTAGGAATTCAGGTTGGCAAGTTCTATGGGGAAGCCCATTGCTGCCTATGGTGGAAACGGCATGGGAGATTTCAGTTTCAAAATCTCTGTGAAAAAGCGTCAGAGAAGCTTCTCCGTTTAGAATCCAGCATATCTCACTGAACCGAAGAAGTGGTAGTTAGAAGGGAGTTAGAGCTGCAAGCAGTTTGGTTTGGGAAATTAGACGCGAAATGAAACTGCAAATGCCTTCCAACAGGCTTGGAAAAGTGTGTTCTATATCTCTGCCAAACAGACTCCCCGGAGGTTGAGCTTTCAGAAGCAAGTTTAACTCTAAGGGAGGAAGCAGCAGAATGTGCCTCTCACATCTAGCCTGTAGGATTTCAGGTAGGCAAGTTCTATGGGGAAGCCCATTGCTGCCTATGGTGGAAACGGCATGGGAGATTTCAGTATCAAAATCTCTGTGAAAAAGCGTCAGAGAAGCTTCTCCGTTTAGAATCCAGCATATCTCACTGAACCGAAGAAGTGGTAGTTAGAAGGGAGTTAGAGCTGCAAGCAGTTTGGTTTGGGAAATTAGATGAGAAATGACACTGCAAAGGCCTTCCAACAGGCTTGGAAAAGTGTATTCTATATCTCTGCCAAACAGACTCCCCAGAGGTTGAGCTTTCAGAAGCAAGCTTAACTCTTAGGGAGGAAGCAGCAGAATGTGCCTCTCACATCTAGCCTGTAGGAATTCAGGTTGGCAAGTTCTATGGGGAAGCCCATTGCTGCCTATGGTGGAAACGGCATGGGAGATTTCAGTTTCAAAATCTCTGTGAAAAAGCGTCAGAGAAGCCTCTCCGTTTAGAATCCAGCATATCTCACTGAACCGAAGAAGTGGTAGTTAGAAGGGAGTTAGAGCTGCAAGCAGTTTGGTTTGGGAAATTAGATGCGAAATGACACTGCAAAGGCCTTCCAACAGGCTTGGAAAAGTGTGTTCTATATCTCTGCCAAACAGACCCCCCGGAGGTTGAGCTTTCAGAAGCAAGCTTAACTCTTAGGGAGGAAGCAGCAGAATGTGCCTCTCACATCTAGCCTGTAGGAATTCAGGTTGGCAAGTTCTATGGGGAAGCCCATTGCTGCCTATGGTGGAAACGGCATGGGAGATTTCAGTTTCAAAATCTCTGTCAAAAAGCGTCAGAGAAGCTTCTCCGTTTAGAATCCAGCATATCTCACTGAACCGAAGAAGTGGTAGTTAGAAGGGAGTTAGAGCTGCAAGCAGTTTGGTTTGGGAAATTAGACGCGAAATGAAACTGCAAATGGCTTCCAACAGGCTTGGAAAAGTGTGTTCTATATCTCTGCCAAACAAACTCCCCGGAGGTTGAGCTTTCAGAAGCTAGTTTAACTCTAAGGGAGGAAGTAGCAGAATGTGCCTCTCACATCTAGCCTGTAGGAATTCAGGTTGGCAAGTTCTATGGGGAAGCCCATTGGCGCCTTCGTTGGAAACGGGTTTGGAAATTTCAGTTTCAAAATCTCTGTGAAAAAGCGTCAGAGAAGCTTCTCCGTTTAGAATCCAGCATATCTCACTGAACCGAAGAAGTGGTAGTTAGAAGGGAGTTAGAGCTGCAAGCAGTTTGGTTTGGGAAATTAGACGCGAAATGAAACTGCAAATGCCTTCCAACAGGCTTGGAAAAGTGTGTTCTATATCTCTGCCAAACAGACTCCCCGGAGGGTGAGCTTTCAGAAGCAAGTTTAACTCTAAGGGAGGAAGCAGCAGAATGTGCCTCTCACATCTAGCCTGTAGGAATTCAGGTTGGCAAGTTCTATGGGGAAGCCCATTGCTGCCTATGGTGGAAACGGCATGGGAGATTTCAGTTTCAAAATCTCTGTGAAAAAGCGTTAGAGAAGCTTCTCCGTTTAGAATCCAGCATATCTCACTGAACCGAAGAAGTGGTAGTTAGAAGGGAGTTAGAGCTGCAAGCAGTTTGGTTTGGGAAATTAGATGCGAAATCACACTGCAAATGCCTTCCAACAGGCTTTGAAAAGTGTGTTCTATATCTCTGCCAAACAGACTCCCTGGAAGTTGAGCTTTCAGAAGCTAGTTTAACTCTAAGGGAGGAAGCAGCAGAATGTGCCTCTCACATCTAGCCTGTAGGAATTCAGGTTGGCAAGTTCTTTGGGGAAACCCATTGCTGCCTATGGTGGAAACGGCATGGGAGATTTCAGTTTCAAAATCTCGGTGAAAAAGCGTCAGAGAAGCTTCTCCGCTTAGAATCCAGCATATCTCACTGAACCGAAGAAGTGGTAGTTAGAAGGGAGTTAGAGCTGCAAGCAGTTTGGTTTGCGAAATTAGACGCGAAATGAAACTGCAAATGCCTTCCAACAGGCTTGGAAAAGTGTGTTCTATATCTCTGCCAAACAGACTCCCCGGAGGTTGAGCTTTCAGAAGCAAGTTTAACTCTAAGGGAGGAAGCAGCAGAATGTGCCTCTCACATCTAGCCTGTAGGAATTCAGGTTGGCAAGTTCTATGGGGAAGCCCATTGCTGCCTATGGTGGAAACGGCATGGGAGATTTCAGTTTCAAAATCTCTGTGAAAAAGCGTCAGAGAAGCTTCTCCGTTTAGAATCCAGCATATCTCACTGAACCGAAGAAGTGGTAGTTAGAAGGGAGTTAGAGCTGCAAGCAGTTTGGTTTGGGAAATTAGATGCGAAGTGACACTGCAAAGGCCTTCCAACAGGCTTGGAAAAGTGTGTTCTATATCTCTGCCAAACAGAGTCCCCGGAGGTTGAGCTTTCAGAAGCAAGCTTAACTGTTAGGGAGGAAGCAGCAGAATGTGCCTCTCACATCTAGCCTGTAGGAATTCAGGTTGGCAAGTTCTATGGGGAAGCCCATTGCTGTCTATGGTGGAAACGGCATGGGAGATTTCTGTTTCAAAATCTCTGTGAAAAAGCGTCAGAGAAGCTTCTCCGTTTAGAATCCAGCATATCTCACTGAACCGAAGAAGTGGTAGTTAGAAGGGAGTTAGAGCTGCAAGCAGTTTGGTTTGGGAAATTAGACGCGAAATGAAACTGCAAATGCCTTCCAACAGGCTTGGAAAAGTGTGTTCTATATCTCTGCCAAACAGACTCCCCGGAGGTTGAGCTTTCAGAAGCAAGTTTAACTCTAAGGGAGGAAGCAGCAGAATGTGCCTCTCACATCTAGCCTGTAGGAATTCAGGTTGGCAAGTTCTATGGGGAAGCCCATTGCTACCTATGGTGAAAACGGCATGGGAGATTTCAGTTTCAAAATCTCTGTGAAAAAGCGTCAGAGAAGCTTCTCCGTTTAGAATCCAGCATATCTCACTGAACCGAAGAAGTGGTAGTTAGAAGGAAGTTAGAGCTGCAAGCAGTTTGTTTTGGGAAATTAGACGCGAAATGAAACTGCAAATGCCTTAAAACCGGCTTGGAAAAGTGTGTTCTATATCTCTGCCAAACAGACTCCCCGGAGGTTGAGCTATCAGAAGCTAGCTTAACTCTAAGGGAGGAAGCAGCAGAATGTGCCTCTCACATCAAGCCTGTAGGAATTCAGGTTGGCAAGTTCTATGGGGAAGCCCTTTGGCGCCTTCGTTGGAAACGGGTTTGGAAATTTCAGTTTCAAAATCTGTGTGAAAAAGCGTCAGAGAAGCTTCCCCGTTTAGAATCCAGCATATCTCACTGAACCGAAGAAGTGGTAGTTAGAAGGGAGTTAGAGCTGCAAGCAGTTTGGTTTGGGAAATTAGACACGAAATCAAACTGCAAAGGCCTTCCAACAGGCTTGGAAAAGTGTGTTCTATATTTCTGCCAAACAGACTCCCCGGAGGTTTAGCTTTCAGAAGGAAGTTTAACTCTTAGGGTGGAAGCAGCAGAATGTGCCTCTCACATCTAGCCTGTAGGAATTCAGGTTGGCAAGTTCTATGGGGAAGCCCATTGCTGCCAATGGTGGAAACGGCATGGGAGATTTCAGTTTCAAAATCTCTGTGAAAAAGCGTCAGAGAAGCTTCTCCGTTTAGAATCCAGCATATCTCACTGAACCGAAGAAGTGGTAGTTAGAAGGGAGTTAGAGCTGCAAGCAGTTTGGTTTGGGAAATTAGACGCGAAATGAAACTGCAAATGCCTTCCAACAGGCTTGGAAAAGTGTGTTCTATATCTCTGCCAAACAGACTCCCCAGAGGTTGAGCTTTCAGAAGCAAGCTTAACTCTTAGGGAGGAAGCAGCAGAATGTGCCTCTCACATCTAGCCTGTAGGAATTCAGGTTGGCAAGTTCTATCGGGAAGCACATTGCTGCCTATGGTGGAAACGGCATGGGAGATTTCAGTTTCAAAATCTCTGTGAAAAAGCGTCAGAGAAGCTTCTCCGTTTAGAATCCAGCATATCTCACTGAACCGAAGAAGTGGTAGTTAGAAGGGAGTTAGAGCTGCAAGCAGTTTGGTTTGGGAAATTAGATGCGAAATGACACTGCAAAGGCCTTCCAACAGGCTTGGAAAACTGTGTTCTATATCTCTGCCAAACAGACTCCCCGGAGGTTGAGCTTTCAGAAGCAAGCTTAACTCTTAGGGAGGAAGCAGCAGAATGTGCCTCTCACATCTAGCCTGTAGGAATTCAGGTTGGCAAGTTCTATGGGGAAGCCCATTGCTGCCTACGGTGGAAACGGCATGGGAGATTTCAGTTTCAAAATCTCTATGAAAAAGCGTCAGAGAAGCTTCTCCGTTTAGAATCCAGCATATCTCACTGAACCGAAGAAGTGGTAGTTAGAAGGGAGTTAGAGCTGCAAGCAGTTTGGTTTGGGAAATTAGATGCGAAATCACACTGCAAATGCCTTCCAACAGGCTTTGAAAAGTGTGTTCTATATCTCTGCCAAACAGACTCCCTGGAGGTTGAGCTTTTAGAAGCTAGTTTAACTCTAAGGGAGGAAGCAGCAGAATGTGCCTCTCACATCTAGCCTGTAGGAATTCAGGTTGGCAAGTTCTATGGGGAAGCCCATTGCTGCCTATGGTGGAAACGGCATGGGAGATTTCAGTTTCAAAATCTCTGTGAAAAAGCGTCAGAGAAGCTTCTCCGTTTAGAATCCAGCATATCTCACTGAACCGAAGAAGTGGTAGTTAGAAGGGAGTTAGAGCTGCAAGCAGTTTGGTTTGGGAAATTAGATGCGAAGTGACACTGCAAAGGCCTTCCAACAGGCTTGGAAAAGTGTGTTCTATATCTCTGCCAAACAGAGTCCCCGGAGGTTGAGCTTTCAGAAGCAAGCTTAACTGTTAGGGAGGAAGCAGCAGAATGTGCCTCTCACATCTAGCCTGTAGGAATTCAGGTTGGCAAGTTCTATGGGGAAGCCCATTGCTGCCTATGGTGGAAACGGCATGGGAGATTTCTGTTTCAAAATCTCTGTGAAAAAGCGTCAGAGAAGCTTCTCCGTTTAGAATCCAGCATATCTCACTGAACCGAAGAAGTGGTAGTTAGAAGGGAGTTAGAGCTGCAAGCAGTTTGGTTTGGGAAATTAGACGCGAAATGAAACTGCAAATGCCTTCCAACAGGCTTGGAAAAGTGTGTTCTATATCTCTGCCAAAGAAACTCTCCGGAGGTTGAGCTTTCAGAAGCTAGTTTAACTCTAAGGGAGGAAGCAGCAGAATGTGCCTCTCACATCTAGCCTGTAGGAATTCAGGTTGGCAAGTTCTATGGGAAAGCCCATTGGCGCCTTCGTTGGAAACGGGTTTGGAAATTTCAGTTTCAAAATCTCTGTGAAAAAGCGTCAGAGAAGCTTCTCCGTTTAGAATCCAGCATATCTCACTGAACCGAAGAAGTGTTAGTTAGAAGGGAGTTAGAGCTGCAAGCAGTTTGGTTTGGGAAATTAGACGCGAAATGAAACTGCAAATGCCTTCCAACAGGCTTGGAAAAGTGTGTTCTATATCTCTGCCAAACAGACTCCCCGGAGGTTGAGCTTTCAGAAGCAAGTTTAACTCTAAGGGAGGAAGCAGCAGAATGTGCCTCTCACATCTAGCCTGTAGGAATTCAGGTTGGCAAGTTCTATGGGGAAGCCCATTGCTACCTATGGTGAAAACGGCATGGGAGATTTCAGTTTCAAAATCTCTGTGAAAAAGCGTCAGAGAAGCTTCTCCGTTTAGAATCCAGCATATCTCACTGAACCGAAGAAGTGGTAGTTAGAAGGAAGTTAGAGCTGCAAGCAGTTTGTTTTGGGAAATTAGACGCGAAATGAAACTGCAAATGCCTTAAAACAGGCTTGGAAAAGTGTGTTCTATATCTCTGCCAAACAGACTCCCCGGAGGTTGAGCTATCAGAAGCTAGCTTAACTCTAAGGGAGGAAGCAGCAGAATGTGCCTCTCACATCTAGCCTGTAGGAATTCAGGTTGGCAAGTTCTATGGGGAAGCCCATTGGCGCCTTCGTTGGAAACGGGTTTGGAAATTTCAGTTTCAAAATCTCTGTGAAAAAGCGTCAGAGAAGCTTCCCCGTTTAGAATCCAGCATATCTCACTGAACCGAAGAAGTGGTAGTTAGAAGGGAGTTACAGCTGCAAGCAGTTTGGTTTGGGAAATTAGACACGAAATCAAACTGCAAAGGCCTTCCAACAGGCTGGGAAAAGTGTGTTATATATTTCTGCCAAACAGACTCCCCGGAGGTTTAGCTTTCAGAAGGAAGTTTAACTCTTAGGGTGGAAGCAGCAGAATGTGCCTCTCACATCTAGCCTGTAGGAATTCAGGTTGGCAAGTTCTATGGGGAAGCCCATTGCTGCCAATGGTGGAAACGGCATGGGAGATTTCAGTTTCAAAATCTCTGTGAAAAAGCGTCAGAGAAGCTTCTCCGTTTAGAATCCAGCATATCTCACTGAACCGAAGAAGTGGTAGTTAGAAGGGAGTTAGAGCTGCAAGCAGTTTGGTTTGGGAAATTAGATGAGAAATGACACTGCAAAGGCCTTCCAACAGGCTTGGAAAAGTGTGTTCTATATCTCTGCCAAACAGACTCCCCAGAGGTTGAGCTTTCAGAAGCAAGCTTAACTCTTAGGGAGGAAGCAGCAGAATGTGCCTCTCACATCTAGCCTGTAGGAATTCAGGTTGGCAAGTTCTATGGGGAAGCCCATTGCTGCCTATGGTGGAAACGGCATGGGAGATTTCAGTTTCAAAATCTCTGTGAAAAAGCGTCAGAGAAGCTTCTCCGTTTAGAATCCAGCATATCTCACTGAACCGAAGAAGTGGTAGTTAGAAGGGAGTTAGAGCTGCAAGCAGTTTGGTTTGGGAAATTAGATGCGAAATCACACTGCAAAGGCCTTCCAACAGGCTTTGAAAAGTGTGTTCTATATCTCTGCCAAACAGACTCCCTGGAGGTTGAGCTTTCAGAAGCTAGTTTAACTCTAAGGGAGGAAGCAGCAGAATGTGCCTCTCACATCTAGCCTGTAGGAATTCAGGTTGGCAAGTTCTATGGGGAAGCCCATTGCTGCCTATGGTGGAAACGGCATGGGAGATTTCAGCTTCAAAATCTCTGTGAAAAAGCGTCAGAGAAGCTTCTCCGTTTAGAATCCAGCATATCTCACTGAACCGAAGAAGTGGTAGTTAGAAGGGAGTTAGAGCTGCAAGCAGTTTGGTTTGGGAAATTAGACGCGAAATGAAACTGCTAATGCCTTCCAACAAGCTTGGAAAAGTGTGTTCTATATCTCTGCCAAACAAACTCCCCGGAGGTTGAGCTTTCAGAAGCTAGTTTAACTCTAAGGGAGAAAGCAGCAGAATGTGCCTCTCACATCTAGCCTGTAGGAATTCAGGTTGGCAAGTTCTTTGGGGAAGCCCATTGCTGCCTATGGTGGAAACGGCATGGGAGATTTCAGTTTCAAAATCTCGGTGAAAAAGCGTCAGAGAAGCTTCTCCGTTTAGAATCCAGCATATCTCACTGACCCGAAGAAGTGGTAGTTAGAAGGGAGTTAGAGCTGCAAGCAGTTTGGTTTGGGAAATTAGATGAGAAATGACACTGCAAAGGCCTTCCAACAGGCTTGGAAAAGTGTGTTCTATATCTCTGCCAAACAGACTCCCCAGAGGTTGAGCTTTCAGAAGCAAGCTTAACTCTTAGGGAGGAAGCAGCAGAATGTGCCTCTCACATCTAGCCTGTAGGAATTCAGGTTG
The DNA here is from genome assembly GCF_027409185.1 of Cynocephalus volans. NCBI lineage: Eukaryota > Metazoa > Chordata > Mammalia > Dermoptera > Cynocephalidae > Cynocephalus > Cynocephalus volans. The sequence continues at coordinate 964,695 of NW_026902468.1, forward strand.
GCAAGTTCTATGGGGAAGCCCATTGCTGCCTATGGTGGAAACGGCATGGGAGATTTCAGTTTCAAAATCTCTGTGAAAAAGCGTCAGAGAAGCTTCTCCGTTTAGAATCCAGCATATCTCACTGAACCGAAGAAGTGGTAGTTAGAAGGGAGTTAGAGCTGCAAGCAGTTTGGTTTGGGAAATTAGATGCGAAATCACACTGCAAAGGCCTTCCAACAGGCTTTGAAAAGTGTGTTCTATATCTCTGCCAAACAGACTCCCTGGAGGTTGAGCTTTCAGAAGCTAGTTTAACTCTAAGGGAGGAAGCAGCAGAATGTGCCTCTCACATCTAGCCTGTAGGAATTCAGGTTGGCAAGTTCTATGGGGAAGCCCTTTGCTGCCTATGGTGGAAACGGCATGGGAGATTTCAGCTTCAAAATCTCTGTGAAAAAGCGTCAGAGAAGCTTCTCCGTTTAGAATCCAGCATATCTCACTGAACCGAAGAAGTGGTAGTTAGAAGGGAGTTAGAGCTGCAAGCAGTTTGGTTTGGGAAATTAGACGCGAAATGAAACTGCTAATGCCTTCCAACAAGCTTGGAAAAGTGTGTTCTATATCTCTGCCAAACAAACTCCCCGGAGGTTGAGCTTTCAGAAGCTAGTTTAACTCTAAGGGAGAAAGCAGCAGAATGTGCCTCTCACATCTAGCCTGTAGGAATTCAGGTTGGCAAGTTCTTTGGGGAAGCCCATTGCTGCCTATGGTGGAAACGGCATGGGAGATTTCAGTTTCAAAATCTCGGTGAAAAAGCGTCAGAGAAGCTTCTCCGTTTAGAATCCAGCATATCTCACTGAACCGAAGAAGTGGTAGTTAGAAGGGAGTTAGAGCTGCAAGCAGTTTGGTTTGGGAAATTAGATGCGAAATCACACTGCAAAGGCCTTCCAACAGGCTTTGAAAAGTGTGTTCTATATCTCTGCCAAACAGACTCCCTGGAGGTTGAGCTTTCAGAAGCTAGTTTAACTCTAAGGGAGGAAGCAGCAGAATGTGCCTCTCACATCTAGCCTGTAGGAATTCAGGTTGGCAAGTTCTATGGGGAAGCCCATTGCTGCCTATGGTGGAAACGGCATGGGAGATTTCAGCTTCAAAATCTCTGTGAAAAAGCGTCAGAGAAGCTTCTCCGTTTAGAATCCAGCATATCTCACTGAACCGAAGAAGTGGTAGTTAGAAGGGAGTTAGAGCTGCAAGCAGTTTGGTTTGGGAAATTAGACGCGAAATGAAACTGCTAATGCCTTCCAACAAGCTTGGAAAAGTGTGTTCTATATCTCTGCCAAACAAACTCCCCGGAGGTTGAGCTTTCAGAAGCTAGTTTAACTCTAAGGGAGAAAGCAGCAGAATGTGCCTCTCACATCTAGCCTGTAGGAATTCAGGTTGGCAAGTTCTTTGGGGAAGCCCATTGCTGCCTATGGTGGAAACGGCATGGGAGATTTCAGTTTCAAAATCTCGGTGAAAAAGCGTCAGAGAAGCTTCTCCGTTTAGAATCCAGCATATCTCACTGAACCGAAGAAGTGGTAGTTAGAAGGGAGTTAGAGCTGCAAGCAGTTTGGTTTGCGAAATTAGACGCGAAATGAAACTGCAAATGCCTTCCAACAGGCTTGGAAAAGTGTGTTCTATATCTCTGCCAAACAGACTCCCCGGAGGTTGAGCTTTCAGAAGCAAGTTTAACTCTAAGGGAGGAAGCAGCAGAATGTGCCTCTCACATCTAGCCTGTAGGAATTCAGGTTGGCAAGTTCTATGGGGAAGCCCATTGCTGCCTATGGTGGAAACGGCATGGGAGATTTCAGTTTCAAAATCTCTGTGAAAAAGCGTCAGAGAAGCTTCTCCGTTTAGAATCCAGCATATCTCACTGAACCGAAGAAGTGGTAGTTAGAAGGGAGTTAGAGCTGCAAGCAGTTTGGTTTGGGAAATTAGACGCGAAATGAAACTGCAAATGGCTTCCAACAGGCTTGGAAAAGTGTGTTCTATATCTCTGCCAAACAAACTCCCCGGAGGTTGAGCTTTCAGAAGCTAGTTTAACTCTAAGGGAGGAAGTAGCAGAATGTGCCTCTCACATCTAGCCTGTAGGAATTCAGGTTGGCAAGTTCTATGGGGAAGCCCATTGGCGCCTTCGTTGGAAACGGGTTTGGAAATTTCAGTTTCAAAATCTCTGTGAAAAAGCGTCAGAGAAGCTTCTCCGTTTAGAATCCAGCATATCTCACTGAACCGAAGAAGTGGTAGTTAGAAGGGAGTTAGAGCTGCAAGCAGTTTGGTTTGGGAAATTAGACGCGAAATGAAACTGCAAATGCCTTCCAACAGGCTTGGAAAAGTGTGTTCTATATCTCTGCCAAACAGACTCCCCGGAGGGTGAGCTTTCAGAAGCAAGTTTAACTCTAAGGGAGGAAGCAGCAGAATGTGCCTCTCACATCTAGCCTGTAGGAATTCAGGTTGGCAAGTTCTATGGGGAAGCCCATTGCTGCCTATGGTGGAAACGGCATGGGAGATTTCAGTTTCAAAATCTCTGTGAAAAAGCGTTAGAGAAGCTTCTCCGTTTAGAATCCAGCATATCTCACTGAACCGAAGAAGTGTTAGTTAGAAGGGAGTTAGAGCTGCAAGCAGTTTGGTTTGGGAAATTAGATGCGAAATCACACTGCAAATGCCTTCCAACAGGCTTTGAAAAGTGTGTTCTATATCTCTGCCAAACAGACTCCCTGGAAGTTGAGCTTTCAGAAGCTAGTTTAACTCTAAGGGAGGAAGCAGCAGAATGTGCCTCTCACATCTAGCCTGTAGGAATTCAGGTTGGCAAGTTCTTTGGGGAAACCCATTGCTGCCTATGGTGGAAACGGCATGGGAGATTTCAGTTTCAAAATCTCGGTGAAAAAGCGTCAGAGAAGCTTCTCCGTTTAGAATCCAGCATATCTCACTGAACCGAAGAAGTGGTAGTTAGAAGGGAGTTAGAGCTGCAAGCAGTTTGGTTTGCGAAATTAGACGCGAAATGAAACTGCAAATGCCTTCCAACAGGCTTGGAAAAGTGTGTTCTATATCTCTGCCAAACAGACTCCCCGGAGGTTGAGCTTTCAGAAGCAAGTTTAACTCTAAGGGAGGAAGCAGCAGAATGTGCCTCTCACATCTAGCCTGTAGGAATTCAGGTTGGCAAGTTCTATGGGGAAGCCCATTGCTGCCTATGGTGGAAACGGCATGGGAGATTTCAGTTTCAAAATCTCTGTGAAAAAGCGTCAGAGAAGCTTCTCCGTTTAGAATCCAGCATATCTCACTGAACCGAAGAAGTGGTAGTTAGAAGGGAGTTAGAGCTGCAAGCAGTTTGGTTTGGGAAATTAGATGCGAAGTGACACTGCAAAGGCCTTCCAACAGGCTTGGAAAAGTGTGTTCTATATCTCTGCCAAACAGAGTCCCCGGAGGTTGAGCTTTCAGAAGCAAGCTTAACTGTTAGGGAGGAAGCAGCAGAATGTGCCTCTCACATCTAGCCTGTAGGAATTCAGGTTGGCAAGTTCTATGGGGAAGCCCATTGCTGTCTATGGTGGAAACGGCATGGGAGATTTCTGTTTCAAAATCTCTGTGAAAAAGCGTCAGAGAAGCTTCTCCGTTTAGAATCCAGCATATCTCACTGAACCGAAGAAGTGGTAGTTAGAAGGGAGTTAGAGCTGCAAGCAGTTTGGTTTGGGAAATTAGACGCGAAATGAAACTGCAAATGCCTTCCAACAGGCTTGGAAAAGTGTGTTCTATATCTCTGCCAAACAAACTCTCCGGAGGTTGAGCTTTCAGAAGCTAGTTTAACTCTAAGGGAGGAAGCAGCAGAATGTGCCTCTCACATCTAGCCTGTAGAAATTCAGGTTGGAAAGTTCTATGGGAAAGCCGATTGGCGCCTTCGTTGGAAACGGGTTTGGAAATTTCAGTTTCAAAATCTCTGTGAAAAAGCGTCAGAGAAGCTTCTCCGTTTAGAATCCAGCATATCTCACTGAACCGAAGAAGTGTTAGTTAGAAGGGAGGTAGAGCTGCAAGCAGTTTGGTTTGGGAAATTAGACGCGAAATGAAACTGCAAATGCCTTCCAACAGGCTTGGAAAAGTGTGTTCTATATCTCTGCCAAACAGACTCCCCGGAGGTTGAGCTTTCAGAAGCAAGTTTAACTCTAAGGGAGGAAGCAGCAGAATGTGCCTCTCACATCTAGCCTGTAGGAATTCAGGTTGGCAAGTTCTATGGGGAAGCCAATTGCTACCTATGGTGAAAACGGCATGGGAGATTTCAGTTTCAAAATCTCTGTGAAAAAGCGTCAGAGAAGCTTCTCCGTTTAGAATCCAGCATATCTCACTGAACCGAAGAAGTGGTAGTTAGAAGGAAGTTAGAGCTGCAAGCAGTTTGTTTTGGGAAATTAGACGCGAAATGAAACTGCAAATGCCTTAAAACCGGCTTGGAAAAGTGTGTTCTATATCTCTGCCAAACAGACTCCCCGGAGGTTGAGCTATCAGAAGCTAGCTTAACTCTAAGGGAGGAAGCAGCAGAATGTGCCTCTCACATCAAGCCTGTAGGAATTCAGGTTGGCAAGTTCTATGGGGAAGCCCTTTGGCGCCTTCGTTGGAAACGGGTTTGGAAATTTCAGTTTCAAAATCTGTGTGAAAAAGCGTCAGAGAAGCTTCCCCGTTTAGAATCCAGCATATCTCACTGAACCGAAGAAGTGGTAGTTAGAAGGGAGTTAGAGCTGCAAGCAGTTTGGTTTGGGAAATTAGACACGAAATCAAACTGCAAAGGCCTTCCAACAGGCTTGGAAAAGTGTGTTCTATATTTCTGCCAAACAGACTCCGCGGAGGTTTAGCTTTCAGAAGGAAGTTTAACTCTTAGGGTGGAAGCAGCAGAATGTGCCTCTCACATCTAGCCTGTAGGAATTCAGGTTGGCAAGTTCTATGGGGAAGCCCATTGCTGCCAATGGTGGAAACGGCATGGGAGATTTCAGTTTCAAAATCTCTGTGAAAAAGCGTCAGAGAAGCTTCTCCGTTTAGAATCCAGCATATCTCACTGAACCGAAGAAGTGGTAGTTAGAAGGGAGTTAGAGCTGCAAGCAGTTTGGTTTGGGAAATTAGACGCGAAATGAAACTGCAAATGCCTTCCAACAGGCTTGGAAAAGTGTGTTCTATATCTCTGCCAAACAGACTCCCCAGAGGTTGAGCTTTCAGAAGCAAGCTTAACTCTTAGGGAGGAAGCAGCAGAATGTGCCTCTCACATCTAGCCTGTAGGAATTCAGGTTGGCAAGTTCTATCGGGAAGCACATTGCTGCCTATGGTGGAAACGGCATGGGAGATTTCAGTTTCAAAATCTCTGTGAAAAAGCGTCAGAGAAGCTTCTCCGTTTAGAATCCAGCATATCTCACTGAACCGAAGAAGTGGTAGTTAGAAGGGAGTTAGAGCTGCAAGCAGTTTGGTTTGGGAAATTAGATGCGAAATGACACTGCAAAGGCATTCCAACAGGCTTGGAAAACTGTGTTCTATATCTCTGCCAAACAGACTCCCCGGAGGTTGAGCTTTCAGAAGCAAGCTTAACTCTTAGGGAGGAAGCAGCAGAATGTGCCTCTGACATCTAGCCTGTAGGAATTCAGGTTGGCAAGTTCTATGGGGAAGCCCATTGCTGCCTACGGTGGAAACGGCATGGGAGATTTCAGTTTCAAAATCTCTATGAAAAAGCGTCAGAGAAGCTTCTCCGTTTAGAATCCAGCATATCTCACTGAACCGAAGAAGTGGTAGTTAGAAGGGAGTTAGAGCTGCAAGCAGTTTGGTTTGGGAAATTAGATGCGAAATCACACTGCAAATGCCTTCCAACAGGCTTTGAAAAGTGTGTTCTATATCTCTGCCAAACAGACTCCCTGTAGGTTGAGCTTTTAGAAGCTAGTTTAACTCTAAGGGAGGAAGCAGCAGAATGTGCCTCTCACATCTAGCCTGTAGGAATTCAGGTTGGCAAGTTCTATGGGGAAGCCCATTGCTGCCTATGGTGGAAACGGCATGGGAGATTTCAGTTTCAAAATCTCTGTGAAAAAGCGTCAGAGAAGCTTCTCCGTTTAGAATCCAGCATATCTCACTGAACCGAAGAAGTGGTAGTTAGAAGGGAGTTAGAGCTGCAAGCAGTTTGGTTTGGGAAATTAGATGCGAAGTGACACTGCAAAGGCCTTCCAACAGGCTTGGAAAAGTGTGTTCTATATCTCTGCCAAACAGAGTCCCCGGAGGTTGAGCTTTCAGAAGCAAGCTTAACTGTTAGGGAGGAAGCAGCAGAATGTGCCTCTCACATCTAGCCTGTAGGAATTCAGGTTGGCAAGTTCTATGGGGAAGCCCATTGCTGCCTATGGTGGAAACGGCATGGGAGATTTCTGTTTCAAAATCTCTGTGAAAAAGCGTCAGAGAAGCTTCTCCGTTTAGAATCCAGCATATCTCACTGAACCGAAGAAGTGGTAGTTAGAAGGGAGTTAGAGCTGCAAGCAGTTTGGTTTGGGAAATTAGACGCGAAATGAAACTGCAAATGCCTTCCAACAGGCTTGGAAAAGTGTGTTCTATATCTCTGCCAAAGAAACTCTCCGGAGGTTGAGCTTTCAGAAGCTAGTTTAACTCTAAGGGAGGAAGCAGCAGAATGTGCCTCTCACATCTAGCCTGTAGGAATTCAGGTTGGCAAGTTCTATGGGAAAGCCCATTGGCGCCTTCGTTGGAAACGGGTTTGGAAATTTCAGTTTCAAAATCTCTGTGAAAAAGCGTCAGAGAAGCTTCTCCGTTTAGAATCCAGCATATCTCACTGAACCGAAGAAGTGTTAGTTAGAAGGGAGTTAGAGCTGCAAGCAGTTTGGTTTGGGAAATTAGACGCGAAATGAAACTGCAAATGCCTTCCAACAGGCTTGGAAAAGTGTGTTCTATATCTCTGCCAAACAGACTCCCCGGAGGTTGAGCTTTCAGAAGCAAGTTTAACTCTAAGGGAGGAAGCAGCAGAATGTGCCTCTCACATCTAGCCTGTAGGAATTCAGGTTGGCAAGTTCTATGGGGAAGCCCATTGCTACCTATGGTGAAAACGGCATGGGAGATTTCAGTTTCAAAATCTCTGTGAAAAAGCGTCAGAGAAGCTTCTCCGTTTAGAATCCAGCATATCTCACTGAACCGAAGAAGTGGTAGTTAGAAGGAAGTTAGAGCTGCAAGCAGTTTGTTTTGGGAAATTAGACGCGAAATGAAACTGCAAATGCCTTAAAACAGGCTTGGAAAAGTGTGTTCTATATCTCTGCCAAACAGACTCCCCGGAGGTTGAGCTATCAGAAGCTAGCTTAACTCTAAGGGAGGAAGCAGCAGAATGTGCCTCTCACATCTAGCCTGTAGGAATTCAGGTTGGCAAGTTCTATGGGGAAGCCCATTGGCGCCTTCGTTGGAAACGGGTTTGGAAATTTCAGTTTCAAAATCTCTGTGAAAAAGCGTCAGAGAAGCTTCCCCGTTTAGAATCCAGCATATCTCACTGAACCGAAGAAGTGGTAGTTAGAAGGGAGTTAGAGCTGCAAGCAGTTTGGTTTGGGAAATTAGACACGAAATCAAACTGCAAAGGCCTTCCAACAGGCTGGGAAAAGTGTGTTCTATATTTCTGCCAAACAGACTCCCCGGAGGTTTAGCTTTCAGAAGGAAGTTTAACTCTTAGGGTGGAAGCAGCAGAATGTGCCTCTCACATCTAGCCTGAAGGAATTCAGGTTGGCAAGTTCTATGGGGAAGCCCATTGCTGCCAATGGTGGAAACGGCATGGGAGATTTCAGTTTCAAAATCTCTGTGAAAAAGCGTCAGAGAAGCTTCTCCGTTTAGAATCCAGCATATCTCACTGAACCGAAGAAGTGGTAGTTAGAAGGGAGTTAGAGCTGCAAGCAGTTTGGTTTGGGAAATTAGATGAGAAATGACACTGCAAAGGCCTTCCAACAGGCTTGGAAAAGTGTGTTCTATATCTCTGCCAAACAGACTCCCCAGAGGTTGAGCTTTCAGAAGCAAGCTTAACTCTTAGGGAGGAAGCAGCAGAATGTGCCTCTCACATCTAGCCTGTAGGAATTCAGGTTGGCAAGTTCTATGGGGAAGCCCATTGCTGCCTATGGTGGAAACGGCATGGGAGATTTCAGTTTCAAAATCTCTGTGAAAAAGCGTCAGAGAAGCTTCTCCGTTTAGAATCCAGCATATCTCACTGAACCGAAGAAGTGGTAGTTAGAAGGGAGTTAGAGCTGCAAGCAGTTTGGTTTGGGAAATTAGATGCGAAATCACACTGCAAAGGCCTTCCAACAGGCTTTGAAAAGTGTGTTCTATATCTCTGCCAAACAGACTCCCTGGAGGTTGAGCTTTCAGAAGCTAGTTTAACTCTAAGGGAGGAAGCAGCAGAATGTGCCTCTCACATCTAGCCTGTAGGAATTCAGGTTGGCAAGTTCTATGGGGAAGCCCATTGCTGCCTATGGTGGAAACGGCATGGGAGATTTCAGCTTCAAAATCTCTGTGAAAAAGCGTCAGAGAAGCTTCTCCGTTTAGAATCCAGCATATCTCACTGAACCGAAGAAGTGGTAGTTAGAAGGGAGTTAGAGCTGCAAGCAGTTTGGTTTGGGAAATTAGACGCGAAATGAAACTGCTAATGCCTTCCAACAAGCTTGGAAAAGTGTGTTCTATATCTCTGCCAAACAAACTCCCCGGAGGTTGAGCTTTCAGAAGCTAGTTTAACTCTAAGGGAGAAAGCAGCAGAATGTGCCTCTCACATCTAGCCTGTAGGAATTCAGGTTGGCAAGTTCTTTGGGGAAGCCCATTGCTGCCTATGGTGGAAACGGCATGGGAGATTTCAGTTTCAAAATCTCGGTGAAAAAGCGTCAGAGAAGCTTCTCCGTTTAGAATCCAGCATATCTCACTGAACCGAAGAAGTGGTAGTTAGAAGGGAGTTAGAGCTGCAAGCAGTTTGGTTTGCGAAATTAGACGCGAAATGAAACTGCAAATGCCTTCCAACAGGCTTGGAAAAGTGTGTTCTATATCTCTGCCAAACAGACTCCCCGGACGTTGAGCTTTCAGAAGCAAGTTTAACTCTAAGGGAGGAAGCAGCAGAATGTGCCTCTCACATCTAGCCTGTAGGAATTCAGGTTGGCAAGTTCTATGGGGAAGCCCATTGCTGCCTATGGTGGAAACGGCATGGGAGATTTCAGTTTCAAAATCTCTGTGAAAAAGCGTCAGAGAAGCTTCTCCGTTTAGAATCCAGCATATCTCACTGAACCGAAGAAGTGGTAGTTAGAAGGGAGTTAGAGCTGCAATCAGTTTGGTTTGGGAAATTAGATGCGAAGTGACACTGCAAAGGCCTTGCAACAGGCTTGGAAAAGTGTGTTCTATATCTCTGCCAAACAGAGTCCCCGGAGGTTGAGCTTTCAGAAGCAAGCTTAACTGTTAGGGAGGAAGCAGCAGAATGTGCCTCTCACATCTAGCCTGTAGGAATTCAGGTTGGCAAGTTCTATGGGGAAGCCCATTGGCGCCTTCGTTGGAAACGGGTTTGGAAATTTCAGTTTCAAAATCTCTGTGAAAAAGCGTCAGAGAAGCTTCTCCGTTTAGAATCCAGCATATCTCACTGAACCGAAGAAGTGGTAGTTAGAAGGGAGTTAGAGCTGCAAGCAGTTTGGTTTGGGAAATTAGACGCGAAATGAAACTGCAAATGCCTTCCAACAGGCTTGGAAAATTGTGTTCTATATCTCTGCCAAACAGACTCCCCGGAGGGTGAGCTTTCAGAAGCAAGTTTAACTCTAAGGGAGGAAGCAGCAGAATGTGCCTCTCACATCTAGCCTGTAGGAATTCAGGTTGGCAAGTTCTATGGGGAAGCCCATTGCTACCTATGGTGAAAACGGCATGGGAGATTTCAGTTTCAAAATCTCTGTGAAAAAGCGTCAGAGAAGCTTCTCCGTTTAGAATCCAGCATATCTCACTGAACCGAAGAAGTGGTAGTTAGAAGGAAGTTAGAGCTGCAAGCAGTTTGTTTTGGGAAATTAGACGCGAAATGAAACTGCAAATGCCTTAAAACAGGTTTGGAAAAGTGTGTTCTATATCTCTGCCAAACAGACTCCCCGGAGGTTGAGCTATCAGAAGCTAGCTTAACTCTAAGGGAGGAAGCAGCAGAATGTGCCTCTCACATCTAGCCTGTAGGAATTCAGGTTGGCAAGTTCTATGGGGAAGCCCATTTGCGCCTTCGTTGGAAACGGGTTTGGAAATTTCAGTTTCAAAATCTCTGTGAAAAAGCGTCAGAGAAGCTTCCCCGTTTAGAATCCAGCATATCTCACTGAACCGAAGAAGTGGTAGTTAGAAGGGAGTTAGAGCTGCAAGCAGTTTGGTTTGGGAAATTAGACACGAAATCAAACTGCAAAGGCCTTCCAACAGGCTTGGAAAAGTGTGTTCTATATCTCTGCCAAACAGACTCCCCAGAGGTTGAGCTTTCAGAAGCAAGCTTAACTCTTAGGGAGGAAGCAGCAGAATGTGCCTCTCACATCTAGCCTGTAGGAATTCAGGTTGGCAAGTTCTATGGGGAAGCCCATTGCTGCCTATGGTGGAAACGGCATGGGAGATTTCAGTTTCAAAATCTCTGTGAAAAAGCGTCAGAGAAGCTTCTCCGTTTAGAATCCAGCATATCTCACTGAACCGAAGAAGTGGTAGTTAGAAGGGAGTTAGAGCTGCAAGCAGTTTGGTTTGGGAAATTAGATGCGAAATGACACTGCAGAGGCCTTCCAACAGGCTTGGAAAAGTGTGTTCTATATCTCTGCCAAACAGACCCCCCGGAGGTTGAGCTTTCAGAAGCAAGCTTAACTCTTAGGGAGGAAGCAGCAGAATGTGCCTCTCACATCTAGCCTGTAGGAATTCAGGTTGGCAAGTTCTATGGGGAAGCCCATTGCTGCCTATGGTGGAAACGGCATGGGAGATTTCAGTTTCAAAATCTCTGTGAAAAGGCGTCAGAGAAGCTTCTCCGTTTAGAATCCAGCATATCTCACTGAACCGAAGAAGTGGTAGTTAGAAGGGAGTTAGAGCTGCAAGCAGTTTGGTTTGGGAAATTAGATGCGAAATCACACTGCAAATGCCTTCCAACAGGCTTTGAAAAGTGTGTTCTATATCTCTGCCAAACAGACTCCCTGGAGGTTGAGCTTTCAGAAGCTAGTTTAACTCTAAGGGAGGAAGCAGCAGAATGTGCCTCTCACATCTAGCCTGTAGGAATTCAGGTTGGCAAGTTCTATGGGGAAGCCCATTGCTGCCTATGGTGGAAACGGCATGGGAGATTTCAGCTTCAAAATCTCTGTGAAAAAGCGTCAGAGAAGCTTCTCCGTTTAGAATCCAGCATATCTCACTGAACCGAAGAAGTGGTAGTTAGAAGGGAGTTAGAGCTGCACGCAGTTTGGTTTGGGAAATTAGACGCGAAATGAAACTGCTAATGCCTTCCAACAAGCTTGGAAAAGTGTGTTCTATATCTCTGCCAAACAAACTCCCCGGAGGTTGAGCTTTCAGAAGCTAGTTTAACTCTAAGGGAGGAAGTAGCAGAATGTGCCTCTCACATCTAGCCTGTAGGAATTCAGGTTGGCAAGTTCTATGGGGAAGCCCATTGGCGCCTTCGTTGGAAACGGGTTTGGAAATTTCAGTTTCAAAATCTCTGTGAAAAAGCGTCAGAGAAGCTTCTCCGTTTAGAATCCAGCATATCTCACTGAACCGAAGAAGTGGTAGTTAGAAGGGAGTTAGAGCTGCAAGCAGTTTGGTTTGGGAAATTAGACGCGAAATGAAACTGCAAATGCCTTCCAACAGGCTTGGAAAATTGTGTTCTATATCTCTGCCAAACAGACTCCCCGGAGGGTGAGCTTTCAGAAGCAAGTTTAACTCTAAGGGAGGAAGCAGCAGAATGTGCCTCTCACATCTAGCCTGTAGGAATTCAGGTTGGCAAGTTCTATGGGGAAGCCCATTGCTACCTATGGTGAAAACGGCATGGGAGATTTCAGTTTCAAAATCTCTGTGAAAAAGCGTCAGAGAAGCTTCTCCGTTTAGAATCCAGCATATCTCACTGAACCGAAGAAGTGGTAGTTAGAAGGAAGTTAGAGCTGCAAGCAGTTTGTTTTGGGAAATTAGACGCGAAATGAAACTGCAAATGCCTTAAAACAGGCTTGGAAAAGTGTGTTCTATATCTCTGCCAAACAGACTCCCCGGAGGTTGAGCTATCAGAAGCTAGCTTAACTCTAAGGGAGGAAGCAGCAGAATGTGCCTCTCACATCTAGCCTGTAGGAATTCAGGTTGGCAAGTTCTATGGGGAAGCCCATTGGCGCCTTCGTTGGAAACGGGTTTGGAAATTTCAGTTTCAAAATCTCTGTGAAAAAGCGTCAGAGAAGCTTCCCCGTTTAGAATCCAGCATATCTCACTGAACCGAAGAAGTGGTAGTTAGAAGGGAGTTAGAGCTGCAAGCAGTTTGGTTTGGGAAATTAGACACGAAATCAAACTGCAAAGGCCTTCCAACAGGCTTGGAAAAGTGTGTTCTATATTTCTGCCAAACAGACTCCCCGGAGGTTTAGCTTTCAGAAGGAAGTTTAACTCTTAGGGTGTAAGCAGCAGAATGTGCCTCTCACATCTAGCCTGTAGGAATTCAGGTTGGCAAGTTCTATGGGGAAGCCCATTGCTGCCAATGGTGGAAACGGCATGGGAGATTTCAGTTTCAAAATCTCTGTGAAAAAGCGTCAGAGAAGCTTCTCCGTTTAGAATCCAGCATATCTCACTGAACCGAAGAAGTGGTAGTTAGAAGGGAGTTAGAGCTGCAAGCAGTTTGGTTTGGAAAATTAGACGCGAAATGAAACTGCAAATGCCTTCCAACAGGCTTGGAAAAGTGTGTTCTATATCTCTGCCAAACAGACTCCCCAGAGGTTGAGCTTTCAGAAGCAAGCTTAACTCTTAGGGAGGAAGCAGCAGAATGTGCCTCTCACATCTAGCCTGTAGGAATTCAGGTTGGCAAGTTCTATCGGGAAGCCCATTGCTGCCTATGGTGGAAACGGCATGGGAGATTTCAGTTTCAAAATCTCTGTGAAAAAGCGTCAGAGAAGCTTCTCCGTTTAGAATCCAGCATATCTCACTGAACCGAAGAAGTGGTAGTTAGAAGGGAGTTAGAGCTGCAAGCAGTTTGGTTTGGGAAATTAGATGCGAAATGACACTGCAAAGGCCTTCCAACAGGCTTGGAAAAGTGTGTTCTATATCTCTGCCAAACAGACTCCCCGGAGGTTGAGCTTTCAGAAGCAAGCTTAACTCTTAGGGAGGAAGCAGCAGAATGTGCCTCTCACATCTAGCCTGTAGGAATTCAGGTTGGCAAGTTCTATGGGGAAGCCCATTGCTGCCTATGGTGGAAACGGCATCGGAGATTTCAGTTTCAAAATCTCTGTGAAAAAGCGTCAGAGAAGCTTCTCCGTTTAGAATCCAGCATATCTCACTGAACCGAAGAAGTGGTAGGTAGAAGGGAGTTAGAGCTGCAAGCTGTTTGGTTTGGGAAATTAGATGCGAAATCACCCTGCAAATGCCTTCCAACAGGCTTTGAAAAGTGTGTTCTATATCTCTGCCAAACAGACTCCCTGGAGGTTGAGCTTTCAGAAGCTAGTTTAACTCTAAGGGAGGAAGCAGCAGAATGTGCCTCTCACATCTAGCCTGTAGGAATTCAGGTTGGCAAGTTCTATGGGGAAGCCCATTGCTGCCTATGGTGGAAACGGCATGGGAGATTTCAGCTTCAAAATCTCTGTGAAAAAGCGTCAGAGAAGCTTCTCCGTTTAGAATCCAGCATATCTCACTGAACCGAAGAAGTGGTAGTTAGAAGGGAGTTAGAGCTGCAAGCAGTTTGGTTTGGGAAATTAGACGCGAAATGAAACTGCAAATGCCTTCCAACAGGCTTGGAAAAGTGTGTTCTATATCTCTGCCAAACAAACTCCCCGGAGGTTGAGCTTTCAGAAGCTAGTTTAACTCTAAGGGTGGAAGCAGCAGAATGTGCCTCTCACATCTAGCCTGTAGGAATTCAGGTTGGCAAGTTCTATGGGGAAGCCCATTGGCGCCTTCGTTGGAAACGGCTTTGGAAATTTCAGTTTCAAAATCTCTGTGAAAAAGCATCAGAGAAGCTTCTCCGTTTACAATCCAGCATATCTCACTGAACCGAAGAAGTGGTAGTTAGAAGGGAGTTAGAGCTGCAAGCAGTTTGGTTTGGGAAATTAGACGCGAAATGAAACTGCAAATGCCTTCCAACAGGCTTGGAAAATTGTGTTCTATATCTCTGCCAAACAGACTCCCCGGAGGGTGAGCTTTCAGAAGCAAGTTTAACTCTAAGGGAGGAAGCAGCAGAATGTGCCTCTCACATCTAGCCTGTAGGAATTCAGGTTGGCAAGTTCTATGGGGAAGCCCATTGGCGCCTTCGTTGGAAACGGGTTTGGAAATTTCAGTTCCAAAATCTCTGTGAAAAAGCGTCAGAGAAGCTTCTCCGTTTAGAATCCAGCATATCTCACTGAACCGAAGAAGTGTTATTTAGAAGGGAGTTAGAGCTGCTAGCAGTTTGGTTTGGGAAATTAGACGCGAAATGAAACTGCAAATGCCTTCCAACAGGCTTGGAAAAGTGTGTTCTATATCTCTGCCAAACAGACTCCCCGGAGGTTGAGCTTTCAGAAGCAAGTTTAACTCTAAGGGAGGAAGCAGCAGAATGTGCCTCTCACATCTAGCCTGTAGGAATTCAGGTTGGCAAGTTCTATGGGGAAGCCCATTGCTGCCTATGGTGGAAACGGCATGGGAGATTTCAGTTTCAAAATCTCTGTGAAAAAGCGTCAGAGAAGCTTCTCCGTTTAGAATCCAGCATATCTCACTGAACCGAAGAAGTGGTAGTTAGAAGGGAGTTAGAGCTGCAAGCAGTTTGGTTTGGGAAATTAGATGCGAAATCACACTGCAAATGCCTTCCAACAGGCTTTGAAAAGTGTGTTCTATATCTCTGCCAAACAGACTCCCTGGAGGTTGAGCTTTCAGAAGCTAGTTTAACTCTAAGGGAGGAAGCAGCAGAATGTGCCTCTCACATCTAGCCTGTAGGAATTCAGGTTGGCAAGTTCTATGGGGAAGCCCATTGCTGCCTATGGTGGAAACGGCATGGGAGATTTCAGCTTCAAAATCTCTGTGAAAAAGCGTCAGAGAAGCTTCTCCGTTTAGAATCCAGCATATCTCACTGAACCGAAGAAGTGGTAGTTAGAAGGGAGTTAGAGCTGCAAGCAGTTTGGTTTGGGAAATTAGACGCGAAATGAAACTGCTAATGCCTTCCAACAGGCTTGGAAAAGTGTGTTCTATATCTCTGCCAAACAAACTCCCCGGAGGTTGAGCTTTCAGAAGCTAGTTTAACTCTAAGGGAGAAAGCAGCAGAATGTGCCTCTCACATCTAGCCTGTAGGAATTCAGGTTGGCAAGTTCTTTGGGGAAGCCCATTGCTGCCTATGGTGGAAACGGCATGGGAGATTTCAGTTTCAAAATCTCGGTGAAAAAGCGTCAGAGAAGCTTCTCCGTTTAGAATCCAGCATATCTCACTGAACCGAAGAAGTGGTAGTTAGAAGGGAGTTAGAGCTGCAAGCAGTTTGGTTTGCGAAATTAGACGCGAAATGAAACTGCAAATGCCTTCCAACAGGCTTGGAAAAGTGTGTTCTATATCTCTGCCAAACAGACTCCCCGGAGGTTGAGCTTTCAGAAGCAAGTTTAACTCTAATGAGGAAGCAGCAGAATGTGCCTCTCACATCTAGCGTGTAGGAATTCAGGTTGGCAAGTTCTATGGGGAAGCCCTTTGCTGCCTATGGTGGAAACGGCATGGGAGATTTCAGTTTCAAAATCTCGGTGAAAAAGCGTCAGAGAAGCTTCTCCGTTTAGAATCCAGCATATCTCACTGAACCGAAGAAGTGGTAGTTAGAAGGGAGTTAGAGCTGCAAGCAGTTTGGTTTGGGAAATTAGATGCGAAGTGACACTGCAAAGGCCTTCCAACAGGCTTGGAAAAGTGTGTTCTATATCTCTGCCAAACAGAGTTCCCGGAGGTTGAGCTTTCAGAAGCAAGCTTAACTGTTAGGGAGGAAGCAGCAGAATGTGCCTCTCACATCTAGCCTGTAGGAATTCAGGTTGGCAAGTTCTATGGGGAAGCCCATTGCTGCCTATGGTGGAAACGACATGGGAGATTTCTGTTTCAAAATCTCTGTGAAAAAGCGTCAGAGAAGCTTCTCCGTTTAGAATCCAGCATATCTCACTGAACCGAAGAAGTGGTAGTTAGAAGGGAGTTAGAGCTGCAAGCAGTTTGGTTTGGGAAATTAGACGCGAAATGAAACTGCAAATGCCTTCCAACAGGCTTGGAAAAGTGTGTTCTATATCTCTGCCAAACAAACTCCCCGGAGGTTGAGCTTTCAGAAGCTAGTTTAACTCTAAGGGAGGAAGCAGCAGAATGTGCCTCTCACATCTAGCCTGTAGGAATTCAGGTTGGCAAGTTCTATGGGAAAGCCCATTGGCGCCTTCGTTGGAAACGGGTTTGGAAATTTCAGTTTCAAAATCTCTGTGAAAAAGCGTCAGAGAAGCTTCTCCGTTTAGAATCCAGCATATCTCACTGAACCGAAGAAGTGGTAGTTAGAAGGGAGTTAGAGCTGCAAGCAGTTTGGTTTGGGAAATTAGACGCGAAATGAAACTGCAAATGCCTTCCAACAGGCTTGGAAAAGTGTGTTCTATATCTCTGCCAAACAGACTCCCCGGACGGTGAGCTTTCAGAAGCAAGTTTAACTCTAAGGGAGGAAGCAGCAGAATGTGCCTCTCACATCTAGCCTGTAGGAATTCAGGTTGGCAAGTTCTATGGGGAAGCCCATTGGCGCCTTCGTTGGAAACGGGTTTGGAAATTTCAGTTTCAAAATCTCTGTGAAAAAGCGTCAGAGAAGCTTCTCCGTTTAGAATCCAGCATATCTCACTGAACCGAAGAAGTGTTAGTTAGAAGGGAGTTAGAGCTGCAAGCAGTTTGGTTTGGGAAATTAGACGCGAAATGAAACTGCAAATGCCTTAAAACAGGCTTGGAAAAGTGTGTTCTATATCTCTGCCAAACAGACTCCCCGGAGGTTGAGCTATCAGAAGCTAGCTTAACTCTAAGGGAGGAAGCAGCAGAATGTGCCTCTCACATCTAGCCTGTAGGAATTCAGGTTGGCAAGTTCTATGGGGAAGCCCATTTGCGCCTTCGTTGGAAACGGGTTTGGAAATTTCAGTTTCAAAATCTCTGTGAAAAAGCGTCAGAGAAGCTTCCCCGTTTAGAATCCAGCATATCTCACTGAACCGAAGAAGTGGTAGTTAGAAGGGAGTTAGAGCTGCAAGCAGTTTGGTTTGGGAAATTAGACACGAAATCAAACTGCAAAGGCCTTCCAACAGGCTTGGAAAAGTGTGTTCTATATCTCTGCCAAACAGACTCCCCAGAGGTTGAGCTTTCAGAAGCAAGCTTAACTCTTAGGGAGGAAGCAGCAGAATGTGCCTCTCACATCTAGCCTGTAGGAATTCAGGTTGGCAAGTTCTATGGGGAAGCCCATTGCTGCCTATGGTGGAAACGGCATGGGAGATTTCAGTTTCAAAATCTCTGTGAAAAAGCGTCAGAGAAGCTTCTCCGTTTAGAATCCAGCATATCTCACTGAACCGAAGAAGTGGTAGTTAGAAGGGAGTTAGAGCTGCAAGCAGTTTGGTTTGGGAAATTAGATGCGAAATGACACTGCAGAGGCCTTCCAACAGGCTTGGAAAAGTGTGTTCTATATCTCTGCCAAACAGACCCCCCGGAGGTTGAGCTTTCAGAAGCAAGCTTAACTCTTAGGGAGGAAGCAGCAGAATGTGCCTCTCACATCTAGCCTGTAGGAATTCAGGTTGGCAAGTTCTATGGGGAAGCCCATTGCTGCCTATGGTGGAAACGGCATGGGAGATTTCAGTTTCAAAATCTCTGTGAAAAGGCGTCAGAGAAGCTTCTCCGTTTAGAATCCAGCATATCTCACTGAACCGAAGAAGTGGTAGTTAGAAGGGAGTTAGAGCTGCAAGCAGTTTGGTTTGGGAAATTAGATGCGAAATCACACTGCAAATGCCTTCCAACAGGCTTTGAAAAGTGTGTTCTATATCTCTGCCAAACAGACTCCCTGGAGGTTGAGCTTTCAGAAGCTAGTTTAACTCTAAGGGAGGAAGCAGCAGAATGTGCCTCTCACATCTAGCCTGTAGGAATTCAGGTTGGCAAGTTCTATGGGGAAGCCCATTGCTGCCTATGGTGGAAACGGCATGGGAGATTTCAGCTTCAAAATCTCTGTGAAAAAGCGTCAGAGAAGCTTCTCCGTTTAGAATCCAGCATATCTCACTGAACCGAAGAAGTGGTAGTTAGAAGGGAGTTAGAGCTGCACGCAGTTTGGTTTGGGAAATTAGACGCGAAATGAAACTGCTAATGCCTTCCAACAAGCTTGGAAAAGTGTGTTCTATATCTCTGCCAAACAAACTCCCCGGAGGTTGAGCTTTCAGAAGCTAGTTTAACTCTAAGGGAGGAAGTAGCAGAATGTGCCTCTCACATCTAGCCTGTAGGAATTCAGGTTGGCAAGTTCTATGGGGAAGCCCATTGGCGCCTTCGTTGGAAACGGGTTTGGAAATTTCAGTTTCAAAATCTCTGTGAAAAAGCGTCAGAGAAGCTTCTCCGTTTAGAATCCAGCATATCTCACTGAACCGAAGAAGTGGTAGTTAGAAGGGAGTTAGAGCTGCAAGCAGTTTGGTTTGGGAAATTAGACGCGAAATGAAACTGCAAATGCCTTCCAACAGGCTTGGAAAATTGTGTTCTATATCTCTGCCAAACAGACTCCCCGGAGGGTGAGCTTTCAGAAGCAAGTTTAACTCTAAGGGAGGAAGCAGCAGAATGTGCCTCTCACATCTAGCCTGTAGGAATTCAGGTTGGCAAGTTCTATGGGGAAGCCCATTGCTACCTATGGTGAAAACGGCATGGGAGATTTCAGTTTCAAAATCTCTGTGAAAAAGCGTCAGAGAAGCTTCTCCGTTTAGAATCCAGCATATCTCACTGAACCGAAGAAGTGGTAGTTAGAAGGAAGTTAGAGCTGCAAGCAGTTTGTTTTGGGAAATTAGACGCGAAATGAAACTGCAAATGCCTTAAAACAGGCTTGGAAAAGTGTGTTCTATATCTCTGCCAAACAGACTCCCCGGAGGTTGAGCTATCAGAAGCTAGCTTAACTCTAAGGGAGGAAGCAGCAGAATGTGCCTCTCACATCTAGCCTGTAGGAATTCAGGTTGGCAAGTTCTATGGGGAAGCCCATTGGCGCCTTCGTTGGAAACGGGTTTGGAAATTTCAGTTTCAAAATCTCTGTGAAAAAGCGTCAGAGAAGCTTCCCCGTTTAGAATCCAGCATATCTCACTGAACCGAAGAAGTGGTAGTTAGAAGGGAGTTAGAGCTGCAAGCAGTTTGGTTTGGGAAATTAGACACGAAATCAAACTGCAAAGGCCTTCCAACAGGCTTGGAAAAGTGTGTTCTATATTTCTGCCAAACAGACTCCCCGGAGGTTTAGCTTTCAGAAGGAAGTTTAACTCTTAGGGTGTAAGCAGCAGAATGTGCCTCTCACATCTAGCCTGTAGGAATTCAGGTTGGCAAGTTCTATGGGGAAGCCCATTGCTGCCAATGGTGGAAACGGCATGGGAGATTTCAGTTTCAAAATCTCTGTGAAAAAGCGTCAGAGAAGCTTCTCCGTTTAGAATCCAGCATATCTCACTGAACCGAAGAAGTGGTAGTTAGAAGGGAGTTAGAGCTGCAAGCAGTTTGGTTTGGAAAATTAGACGCGAAATGAAACTGCAAATGCCTTCCAACAGGCTTGGAAAAGTGTGTTCTATATCTCTGCCAAACAGACTCCCCAGAGGTTGAGCTTTCAGAAGCAAGCTTAACTCTTAGGGAGGAAGCAGCAGAATGTGCCTCTCACATCTAGCCTGTAGGAATTCAGGTTGGCAAGTTCTATCGGGAAGCCCATTGCTGCCTATGGTGGAAACGGCATGGGAGATTTCAGTTTCAAAATCTCTGTGAAAAAGCGTCAGAGAAGCTTCTCCGTTTAGAATCCAGCATATCTCACTGAACCGAAGAAGTGGTAGTTAGAAGGGAGTTAGAGCTGCAAGCAGTTTGGTTTGGGAAATTAGATGCGAAATGACACTGCAAAGGCCTTCCAACAGGCTTGGAAAAGTGTGTTCTATATCTCTGCCAAACAGACTCCCCGGAGGTTGAGCTTTCAGAAGCAAGCTTAACTCTTAGGGAGGAAGCAGCAGAATGTGCCTCTCACATCTAGCCTGTAGGAATTCAGGTTGGCAAGTTCTATGGGGAAGCCCATTGCTGCCTATGGTGGAAACGGCATCGGAGATTTCAGTTTCAAAATCTCTGTGAAAAAGCGTCAGAGAAGCTTCTCCGTTTAGAATCCAGCATATCTCACTGAACCGAAGAAGTGGTAGGTAGAAGGGAGTTAGAGCTGCAAGCTGTTTGGTTTGGGAAATTAGATGCGAAATCACCCTGCAAATGCCTTCCAACAGGCTTTGAAAAGTGTGTTCTATATCTCTGCCAAACAGACTCCCTGGAGGTTGAGCTTTCAGAAGCTAGTTTAACTCTAAGGGAGGAAGCAGCAGAATGTGCCTCTCACATCTAGCCTGTAGGAATTCAGGTTGGCAAGTTCTATGGGGAAGCCCATTGCTGCCTATGGTGGAAACGGCATGGGAGATTTCAGCTTCAAAATCTCTGTGAAAAAGCGTCAGAGAAGCTTCTCCGTTTAGAATCCAGCATATCTCACTGAACCGAAGAAGTGGTAGTTAGAAGGGAGTTAGAGCTGCAAGCAGTTTGGTTTGGGAAATTAGACGCGAAATGAAACTGCAAATGCCTTCCAACAGGCTTGGAAAAGTGTGTTCTATATCTCTGCCAAACAAACTCCCCGGAGGTTGAGCTTTCAGAAGCTAGTTTAACTCTAAGGGTGGAAGCAGCAGAATGTGCCTCTCACATCTAGCCTGTAGGAATTCAGGTTGGCAAGTTCTATGGGGAAGCCCATTGGCGCCTTCGTTGGAAACGGCTTTGGAAATTTCAGTTTCAAAATCTCTGTGAAAAAGCATCAGAGAAGCTTCTCCGTTTACAATCCAGCATATCTCACTGAACCGAAGAAGTGGTAGTTAGAAGGGAGTTAGAGCTGCAAGCAGTTTGGTTTGGGAAATTAGACGCGAAATGAAACTGCAAATGCCTTCCAACAGGCTTGGAAAATTGTGTTCTATATCTCTGCCAAACAGACTCCCCGGAGGGTGAGCTTTCAGAAGCAAGTTTAACTCTAAGGGAGGAAGCAGCAGAATGTGCCTCTCACATCTAGCCTGTAGGAATTCAGGTTGGCAAGTTCTATGGGGAAGCCCATTGGCGCCTTCGTTGGAAACGGGTTTGGAAATTTCAGTTCCAAAATCTCTGT
Organism: Cynocephalus volans; assembly: GCF_027409185.1. Classification (NCBI taxonomy): domain Eukaryota; kingdom Metazoa; phylum Chordata; class Mammalia; order Dermoptera; family Cynocephalidae; genus Cynocephalus; species Cynocephalus volans. The sequence continues at coordinate 986,179 of NW_026902468.1, forward strand.
GAAAAAGCGTCAGAGAAGCTTCTCCGTTTAGAATCCAGCATATCTCACTGAACCGAAGAAGTGTTATTTAGAAGGGAGTTAGAGCTGCTAGCAGTTTGGTTTGGGAAATTAGACGCGAAATGAAACTGCAAATGCCTTCCAACAGGCTTGGAAAAGTGTGTTCTATATCTCTGCCAAACAGACTCCCCGGAGGTTGAGCTTTCAGAAGCAAGTTTAACTCTAAGGGAGGAAGCAGCAGAATGTGCCTCTCACATCTAGCCTGTAGGAATTCAGGTTGGCAAGTTCTATGGGGAAGCCCATTGCTGCCTATGGTGGAAACGGCATGGGAGATTTCAGTTTCAAAATCTCTGTGAAAAAGCGTCAGAGAAGCTTCTCCGTTTAGAATCCAGCATATCTCACTGAACCGAAGAAGTGGTAGTTAGAAGGGAGTTAGAGCTGCAAGCAGTTTGGTTTGGGAAATTAGATGCGAAATCACACTGCAAATGCCTTCCAACAGGCTTTGAAAAGTGTGTTCTATATCTCTGCCAAACAGACTCCCTGGAGGTTGAGCTTTCAGAAGCTAGTTTAACTCTAAGGGAGGAAGCAGCAGAATGTGCCTCTCACATCTAGCCTGTAGGAATTCAGGTTGGCAAGTTCTATGGGGAAGCCCATTGCTGCCTATGGTGGAAACGGCATGGGAGATTTCAGCTTCAAAATCTCTGTGAAAAAGCGTCAGAGAAGCTTCTCCGTTTAGAATCCAGCATATCTCACTGAACCGAAGAAGTGGTAGTTAGAAGGGAGTTAGAGCTGCAAGCAGTTTGGTTTGGGAAATTAGACGCGAAATGAAACTGCTAATGCCTTCCAACAGGCTTGGAAAAGTGTGTTCTATATCTCTGCCAAACAAACTCCCCGGAGGTTGAGCTTTCAGAAGCTAGTTTAACTCTAAGGGAGAAAGCAGCAGAATGTGCCTCTCACATCTAGCCTGTAGGAATTCAGGTTGGCAAGTTCTTTGGGGAAGCCCATTGCTGCCTATGGTGGAAACGGCATGGGAGATTTCAGTTTCAAAATCTCGGTGAAAAAGCGTCAGAGAAGCTTCTCCGTTTAGAATCCAGCATATCTCACTGAACCGAAGAAGTGGTAGTTAGAAGGGAGTTAGAGCTGCAAGCAGTTTGGTTTGCGAAATTAGACGCGAAATGAAACTGCAAATGCCTTCCAACAGGCTTGGAAAAGTGTGTTCTATATCTCTGCCAAACAGACTCCCCGGAGGTTGAGCTTTCAGAAGCAAGTTTAACTCTAATGAGGAAGCAGCAGAATGTGCCTCTCACATCTAGCGTGTAGGAATTCAGGTTGGCAAGTTCTATGGGGAAGCCCTTTGCTGCCTATGGTGGAAACGGCATGGGAGATTTCAGTTTCAAAATCTCGGTGAAAAAGCGTCAGAGAAGCTTCTCCGTTTAGAATCCAGCATATCTCACTGAACCGAAGAAGTGGTAGTTAGAAGGGAGTTAGAGCTGCAAGCAGTTTGGTTTGGGAAATTAGATGCGAAGTGACACTGCAAAGGCCTTCCAACAGGCTTGGAAAAGTGTGTTCTATATCTCTGCCAAACAGAGTTCCCGGAGGTTGAGCTTTCAGAAGCAAGCTTAACTGTTAGGGAGGAAGCAGCAGAATGTGCCTCTCACATCTAGCCTGTAGGAATTCAGGTTGGCAAGTTCTATGGGGAAGCCCATTGCTGCCTATGGTGGAAACGACATGGGAGATTTCTGTTTCAAAATCTCTGTGAAAAAGCGTCAGAGAAGCTTCTCCGTTTAGAATCCAGCATATCTCACTGAACCGAAGAAGTGGTAGTTAGAAGGGAGTTAGAGCTGCAAGCAGTTTGGTTTGGGAAATTAGACGCGAAATGAAACTGCAAATGCCTTCCAACAGGCTTGGAAAAGTGTGTTCTATATCTCTGCCAAACAAACTCCCCGGAGGTTGAGCTTTCAGAAGCTAGTTTAACTCTAAGGGAGGAAGCAGCAGAATGTGCCTCTCACATCTAGCCTGTAGGAATTCAGGTTGGCAAGTTCTATGGGAAAGCCCATTGGCGCCTTCGTTGGAAACGGGTTTGGAAATTTCAGTTTCAAAATCTCTGTGAAAAAGCGTCAGAGAAGCTTCTCCGTTTAGAATCCAGCATATCTCACTGAACCGAAGAAGTGGTAGTTAGAAGGGAGTTAGAGCTGCAAGCAGTTTGGTTTGGGAAATTAGACGCGAAATGAAACTGCAAATGCCTTCCAACAGGCTTGGAAAAGTGTGTTCTATATCTCTGCCAAACAGACTCCCCGGACGGTGAGCTTTCAGAAGCAAGTTTAACTCTAAGGGAGGAAGCAGCAGAATGTGCCTCTCACATCTAGCCTGTAGGAATTCAGGTTGGCAAGTTCTATGGGGAAGCCCATTGGCGCCTTCGTTGGAAACGGGTTTGGAAATTTCAGTTTCAAAATCTCTGTGAAAAAGCGTCAGAGAAGCTTCTCCGTTTAGAATCCAGCATATCTCACTGAACCGAAGAAGTGTTAGTTAGAAGGGAGTTAGAGCTGCAAGCAGTTTGGTTTGGGAAATTAGACGCGAAATGAAACTGCAAATGCCTTAAAACAGGCTTGGAAAAGTGTGTTCTATATCTCTGCCAAACAGACTCCCCGGAGGTTGAGCTATCAGAAGCTAGCTTAACTCTAAGGGAGGAAGCAGCAGAATGTGCCTCTCACATCTAGCCTGTAGGAATTCAGGTTGGCAAGTTCTATGGGGAAGCCCATTGCTGCCTATGGTGGAAACGGCATGGGAGATTTCAGTTTCAAAATCTCTGTGAAAAAGCGTCAGAGAAGCTTCTCCGTTTAGAATCCAGCATATCTCACTGAACCGAAGAAGTGGTAGTTAGAAGGGAGTTAGAGCTGCAAGCAGTTTGGTTTGGGAAATTAGACGCGAAATGAAACTGCAAATGCCTTCCAACAGGCTTGGAAAAGTGTGTTCTATATCTCTGCCAAACAGACTCCCCGGAGGTTGAGCTTTCAGAAGCAAGTTTAACTCTAAGGGAGGAAGCAGCAGAATGTGCCTCTCACATCTAGCCTGTAGGATTTCAGGTAGGCAAGTTCTATGGGGAAGCCCATTGCTGCCTATGGTGGAAACGGCATGGGAGATTTCAGTATCAAAATCTCTGTGAAAAAGCGTCAGAGAAGCTTCTCCGTTTAGAATCCAGCATATCTCACTGAACCGAAGAAGTGGTAGTTAGAAGGGAGTTAGAGCTGCAAGCAGTTTGGTTTGGGAAATTAGATGAGAAATGACACTGCAAAGGCCTTCCAACAGGCTTGGAAAAGTGTATTCTATATCTCTGCCAAACAGACTCCCCAGAGGTTGAGCTTTCAGAAGCAAGCTTAACTCTTAGGGAGGAAGCAGCAGAATGTGCCTCTCACATCTAGCCTGTAGGAATTCAGGTTGGCAAGTTCTATGGGGAAGCCCATTGCTGCCTATGGTGGAAACGGCATGGGAGATTTCAGTTTCAAAATCTCTGTGAAAAAGCGTCAGAGAAGCCTCTCCGTTTAGAATCCAGCATATCTCACTGAACCGAAGAAGTGGTAGTTAGAAGGGAGTTAGAGCTGCAAGCAGTTTGGTTTGGGAAATTAGATGCGAAATGACACTGCAAAGGCCTTCCAACAGGCTTGGAAAAGTGTGTTCTATATCTCTGCCAAACAGACCCCCCGGAGGTTGAGCTTTCAGAAGCAAGCTTAACTCTTAGGGAGGAAGCAGCAGAATGTGCCTCTCACATCTAGCCTGTAGGAATTCAGGTTGGCAAGTTCTATGGGGAAGCCCATTGCTGCCTATGGTGGAAACGGCATGGGAGATTTCAGTTTCAAAATCTCTGTCAAAAAGCGTCAGAGAAGCTTCTCCGTTTAGAATCCAGCATATCTCACTGAACCGAAGAAGTGGTAGTTAGAAGGGAGTTAGAGCTGCAAGCAGTTTGGTTTGGGAAATTAGACGCGAAATGAAACTGCAAATGGCTTCCAACAGGCTTGGAAAAGTGTGTTCTATATCTCTGCCAAACAAACTCCCCGGAGGTTGAGCTTTCAGAAGCTAGTTTAACTCTAAGGGAGGAAGTAGCAGAATGTGCCTCTCACATCTAGCCTGTAGGAATTCAGGTTGGCAAGTTCTATGGGGAAGCCCATTGGCGCCTTCGTTGGAAACGGGTTTGGAAATTTCAGTTTCAAAATCTCTGTGAAAAAGCGTCAGAGAAGCTTCTCCGTTTAGAATCCAGCATATCTCACTGAACCGAAGAAGTGGTAGTTAGAAGGGAGTTAGAGCTGCAAGCAGTTTGGTTTGGGAAATTAGACGCGAAATGAAACTGCAAATGCCTTCCAACAGGCTTGGAAAAGTGTGTTCTATATCTCTGCCAAACAGACTCCCCGGAGGGTGAGCTTTCAGAAGCAAGTTTAACTCTAAGGGAGGAAGCAGCAGAATGTGCCTCTCACATCTAGCCTGTAGGAATTCAGGTTGGCAAGTTCTATGGGGAAGCCCATTGCTGCCTATGGTGGAAACGGCATGGGAGATTTCAGTTTCAAAATCTCTGTGAAAAAGCGTTAGAGAAGCTTCTCCGTTTAGAATCCAGCATATCTCACTGAACCGAAGAAGTGGTAGTTAGAAGGGAGTTAGAGCTGCAAGCAGTTTGGTTTGGGAAATTAGATGCGAAATCACACTGCAAATGCCTTCCAACAGGCTTTGAAAAGTGTGTTCTATATCTCTGCCAAACAGACTCCCTGGAAGTTGAGCTTTCAGAAGCTAGTTTAACTCTAAGGGAGGAAGCAGCAGAATGTGCCTCTCACATCTAGCCTGTAGGAATTCAGGTTGGCAAGTTCTTTGGGGAAACCCATTGCTGCCTATGGTGGAAACGGCATGGGAGATTTCAGTTTCAAAATCTCGGTGAAAAAGCGTCAGAGAAGCTTCTCCGTTTAGAATCCAGCATATCTCACTGAACCGAAGAAGTGGTAGTTAGAAGGGAGTTAGAGCTGCAAGCAGTTTGGTTTGCGAAATTAGACGCGAAATGAAACTGCAAATGCCTTCCAACAGGCTTGGAAAAGTGTGTTCTATATCTCTGCCAAACAGACTCCCCGGAGGTTGAGCTTTCAGAAGCAAGTTTAACTCTAAGGGAGGAAGCAGCAGAATGTGCCTCTCACATCTAGCCTGTAGGAATTCAGGTTGGCAAGTTCTATGGGGAAGCCCATTGCTGCCTATGGTGGAAACGGCATGGGAGATTTCAGTTTCAAAATCTCTGTGAAAAAGCGTCAGAGAAGCTTCTCCGTTTAGAATCCAGCATATCTCACTGAACCGAAGAAGTGGTAGTTAGAAGGGAGTTAGAGCTGCAAGCAGTTTGGTTTGGGAAATTAGATGCGAAGTGACACTGCAAAGGCCTTCCAACAGGCTTGGAAAAGTGTGTTCTATATCTCTGCCAAACAGAGTCCCCGGAGGTTGAGCTTTCAGAAGCAAGCTTAACTGTTAGGGAGGAAGCAGCAGAATGTGCCTCTCACATCTAGCCTGTAGGAATTCAGGTTGGCAAGTTCTATGGGGAAGCCCATTGCTGTCTATGGTGGAAACGGCATGGGAGATTTCTGTTTCAAAATCTCTGTGAAAAAGCGTCAGAGAAGCTTCTCCGTTTAGAATCCAGCATATCTCACTGAACCGAAGAAGTGGTAGTTAGAAGGGAGTTAGAGCTGCAAGCAGTTTGGTTTGGGAAATTAGACGCGAAATGAAACTGCAAATGCCTTCCAACAGGCTTGGAAAAGTGTGTTCTATATCTCTGCCAAACAGACTCCCCGGAGGTTGAGCTTTCAGAAGCAAGTTTAACTCTAAGGGAGGAAGCAGCAGAATGTGCCTCTCACATCTAGCCTGTAGGAATTCAGGTTGGCAAGTTCTATGGGGAAGCCCATTGCTACCTATGGTGAAAACGGCATGGGAGATTTCAGTTTCAAAATCTCTGTGAAAAAGCGTCAGAGAAGCTTCTCCGTTTAGAATCCAGCATATCTCACTGAACCGAAGAAGTGGTAGTTAGAAGGAAGTTAGAGCTGCAAGCAGTTTGTTTTGGGAAATTAGACGCGAAATGAAACTGCAAATGCCTTAAAACCGGCTTGGAAAAGTGTGTTCTATATCTCTGCCAAACAGACTCCCCGGAGGTTGAGCTATCAGAAGCTAGCTTAACTCTAAGGGAGGAAGCAGCAGAATGTGCCTCTCACATCAAGCCTGTAGGAATTCAGGTTGGCAAGTTCTATGGGGAAGCCCTTTGGCGCCTTCGTTGGAAACGGGTTTGGAAATTTCAGTTTCAAAATCTGTGTGAAAAAGCGTCAGAGAAGCTTCCCCGTTTAGAATCCAGCATATCTCACTGAACCGAAGAAGTGGTAGTTAGAAGGGAGTTAGAGCTGCAAGCAGTTTGGTTTGGGAAATTAGACACGAAATCAAACTGCAAAGGCCTTCCAACAGGCTTGGAAAAGTGTGTTCTATATTTCTGCCAAACAGACTCCCCGGAGGTTTAGCTTTCAGAAGGAAGTTTAACTCTTAGGGTGGAAGCAGCAGAATGTGCCTCTCACATCTAGCCTGTAGGAATTCAGGTTGGCAAGTTCTATGGGGAAGCCCATTGCTGCCAATGGTGGAAACGGCATGGGAGATTTCAGTTTCAAAATCTCTGTGAAAAAGCGTCAGAGAAGCTTCTCCGTTTAGAATCCAGCATATCTCACTGAACCGAAGAAGTGGTAGTTAGAAGGGAGTTAGAGCTGCAAGCAGTTTGGTTTGGGAAATTAGACGCGAAATGAAACTGCAAATGCCTTCCAACAGGCTTGGAAAAGTGTGTTCTATATCTCTGCCAAACAGACTCCCCAGAGGTTGAGCTTTCAGAAGCAAGCTTAACTCTTAGGGAGGAAGCAGCAGAATGTGCCTCTCACATCTAGCCTGTAGGAATTCAGGTTGGCAAGTTCTATCGGGAAGCACATTGCTGCCTATGGTGGAAACGGCATGGGAGATTTCAGTTTCAAAATCTCTGTGAAAAAGCGTCAGAGAAGCTTCTCCGTTTAGAATCCAGCATATCTCACTGAACCGAAGAAGTGGTAGTTAGAAGGGAGTTAGAGCTGCAAGCAGTTTGGTTTGGGAAATTAGACGCGAAATGAAACTGCAAATGCCTTCCAACAGGCTTGGAAAAGTGTGTTCTATATCTCTGCCAAACAGACTCCCCAGAGGTTGAGCTTTCAGAAGCAAGCTTAACTCTTAGGGAGGAAGCAGCAGAATGTGCCTCTCACATCTAGCCTGTAGGAATTCAGGTTGGCAAGTTCTATCGGGAAGCCCATTGCTGCCTATGGTGGAAACGGCATGGGAGATTTCAGTTTCAAAATCTCTGTGAAAAAGCGTCAGAGAAGCTTCTCCGTTTAGAATCCAGCATATCTCACTGAACCGAAGAAGTGGTAGTTAGAAGGGAGTTAGAGCTGCAAGCAGTTTGGTTTGGGAAATTAGACGCGAAATGAAACTGCAAATGCCTTCCAACAGGCTTGGAAAAGTGTGTTCTATATCTCTGCCAAAGAAACTCTCCGGAGGTTGAGCTTTCAGAAGCTAGTTTAACTCTAAGGGAGGAAGCAGCAGAATGTGCCTCTCACATCTAGCCTGTAGGAATTCAGGTTGGCAAGTTCTATGGGAAAGCCCATTGGCGCCTTCGTTGGAAACGGGTTTGGAAATTTCAGTTTCAAAATCTCTGTGAAAAAGCGTCAGAGAAGCTTCTCCGTTTAGAATCCAGCATATCTCACTGAACCGAAGAAGTGTTAGTTAGAAGGGAGTTAGAGCTGCAAGCAGTTTGGTTTGGGAAATTAGACGCGAAATGAAACTGCAAATGCCTTCCAACAGGCTTGGAAAAGTGTGTTCTATATCTCTGCCAAACAGACTCCCCGGAGGTTGAGCTTTCAGAAGCAAGTTTAACTCTAAGGGAGGAAGCAGCAGAATGTGCCTCTCACATCTAGCCTGTAGGAATTCAGGTTGGCAAGTTCTATGGGGAAGCCCATTGCTACCTATGGTGAAAACGGCATGGGAGATTTCAGTTTCAAAATCTCTGTGAAAAAGCGTCAGAGAAGCTTCTCCGTTTAGAATCCAGCATATCTCACTGAACCGAAGAAGTGGTAGTTAGAAGGAAGTTAGAGCTGCAAGCAGTTTGTTTTGGGAAATTAGACGCGAAATGAAACTGCAAATGCCTTAAAACAGGCTTGGAAAAGTGTGTTCTATATCTCTGCCAAACAGACTCCCCGGAGGTTGAGCTATCAGAAGCTAGCTTAACTCTAAGGGAGGAAGCAGCAGAATGTGCCTCTCACATCTAGCCTGTAGGAATTCAGGTTGGCAAGTTCTATGGGGAAGCCCATTGGCGCCTTCGTTGGAAACGGGTTTGGAAATTTCAGTTTCAAAATCTCTGTGAAAAAGCGTCAGAGAAGCTTCCCCGTTTAGAATCCAGCATATCTCACTGAACCGAAGAAGTGGTAGTTAGAAGGGAGTTACAGCTGCAAGCAGTTTGGTTTGGGAAATTAGACACGAAATCAAACTGCAAAGGCCTTCCAACAGGCTGGGAAAAGTGTGTTATATATTTCTGCCAAACAGACTCCCCGGAGGTTTAGCTTTCAGAAGGAAGTTTAACTCTTAGGGTGGAAGCAGCAGAATGTGCCTCTCACATCTAGCCTGTAGGAATTCAGGTTGGCAAGTTCTATGGGGAAGCCCATTGCTGCCAATGGTGGAAACGGCATGGGAGATTTCAGTTTCAAAATCTCTGTGAAAAAGCGTCAGAGAAGCTTCTCCGTTTAGAATCCAGCATATCTCACTGAACCGAAGAAGTGGTAGTTAGAAGGGAGTTAGAGCTGCAAGCAGTTTGGTTTGGGAAATTAGATGAGAAATGACACTGCAAAGGCCTTCCAACAGGCTTGGAAAAGTGTGTTCTATATCTCTGCCAAACAGACTCCCCAGAGGTTGAGCTTTCAGAAGCAAGCTTAACTCTTAGGGAGGAAGCAGCAGAATGTGCCTCTCACATCTAGCCTGTAGGAATTCAGGTTGGCAAGTTCTATGGGGAAGCCCATTGCTGCCTATGGTGGAAACGGCATGGGAGATTTCAGTTTCAAAATCTCTGTGAAAAAGCGTCAGAGAAGCTTCTCCGTTTAGAATCCAGCATATCTCACTGAACCGAAGAAGTGGTAGTTAGAAGGGAGTTAGAGCTGCAAGCAGTTTGGTTTGGGAAATTAGATGCGAAATCACACTGCAAAGGCCTTCCAACAGGCTTTGAAAAGTGTGTTCTATATCTCTGCCAAACAGACTCCCTGGAGGTTGAGCTTTCAGAAGCTAGTTTAACTCTAAGGGAGGAAGCAGCAGAATGTGCCTCTCACATCTAGCCTGTAGGAATTCAGGTTGGCAAGTTCTATGGGGAAGCCCATTGCTGCCTATGGTGGAAACGGCATGGGAGATTTCAGCTTCAAAATCTCTGTGAAAAAGCGTCAGAGAAGCTTCTCCGTTTAGAATCCAGCATATCTCACTGAACCGAAGAAGTGGTAGTTAGAAGGGAGTTAGAGCTGCAAGCAGTTTGGTTTGGGAAATTAGACGCGAAATGAAACTGCTAATGCCTTCCAACAAGCTTGGAAAAGTGTGTTCTATATCTCTGCCAAACAAACTCCCCGGAGGTTGAGCTTTCAGAAGCTAGTTTAACTCTAAGGGAGAAAGCAGCAGAATGTGCCTCTCACATCTAGCCTGTAGGAATTCAGGTTGGCAAGTTCTTTGGGGAAGCCCATTGCTGCCTATGGTGGAAACGGCATGGGAGATTTCAGTTTCAAAATCTCGGTGAAAAAGCGTCAGAGAAGCTTCTCCGTTTAGAATCCAGCATATCTCACTGAACCGAAGAAGTGGTAGTTAGAAGGGAGTTAGAGCTGCAAGCAGTTTGGTTTGCGAAATTAGACGCGAAATGAAACTGCAAATGCCTTCCAACAGGCTTGGAAAAGTGTGTTCTATATCTCTGCCAAACAGACTCCCCGGAGGTTGAGCTTTCAGAAGCAAGTTTAACTCTAAGGGAGGAAGCAGCAGAATGTGCCTCTCACATCTAGCCTGTAGGAATTCAGGTTGGCAAGTTCTATGGGGAAGCCCATTGCTGCCTATGGTGGAAACGGCATGGGAGATTTCAGTTTCAAAATCTCTGTGAAAAAGCGTCAGAGAAGCTTCTCCGTTTAGAATCCAGCATATCTCACTGAACCGAAGAAGTGGTAGTTAGAAGGGAGTTAGAGCTGCAAGCAGTTTGGTTTGGGAAATTAGACGCGAAATGAAACTGCAAATGGCTTCCAACAGGCTTGGAAAAGTGTGTTCTATATCTCTGCCAAACAAACTCCCCGGAGGTTGAGCTTTCAGAAGCTAGTTTAACTCTAAGGGAGGAAGTAGCAGAATGTGCCTCTCACATCTAGCCTGTAGGAATTCAGGTTGGCAAGTTCTATGGGGAAGCCCATTGGCGCCTTCGTTGGAAACGGGTTTGGAAATTTCAGTTTCAAAATCTCTGTGAAAAAGCGTCAGAGAAGCTTCTCCGTTTAGAATCCAGCATATCTCACTGAACCGAAGAAGTGGTAGTTAGAAGGGAGTTAGAGCTGCAAGCAGTTTGGTTTGGGAAATTAGACGCGAAATGAAACTGCAAATGCCTTCCAACAGGCTTGGAAAAGTGTGTTCTATATCTCTGCCAAACAGACTCCCCGGAGGGTGAGCTTTCAGAAGCAAGTTTAACTCTAAGGGAGGAAGCAGCAGAATGTGCCTCTCACATCTAGCCTGTAGGAATTCAGGTTGGCAAGTTCTATGGGGAAGCCCATTGCTGCCTATGGTGGAAACGGCATGGGAGATTTCAGTTTCAAAATCTCTGTGAAAAAGCGTTAGAGAAGCTTCTCCGTTTAGAATCCAGCATATCTCACTGAACCGAAGAAGTGTTAGTTAGAAGGGAGTTAGAGCTGCAAGCAGTTTGGTTTGGGAAATTAGATGCGAAATCACACTGCAAATGCCTTCCAACAGGCTTTGAAAAGTGTGTTCTATATCTCTGCCAAACAGACTCCCTGGAAGTTGAGCTTTCAGAAGCTAGTTTAACTCTAAGGGAGGAAGCAGCAGAATGTGCCTCTCACATCTAGCCTGTAGGAATTCAGGTTGGCAAGTTCTTTGGGGAAACCCATTGCTGCCTATGGTGGAAACGGCATGGGAGATTTCAGTTTCAAAATCTCGGTGAAAAAGCGTCAGAGAAGCTTCTCCGTTTAGAATCCAGCATATCTCACTGAACCGAAGAAGTGGTAGTTAGAAGGGAGTTAGAGCTGCAAGCAGTTTGGTTTGCGAAATTAGACGCGAAATGAAACTGCAAATGCCTTCCAACAGGCTTGGAAAAGTGTGTTCTATATCTCTGCCAAACAGACTCCCCGGAGGTTGAGCTTTCAGAAGCAAGTTTAACTCTAAGGGAGGAAGCAGCAGAATGTGCCTCTCACATCTAGCCTGTAGGAATTCAGGTTGGCAAGTTCTATGGGGAAGCCCATTGCTGCCTATGGTGGAAACGGCATGGGAGATTTCAGTTTCAAAATCTCTGTGAAAAATCGTCAGAGAAGCTTCTCCGTTTAGAATCCAGCATATCTCACTGAACCGAAGAAGTGGTAGTTAGAAGGGAGTTAGAGCTGCAAGCAGTTTGGTTTGGGAAATTAGATGCGAAGTGACACTGCAAAGGCCTTCCAACAGGCTTGGAAAAGTGTGTTCTATATCTCTGCCAAACAGAGTCCCCGGAGGTTGAGCTTTCAGAAGCAAGCTTAACTGTTAGGGAGGAAGCAGCAGAATGTGCCTCTCACATCTAGCCTGTAGGAATTCAGGTTGGCAAGTTCTATGGGGAAGCCCATTGCTGTCTATGGTGGAAACGGCATGGGAGATTTCTGTTTCAAAATCTCTGTGAAAAAGCGTCAGAGAAGCTTCTCCGTTTAGAATCCAGCATATCTCACTGAACCGAAGAAGTGGTAGTTAGAAGGGAGTTAGAGCTGCAAGCAGTTTGGTTTGGGAAATTAGACGCGAAATGAAACTGCAAATGCCTTCCAACAGGCTTGGAAAAGTGTGTTCTATATCTCTGCCAAACAAACTCTCCGGAGGTTGAGCTTTCAGAAGCTAGTTTAACTCTAAGGGAGGAAGCAGCAGAATGTGCCTCTCACATCTAGCCTGTAGAAATTCAGGTTGGAAAGTTCTATGGGAAAGCCCATTGGCGCCTTCGTTGGAAACGGGTTTGGAAATTTCAGTTTCAAAATCTCTGTGAAAAAGCGTCAGAGAAGCTTCTCCGTTTAGAATCCAGCATATCTCACTGAACCGAAGAAGTGTTAGTTAGAAGGGAGGTAGAGCTGCAAGCAGTTTGGTTTGGGAAATTAGACGCGAAATGAAACTGCAAATGCCTTCCAACAGGCTTGGAAAAGTGTGTTCTATATCTCTGCCAAACAGACTCCCCGGAGGTTGAGCTTTCAGAAGCAAGTTTAACTCTAAGGGAGGAAGCAGCAGAATGTGCCTCTCACATCTAGCCTGTAGGAATTCAGGTTGGCAAGTTCTATGGGGAAGCCCATTGCTACCTATGGTGAAAACGGCATGGGAGATTTCAGTTTCAAAATCTCTGTGAAAAAGCGTCAGAGAAGCTTCTCCGTTTAGAATCCAGCATATCTCACTGAACCGAAGAAGTGGTAGTTAGAAGGAAGTTAGAGCTGCAAGCAGTTTGTTTTGGGAAATTAGACGCGAAATGAAACTGCAAATGCCTTAAAACCGGCTTGGAAAAGTGTGTTCTATATCTCTGCCAAACAGACTCCCCGGAGGTTGAGCTATCAGAAGCTAGCTTAACTCTAAGGGAGGAAGCAGCAGAATGTGCCTCTCACATCAAGCCTGTAGGAATTCAGGTTGGCAAGTTCTATGGGGAAGCCCTTTGGCGCCTTCGTTGGAAACGGGTTTGGAAATTTCAGTTTCAAAATCTGTGTGAAAAAGCGTCAGAGAAGCTTCCCCGTTTAGAATCCAGCATATCTCACTGAACCGAAGAAGTGGTAGTTAGAAGGGAGTTAGAGCTGCAAGCAGTTTGGTTTGGGAAATTAGACACGAAATCAAACTGCAAAGGCCTTCCAACAGGCTTGGAAAAGTGTGTTCTATATTTCTGCCAAACAGACTCCGCGGAGGTTTAGCTTTCAGAAGGAAGTTTAACTCTTAGGGTGGAAGCAGCAGAATGTGCCTCTCACATCTAGCCTGTAGGAATTCAGGTTGGCAAGTTCTATGGGGAAGCCCATTGCTGCCAATGGTGGAAACGGCATGGGAGATTTCAGTTTCAAAATCTCTGTGAAAAAGCGTCAGAGAAGCTTCTCCGTTTAGAATCCAGCATATCTCACTGAACCGAAGAAGTGGTAGTTAGAAGGGAGTTAGAGCTGCAAGCAGTTTGGTTTGGGAAATTAGACGCGAAATGAAACTGCAAATGCCTTCCAACAGGCTTGGAAAAGTGTGTTCTATATCTCTGCCAAACAGACTCCCCAGAGGTTGAGCTTTCAGAAGCAAGCTTAACTCTTAGGGAGGAAGCAGCAGAATGTGCCTCTCACATCTAGCCTGTAGGAATTCAGGTTGGCAAGTTCTATCGGGAAGCACATTGCTGCCTATGGTGGAAACGGCATGGGAGATTTCAGTTTCAAAATCTCTGTGAAAAAGCGTCAGAGAAGCTTCTCCGTTTAGAATCCAGCATATCTCACTGAACCGAAGAAGTGGTAGTTAGAAGGGAGTTAGAGGTGCAAGCAGTTTGGTTTGGGAAATTAGATGCGAAATGACACTGCAAAGGCATTCCAACAGGCTTGGAAAACTGTGTTCTATATCTCTGCCAAACAGACTCCCCGGAGGTTGAGCTTTCAGAAGCAAGCTTAACTCTTAGGGAGGAAGCAGCAGAATGTGCCTCTCACATCTAGCCTGTAGGAATTCAGGTTGGCAAGTTCTATGGGGAAGCCCATTGCTGCCTACGGTGGAAACGGCATGGGAGATTTCAGTTTCAAAATCTCTATGAAAAAGCGTCAGAGAAGCTTCTCCGTTTAGAATCCAGCATATCTCACTGAACCGAAGAAGTGGTAGTTAGAAGGGAGTTAGAGCTGCAAGCAGTTTGGTTTGGGAAATTAGATGCGAAATCACACTGCAAATGCCTTCCAACAGGCTTTGAAAAGTGTGTTCTATATCTCTGCCAAACAGACTCCCTGTAGGTTGAGCTTTTAGAAGCTAGTTTAACTCTAAGGGAGGAAGCAGCAGAATGTGCCTCTCACATCTAGCCTGTAGGAATTCAGGTTGGCAAGTTCTATGGGGAAGCCCATTGCTGCCTATGGTGGAAACGGCATGGGAGATTTCAGTTTCAAAATCTCTGTGAAAAAGCGTCAGAGAAGCTTCTCCGTTTAGAATCCAGCATATCTCACTGAACCGAAGAAGTGGTAGTTAGAAGGGAGTTAGAGCTGCAAGCAGTTTGGTTTGGGAAATTAGATGCGAAGTGACACTGCAAAGGCCTTCCAACAGGCTTGGAAAAGTGTGTTCTATATCTCTGCCAAACAGAGTCCCCGGAGGTTGAGCTTTCAGAAGCAAGCTTAACTGTTAGGGAGGAAGCAGCAGAATGTGCCTCTCACATCTAGCCTGTAGGAATTCAGGTTGGCAAGTTCTATGGGGAAGCCCATTGCTGCCTATGGTGGAAACGGCATGGGAGATTTCTGTTTCAAAATCTCTGTGAAAAAGCGTCAGAGAAGCTTCTCCGTTTAGAATCCAGCATATCTCACTGAACCGAAGAAGTGGTAGTTAGAAGGGAGTTAGAGCTGCAAGCAGTTTGGTTTGGGAAATTAGACGCGAAATGAAACTGCAAATGCCTTCCAACAGGCTTGGAAAAGTGTGTTCTATATCTCTGCCAAAGAAACTCTCCGGAGGTTGAGCTTTCAGAAGCTAGTTTAACTCTAAGGGAGGAAGCAGCAGAATGTGCCTCTCACATCTAGCCTGTAGGAATTCAGGTTGGCAAGTTCTATGGGAAAGCCCATTGGCGCCTTCGTTGGAAACGGGTTTGGAAATTTCAGTTTCAAAATCTCTGTGAAAAAGCGTCAGAGAAGCTTCTCCGTTTAGAATCCAGCATATCTCACTGAACCGAAGAAGTGTTAGTTAGAAGGGAGTTAGAGCTGCAAGCAGTTTGGTTTGGGAAATTAGACGCGAAATGAAACTGCAAATGCCTTCCAACAGGCTTGGAAAAGTGTGTTCTATATCTCTGCCAAACAGACTCCCCGGAGGTTGAGCTTTCAGAAGCAAGTTTAACTCTAAGGGAGGAAGCAGCAGAATGTGCCTCTCACATCTAGCCTGTAGGAATTCAGGTTGGCAAGTTCTATGGGGAAGCCCATTGCTACCTATGGTGAAAACGGCATGGGAGATTTCAGTTTCAAAATCTCTGTGAAAAAGCGTCAGAGAAGCTTCTCCGTTTAGAATCCAGCATATCTCACTGAACCGAAGAAGTGGTAGTTAGAAGGAAGTTAGAGCTGCAAGCAGTTTGTTTTGGGAAATTAGACGCGAAATGAAACTGCAAATGCCTTAAAACAGGCTTGGAAAAGTGTGTTCTATATCTCTGCCAAACAGACTCCCCGGAGGTTGAGCTATCAGAAGCTAGCTTAACTCTAAGGGAGGAAGCAGCAGAATGTGCCTCTCACATCTAGCCTGTAGGAATTCAGGTTGGCAAGTTCTATGGGGAAGCCCATTGGCGCCTTCGTTGGAAACGGGTTTGGAAATTTCAGTTTCAAAATCTCTGTGAAAAAGCGTCAGAGAAGCTTCCCCGTTTAGAATCCAGCATATCTCACTGAACCGAAGAAGTGGTAGTTAGAAGGGAGTTAGAGCTGCAAGCAGTTTGGTTTGGGAAATTAGACACGAAATCAAACTGCAAAGGCCTTCCAACAGGCTGGGAAAAGTGTGTTCTATATTTCTGCCAAACAGACTCCCCGGAGGTTTAGCTTTCAGAAGGAAGTTTAACTCTTAGGGTGGAAGCAGCAGAATGTGCCTCTCACATCTAGCCTGAAGGAATTCAGGTTGGCAAGTTCTATGGGGAAGCCCATTGCTGCCAATGGTGGAAACGGCATGGGAGATTTCAGTTTCAAAATCTCTGTGAAAAAGCGTCAGAGAAGCTTCTCCGTTTAGAATCCAGCATATCTCACTGAACCGAAGAAGTGGTAGTTAGAAGGGAGTTAGAGCTGCAAGCAGTTTGGTTTGGGAAATTAGATGAGAAATGACACTGCAAAGGCCTTCCAACAGGCTTGGAAAAGTGTGTTCTATATCTCTGCCAAACAGACTCCCCAGAGGTTGAGCTTTCAGAAGCAAGCTTAACTCTTAGGGAGGAAGCAGCAGAATGTGCCTCTCACATCTAGCCTGTAGGAATTCAGGTTGGCAAGTTCTATGGGGAAGCCCATTGCTGCCTATGGTGGAAACGGCATGGGAGATTTCAGTTTCAAAATCTCTGTGAAAAAGCGTCAGAGAAGCTTCTCCGTTTAGAATCCAGCATATCTCACTGAACCGAAGAAGTGGTAGTTAGAAGGGAGTTAGAGCTGCAAGCAGTTTGGTTTGGGAAATTAGATGCGAAATCACACTGCAAAGGCCTTCCAACAGGCTTTGAAAAGTGTGTTCTATATCTCTGCCAAACAGACTCCCTGGAGGTTGAGCTTTCAGAAGCTAGTTTAACTCTAAGGGAGGAAGCAGCAGAATGTGCCTCTCACATCTAGCCTGTAGGAATTCAGGTTGGCAAGTTCTATGGGGAAGCCCATTGCTGCCTATGGTGGAAACGGCATGGGAGATTTCAGTTTCAAAATCTCTGTGAAAAAGCGTCAGAGAAGCTTCTCCGTTTAGAATCCAGCATATCTCACTGAACCGAAGAAGTGGTAGTTAGAAGGGAGTTAGAGCTGCAATCAGTTTGGTTTGGGAAATTAGATGCGAAGTGACACTGCAAAGGCCTTGCAACAGGCTTGGAAAAGTGTGTTCTATATCTCTGCCAAACAGAGTCCCCGGAGGTTGAGCTTTCAGAAGCAAGCTTAACTGTTAGGGAGGAAGCAGCAGAATGTGCCTCTCACATCTAGCCTGTAGGAATTCAGGTTGGCAAGTTCTATGGGGAAGCCCATTGCTGCCTATGGTGGAAACGGCATGGGAGATTTCTGTTTCAAAATCTCTGTGAAAAAGCGTCAGAGAAGCTTCTCCGTTTAGAATCCAGCATATCTCACTGAACCGAAGAAGTGGTAGTTAGAAGGGAGTTAGAGCTGCAAGCAGTTTGGTTTGGGAAATTAGACGCGAAATGAAACTGCAAATGGCTTCCAACAGGCTTGGAAAAGTGTGTTCTATATCTCTGCCAAACAAACTCCCCGGAGGTTGACCTTTCAGAAGCTAGTTTAACTCTAAGGGAGGAAGTAGCAGAATGTGCCTCTCACATCTAGCCTGTAGGAATTCAGGTTGGCAAGTTCTATGGGGAAGCCCATTGGCGCCTTCGTTGGAAACGGGTTTGGAAATTTCAGTTTCAAAATCTCTGTGAAAAAGCGTCAGAGAAGCTTCTCCGTTTAGAATCCAGCATATCTCACTGAACCGAAGAAGTGGTAGTTAGAAGGGAGTTAGAGCTGCAAGCAGTTTGGTTTGGGAAATTAGACGCGAAATGAAACTGCAAATGCCTTCCAACAGGCTTGGAAAATTGTGTTCTATATCTCTGCCAAACAGACTCCCCGGAGGGTGAGCTTTCAGAAGCAAGTTTAACTCTAAGGGAGGAAGCAGCAGAATGTGCCTCTCACATCTAGCCTGTAGGAATTCAGGTTGGCAAGTTCTATGGGGAAGCCCATTGCTACCTATGGTGAAAACGGCATGGGAGATTTCAGTTTCAAAATCTCTGTGAAAAAGCGTCAGAGAAGCTTCTCCGTTTAGAATCCAGCATATCTCACTGAACCGAAGAAGTGGTAGTTAGAAGGAAGTTAGAGCTGCAAGCAGTTTGTTTTGGGAAATTAGACGCGAAATGAAACTGCAAATGCCTTAAAACAGGTTTGGAAAAGTGTGTTCTATATCTCTGCCAAACAGACTCCCCGGAGGTTGAGCTATCAGAAGCTAGCTTAACTCTAAGGGAGGAAGCAGCAGAATGTGCCTCTCACATCTAGCCTGTAGGAATTCAGGTTGGCAAGTTCTATGGGGAAGCCCATTTGCGCCTTCGTTGGAAACGGGTTTGGAAATTTCAGTTTCAAAATCTCTGTGAAAAAGCGTCAGAGAAGCTTCCCCGTTTAGAATCCAGCATATCTCACTGAACCGAAGAAGTGGTAGTTAGAAGGGAGTTAGAGCTGCAAGCAGTTTGGTTTGGGAAATTAGACACGAAATCAAACTGCAAAGGCCTTCCAACAGGCTTGGAAAAGTGTGTTCTATATCTCTGCCAAACAGACTCCCCAGAGGTTGAGCTTTCAGAAGCAAGCTTAACTCTTAGGGAGGAAGCAGCAGAATGTGCCTCTCACATCTAGCCTGTAGGAATTCAGGTTGGCAAGTTCTATGGGGAAGCCCATTGCTGCCTATGGTGGAAACGGCATGGGAGATTTCAGTTTCAAAATCTCTGTGAAAAAGCGTCAGAGAAGCTTCTCCGTTTAGAATCCAGCATATCTCACTGAACCGAAGAAGTGGTAGTTAGAAGGGAGTTAGAGCTGCAAGCAGTTTGGTTTGGGAAATTAGATGCGAAATGACACTGCAGAGGCCTTCCAACAGGCTTGGAAAAGTGTGTTCTATATCTCTGCCAAACAGACCCCCCGGAGGTTGAGCTTTCAGAAGCAAGCTTAACTCTTAGGGAGGAAGCAGCAGAATGTGCCTCTCACATCTAGCCTGTAGGAATTCAGGTTGGCAAGTTCTATGGGGAAGCCCATTGCTGCCTATGGTGGAAACGGCATGGGAGATTTCAGTTTCAAAATCTCTGTGAAAAGGCGTCAGAGAAGCTTCTCCGTTTAGAATCCAGCATATCTCACTGAACCGAAGAAGTGGTAGTTAGAAGGGAGTTAGAGCTGCAAGCAGTTTGGTTTGGGAAATTAGATGCGAAATCACACTGCAAATGCCTTCCAACAGGCTTTGAAAAGTGTGTTCTATATCTCTGCCAAACAGACTCCCTGGAGGTTGAGCTTTCAGAAGCTAGTTTAACTCTAAGGGAGGAAGCAGCAGAATGTGCCTCTCACATCTAGCCTGTAGGAATTCAGGTTGGCAAGTTCTATGGGGAAGCCCATTGCTGCCTATGGTGGAAACGGCATGGGAGATTTCAGCTTCAAAATCTCTGTGAAAAAGCGTCAGAGAAGCTTCTCCGTTTAGAATCCAGCATATCTCACTGAACCGAAGAAGTGGTAGTTAGAAGGGAGTTAGAGCTGCACGCAGTTTGGTTTGGGAAATTAGACGCGAAATGAAACTGCTAATGCCTTCCAACAAGCTTGGAAAAGTGTGTTCTATATCTCTGCCAAACAAACTCCCCGGAGGTTGAGCTTTCAGAAGCTAGTTTAACTCTAAGGGAGAAAGCAGCAGAATGTGCCTCTCACATCTAGCCTGTAGGAATTCAGGTTGGCAAGTTCTTTGGGGAAGCCCATTGCTGCCTATGGTGGAAACGGCATGGGAGATTTCAGTTTCAAAATCTCGGTGAAAAAGCGTCAGAGAAGCTTCTCCGTTTAGAATCCAGCATATCTCACTGAACCGAAGAAGTGGTAGTTAGAAGGGAGTTAGAGCTGCAAGCAGTTTGGTTTGCGAAATTAGATGCGAAGTGACACTGCAAAGGCCTTGCAACAGGCTTGGAAAAGTGTGTTCTATATCTCTGCCAAACAGAGTCCCCGGAGGTTGAGCTTTCAGAAGCAAGCTTAACTGTTAGGGAGGAAGCAGCAGAATGTGCCTCTCACATCTAGCCTGTAGGAATTCAGGTTGGCAAGTTCTATGGGGAAGCCCATTGCTGCCTATGGTGGAAACGGCATGGGAGATTTCTGTTTCAAAATCTCTGTGAAAAAGCGTCAGAGAAGCTTCTCCGTTTAGAATCCAGCATATCTCACTGAACCGAAGAAGTGGTAGTTAGAAGGGAGTTAGAGCTGCAAGCAGTTTGGTTTGGGAAATTAGACGCGAAATGAAACTGCAAATGGCTTCCAACAGGCTTGGAAAAGTGTGTTCTATATCTCTGCCAAACAAACTCCCCGGAGGTTGAGCTTTCAGAAGCTAGTTTAACTCTAAGGGAGGAAGTAGCAGAATGTGCCTCTCACATCTAGCCTGTAGGAATTCAGGTTGGCAAGTTCTATGGGGAAGCCCATTGGCGCCTTCGTTGGAAACGGGTTTGGAAATTTCAGTTTCAAAATCTCTGTGAAAAAGCGTCAGAGAAGCTTCTCCGTTTAGAATCCAGCATATCTCACTGAACCGAAGAAGTGGTAGTTAGAAGGGAGTTAGAGCTGCAAGCAGTTTGGTTTGGGAAATTAGACGCGAAATGAAACTGCAAATGCCTTCCAACAGGCTTGGAAAATTGTGTTCTATATCTCTGCCAAACAGACTCCCCGGAGGGTGAGCTTTCAGAAGCAAGTTTAACTCTAAGGGAGGAAGCAGCAGAATGTGCCTCTCACATCTAGCCTGTAGGAATTCAGGTTGGCAAGTTCTATGGGGAAGCCCATTGCTACCTATGGTGAAAACGGCATGGGAGATTTCAGTTTCAAAATCTCTGTGAAAAAGCGTCAGAGAAGCTTCTCCGTTTAGAATCCAGCATATCTCACTGAACCGAAGAAGTGGTAGTTAGAAGGAAGTTAGAGCTGCAAGCAGTTTGTTTTGGGAAATTAGACGCGAAATGAAACTGCAAATGCCTTAAAACAGGCTTGGAAAAGTGTGTTCTATATCTCTGCCAAACAGACTCCCCGGAGGTTGAGCTATCAGAAGCTAGCTTAACTCTAAGGGAGGAAGCAGCAGAATGTGCCTCTCACATCTAGCCTGTAGGAATTCAGGTTGGCAAGTTCTATGGGGAAGCCCATTGGCGCCTTCGTTGGAAACGGGTTTGGAAATTTCAGTTTCAAAATCTCTGTGAAAAAGCGTCAGAGAAGCTTCCCCGTTTAGAATCCAGCATATCTCACTGAACCGAAGAAGTGGTAGTTAGAAGGGAGTTAGAGCTGCAAGCAGTTTGGTTTGGGAAATTAGACACGAAATCAAACTGCAAAGGCCTTCCAACAGGCTTGGAAAAGTGTGTTCTATATTTCTGCCAAACAGACTCCCCGGAGGTTTAGCTTTCAGAAGGAAGTTTAACTCTTAGGGTGTAAGCAGCAGAATGTGCCTCTCACATCTAGCCTGTAGGAATTCAGGTTGGCAAGTTCTATGGGGAAGCCCATTGCTGCCAATGGTGGAAACGGCATGGGAGATTTCAGTTTCAAAATCTCTGTGAAAAAGCGTCAGAGAAGCTTCTCCGTTTAGAATCCAGCATATCTCACTGAACCGAAGAAGTGGTAGTTAGAAGGGAGTTAGAGCTGCAAGCAGTTTGGTTTGGGAAATTAGACGCGAAATGAAACTGCAAATGCCTTCCAACAGGCTTGGAAAAGTGTGTTCTATATCTCTGCCAAACAGACTCCCCAGAGGTTGAGCTTTCAGAAGCAAGCTTAACTCTTAGGGAGGAAGCAGCAGAATGTGCCTCTCACATCTAGCCTGTAGGAATTCAGGTTGGCAAGTTCTATCGGGAAGCCCATTGCTGCCTATGGTGGAAACGGCATGGGAGATTTCAGTTTCAAAATCTCTGTGAAAAAGCGTCAGAGAAGCTTCTCCGTTTAGAATCCAGCATATCTCACTGAACCGAAGAAGTGGTAGTTAGAAGGGAGTTAGAGCTGCAAGCAGTTTGGTTTGGGAAATTAGATGCGAAATGACACTGCAAAGGCCTTCCAACAGGCTTGGAAAAGTGTGTTCTATATCTCTGCCAAACAGACTCCCCGGAGGTTGAGCTTTCAGAAGCAAGCTTAACTCTTAGGGAGGAAGCAGCAGAATGTGCCTCTCACATCTAGCCTGTAGGAATTCAGGTTGGCAAGTTCTATGGGGAAGCCCATTGCTGCCTATGGTGGAAACGGCATGGGAGATTTCAGTTTCAAAATCTCTGTGAAAAAGCGTCAGAGAAGCTTCTCCGTTTAGAATCCAGCATATCTCACTGAACCGAAGAAGTGGTAGGTAGAAGGGAGTTAGAGCTGCAAGCAGTTTGGTTTGGGAAATTAGATGCGAAATCACCCTGCAAATGCCTTCCAACAGGCTTTGAAAAGTGTGTTCTATATCTCTGCCAAACAGACTCCCTGGAGGTTGAGCTTTCAGAAGCTAGTTTAACTCTAAGGGAGGAAGCAGCAGAATGTGCCTCTCACATCTAGCCTGTAGGAATTCAGGTTGGCAAGTTCTATGGGGAAGCCCATTGCTGCCTATGGTGGAAACGGCATGGGAGATTTCAGCTTCAAAATCTCTGTGAAAAAGCGTCAGAGAAGCTTCTCCGTTTAGAATCCAGCATATCTCACTGAACCGAAGAAGTGGTAGTTAGAAGGGAGTTAGAGCTGCAAGCAGTTTGGTTTGGGAAATTAGACGCGAAATGAAACTGCAAATGCCTTCCAACAGGCTTGGAAAAGTGTGTTCTATATCTCTGCCAAACAAACTCCCCGGAGGTTGAGCTTTCAGAAGCTAGTTTAACTCTAAGGGTGGAAGCAGCAGAATGTGCCTCTCACATCTAGCCTGTAGGAATTCAGGTTGGCAAGTTCTATGGGGAAGCCCATTGGCGCCTTCGTTGGAAACGGCTTTGGAAATTTCAGTTTCAAAATCTCTGTGAAAAAGCATCAGAGAAGCTTCTCCGTTTAGAATCCAGCATATCTCACTGAACCGAAGAAGTGGTAGTTAGAAGGGAGTTAGAGCTGCAAGCAGTTTGGTTTGGGAAATTAGACGCGAAATGAAACTGCAAATGCCTTCCAACAGGCTTGGAAAATTGTGTTCTATATCTCTGCCAAACAGACTCCCCGGAGGGTGAGCTTTCAGAAGCAAGTTTAACTCTAAGGGAGGAAGCAGCAGAATGTGCCTCTCACATCTAGCCTGTAGGAATTCAGGTTGGCAAGTTCTATGGGGAAGCCCATTGGCGCCTTCGTTGGAAACGGGTTTGGAAATTTCAGTTCCAAAATCTCTGTGAAAAAGCGTCAGAGAAGCTTCTCCGTTTAGAATCCAGCATATCTCACTGAACCGAAGAAGTGTTATTTAGAAGGGAGTTAGAGCTGCTAGCAGTTTGGTTTGGGAAATTAGACGCGAAATGAAACTGCAAATGCCTTCCAACAGGCTTGGAAAAGTGTGTTCTATATCTCTGCCAAACAGACTCCCCGGAGGTTGAGCTTTCAGAAGCAAGTTTAACTCTAAGGGAGGAAGCAGCAGAATGTGCCTCTCACATCTAGCCTGTAGGAATTCAGGTTGGCAAGTTCTATGGGGAAGCCCATTGCTGCCTATGGTGGAAACGGCATGGGAGATTTCAGTTTCAAAATCTCTGTGAAAAAGCGTCAGAGAAGCTTCTCCGTTTAGAATCCAGCATATCTCACTGAACCGAAGAAGTGGTAGTTAGAAGGGAGTTAGAGCTGCAAGCAGTTTGGTTTGGGAAATTAGATGCGAAATCACACTGCAAATGCCTTCCAACAGGCTTTGAAAAGTGTGTTCTATATCTCTGCCAAACAGACTCCCTGGAGGTTGAGCTTTCAGAAGCTAGTTTAACTCTAAGGGAGGAAGCAGCAGAATGTGCCTCTCACATCTAGCCTGTAGGAATTCAGGTTGGCAAGTTCTATGGGGAAGCCCATTGCTGCCTATGGTGGAAACGGCATGGGAGATTTCAGCTTCAAAATCTCTGTGAAAAAGCGTCAGAGAAGCTTCTCCGTTTAGAATCCAGCATATCTCACTGAACCGAAGAAGTGGTAGTTAGAAGGGAGTTAGAGCTGCAAGCAGTTTGGTTTGGGAAATTAGACGCGAAATGAAACTGCTAATGCCTTCCAACAGGCTTGGAAAAGTGTGTTCTATATCTCTGCCAAACAAACTCCCCGGAGGTTGAGCTTTCAGAAGCTAGTTTAACTCTAAGGGAGAAAGCAGCAGAATGTGCCTCTCACATCTAGCCTGTAGGAATTCAGGTTGGCAAGTTCTTTGGGGAAGCCCATTGCTGCCTATGGTGGAAACGGCATGGGAGATTTCAGTTTCAAAATCTCGGTGAAAAAGCGTCAGAGAAGCTTCTCCGTTTAGAATCCAGCATATCTCACTGAACCGAAGAAGTGGTAGTTAGAAGGGAGTTAGAGCTGCAAGCAGTTTGGTTTGCGAAATTAGACGCGAAATGAAACTGCAAATGCCTTCCAACAGGCTTGGAAAAGTGTGTTCTATATCTCTGCCAAACAGACTCCCCGGAGGTTGAGCTTTCAGAAGCAAGTTTAACTCTAATGAGGAAGCAGCAGAATGTGCCTCTCACATCTAGCGTGTAGGAATTCAGGTTGGCAAGTTCTATGGGGAAGCCCATTGCTGCCTATGGTGGAAACGGCATGGGAGATTTCAGTTTCAAAATCTCGGTGAAAAAGCGTCAGAGAAGCTTCTCCGTTTAGAATCCAGCATATCTCACTGAACCGAAGAAGTGGTAGTTAGAAGGGAGTTAGAGCTGCAAGCAGTTTGGTTTGGGAAATTAGATGCGAAGTGACACTGCAAAGGCCTTCCAACAGGCTTGGAAAAGTGTGTTCTATATCTCTGCCAAACAGAGTCCCCGGAGGTTGAGCTTTCAGAAGCTAGCTTAACTGTTAGGGAGGAAGCAGCAGAATGTGCCTCTCACATCTAGCCTGTAGGAATTCAGGTTGGCAAGTTCTATGGGGAAGCCCATTGCTGCCTATGGTGGAAACGGCATGGGAGATTTCTGTTTCAAAATCTCTGTGAAAAAGCGTCAGAGAAGCTTCTCCGTTTAGAATCCAGCATATCTCACTGAACCGAAGAAGTGGTAGTTAGAAGGGAGTTAGAGCTGCAAGCAGTTTGGTTTGGGAAATTAGACGCGAAATGAAACTGCAAATGCCTTCCAACAGGCTTGGAAAAGTGTGTTCTATATCTCTGCCAAACAAACTCTCCGGAGGTTGAGCTTTCAGAAGCTAGTTTAACTCTAAGGGAGGAAGCAGCAGAATGTGCCTCTCACATCTAGCCTGTAGGAATTCAGGTTGGCAAGTTCTATGGGAAAGCCCATTGGCGCCTTCGTTGGAAACGGGTTTGGAAATTTCAGTTTCAAAATCTCTGTTAAAAAGCGTCAGAGAAGCTTCTCCGTTTAGAATCCAGCATATCTCACTGAACCGAAGAAGTGTTAGTTAGAAGGGAGTTAGAGCTGCAAGCAGTTTGGTTTGGGAAATTAGACGCGAAATGAAACTGCAAATGCCTTCCAACAGGCTTGGAAAAGTGTGTTCTATATCTCTGCCAAACAGACTCCCCGGAGGTTGAGCTTTCAGAAGCAAGTTTAACTCTAAGGGAGGAAGCAGCAGAATGTGCCTCTCACATCTAGCCTGTAGGAATTCAGGTTGGCAAGTTCTATGGGGAAGCCCATTGCTACCTATGGTGAAAACGGCATGGGAGATTTCAGTTTCAAAATCTCTGTGAAAAAGCGTCAGAGAAGCTTCTCCGTTTAGAATCCAGCATATCTCACTGAACCGAAGAAGTGGTAGTTAGAAGGAAGTTAGAGCTGCAAGCAGTTTGTTTTGGGAAATTAGACGCGAAATGAAACTGCAAATGCCTTAAAACAGGCTTGGAAAAGTGTGTTCTATATCTCTGCCAAACAGACTCCCCGGAGGTTGAGCTATCAGAAGCTAGCTTAACTCTAAGGGAGGAAGCAGCAGAATGTGCCTCTCACATCTAGCCTGTAGGAATTCAGGTTGGCAAGATCTATGGGGAAGCCCATTGGCGCCTTCGTTGGAAACGGGTTTGGAAATTTCAGTTTCAAAATCTCTGTGAAAAAGCGTCAGAGAAGCTTCCCCGTTTAGAATCCAGCATATCTCACTGAACCGAAGAAGTGGTAGTTAGAAGGGAGTTAGAGCTGCAAGCAGTTTGGTTTGGGAAATTAGACACGAAATCAAACTGCAAAGGCCTTCCAACAGGCTTGGAAAAGTGTGTTCTATATTTCTGCCAAACAGACTCCCCGGAGGTTTAGCTTTCAGAAGGAAGTTTAACTCTTAGGGTGGAAGCAGCAGAATATGCCTCTCACATCTAGCCTGTAGGAATTCAGGTTGGCAAGTTCTATGGGGAAGCCCATTGCTGCCAATGGTGGAAACGGCATGGGAGATTTCAGTTTCAAAATCTCTGTGAAAAAGCGTCAGAGAAGCTTCTCCGTTTAGAATCCAGCATATCTCACTGAACCGAAGAAGTGTTAGTTAGAAGGGAGTTAGAGCTGCAAGCAGTTTGGTTTGGGAAATTAGACGCGAAATGAAACTGCAAATGCCTTCCAACAGGCTTGGAAAAGTGTGTTCTGTATCTCTGCCAAACAGACTCCCCAGAGGTTGAGCTTTCAGAAGCAAGCTTAACTCTTAGGGAGGAAGCAGCAGAATGTGCCTCTCACATCTAGCCTGTAGGAATTCAGGTTGGCAAGTTCTATCGGGAAGCCCATTGCTGCCTATGGTGGAAACGGCATGGGAGATTTCAGTTTCAAAATCTCTGTGAAAAAGCGTCAGAGAAGCTTCTCCGTTTAGAATCCAGCATATCTCACTGAACCGAAGAAGTGGTAGTTAGAAGGGAGTTAGAGCTGCAAGCAGTTTGGTTTGGGAAATTAGATGCGAAATGACACTGCAAAGGCCTTCCAACAGGCTTGGAAAAGTGTGTTCTATATCTCTGCCAAACAGACTCCCCGGAGGTTGAGCTTTCAGAAGCAAGCTTAACTCTTAGGGAGGAAGCAGCAGAATGTGCCTCTCACATCTAGCCTGTAGGAATTCAGGTTGGCAAGTTCTATGGGGAAGCCCATTGCTGCCTATGGTGGAAACGGCATGGGAGATTTCAGTTTCAAAATCTCTGTGAAAAAGCGTCAGAGAAGCTTCTCCGTTTAGAATCCAGCATATCTCACTGAACCGAAGAAGTGGTAGTTAGAAGGGAGTTAGAGCTGCAAGCAGTTTGGTTTGGGAAATTAGATGCGAAATCACACTGCAAATGCCTTCCAACAGGCTTTGAAAAGTGTGTTCTATATCTCTGCCAAACAGACTCCCTGGAGGTTGAGCTTTCAGAAGCTAGTTTAACTCTAAGGGAGGAAGCAGGAGAATGTGCCTCTCACATCTAGCCTGTAGGAATTCAGGTTGGCAAGTTCTATGGGGAAGCCCATTGCTGCCTATGGTGGAAACGGCATGGGAGATTTCAGCTTCAAAATCTCTGTGAAAAAGCGTGAGAGAAGCTTCTCCGTTTAGAATCCAGCATATCTCACTGAACCGAAGAAGTGGTAGTTAGAAGGGAGTTAGAGCTGCAAGCAGTTTGGTTTGGGAAATTAGACGCGAAATGAAACTGCAAAGGCCTTCCAACAGGCTTGGAAAAGTGTGTTCTATATCTCTGCCAAACAGAGTCCCCGGAGGTTGAGCTTTCAGAAGCTAGCTTAACTGTTAGGGAGGAAGCAGCAGAATGTGCCTCTCACATCTAGCCTGTAGGAATTCAGGTTGGCAAGTTCTATGGGGAAGCCCATTGCTGCCTATGGTGGAAACGGCATGGGAGATTTCTGTTTCAAAATCTCTGTGAAAAAGCGTCAGAGAAGCTTCTCCGTTTAGAATCCAGCATATCTCACTGAACCGAAGAAGTGGTAGTTAGAAGGGAGTTAGAGCTGCAAGCAGTTTGGTTTGGGAAATTAGACGCGAAATGAAACTGCAAATGCCTTCCAACAGGCTTGGAAAAGTGTGTTCTATATCTCTGCCAAACAAACTCTCCGGAGGTTGAGCTTTCAGAAGCTAGTTTAACTCTAAGGGAGGAAGCAGCAGAATGTGCCTCTCACATCTAGCCTGTAGGAATTCAGGTTGGCAAGTTCTATGGGAAAGCCCATTGGCGCCTTCGTTGGAAACGGGTTTGGAAATTTCAGTTTCAAAATCTCTGTTAAAAAGCGTCAGAGAAGCTTCTCCGTTTAGAATCCAGCATATCTCACTGAACCGAAGAAGTGTTAGTTAGAAGGGAGTTAGAGCTGCAAGCAGTTTGGTTTGGGAAATTAGACGCGAAATGAAACTGCAAATGCCTTCCAACAGGCTTGGAAAAGTGTGTTCTATATCTCTGCCAAACAGACTCCCCGGAGGGTGAGCTTTCAGAAGCAAGTTTAACTCTAAGGGAGGAAGCAGCAGAATGTGCCTCTCACATCTAGCCTGTAGGAATTCAGGTTGGCAAGTTCTATGGGGAAGCCCATTGCTACCTATGGTGAAAACGGCATGGGAGATTTCAGTTTCAAAATCTCTGTGAAAAAGCGTCAGAGAAGCTTCTCCGTTTAGAATCCAGCATATCTCACTGAACCGAAGAAGTGGTAGTTAGAAGGAAGTTAGAGCTGCAAGCAGTTTGTTTTGGGAAATTAGACGCGAAATGAAACTGCAAATGCCTTAAAACAGGCTTGGAAAAGTGTGTTCTATATCTCTGCCAAACAGACTCCCCGGAGGTTGAGCTATCAGAAGCTAGCTTAACTCTAAGGGAGGAAGCAGCAGAATGTGCCTCTCACATCTAGCCTGTAGGAATTCAGGTTGGCAAGATCTATGGGGAAGCCCATTGGCGCCTTCGTTGGAAACGGGTCTGGAAATTTCAGTTTCAAAATCTCTGTGAAAAAGCGTCAGAGAAGCTTCCCCGTTTAGAATCCAGCATATCTCACTGAACCGAAGAAGTGGTAGTTAGAAGGGAGTTAGAGCTGCAAGCAGTTTGGTTTGGGAAATTAGACACGAAATCAAACTGCAAAGGCCTTCCAACAGGCTTGGAAAAGTGTGTTCTATATTTCTGCCAAACAGACTCCCCGGAGGTTTAGCTTTCAGAAGGAAGTTTAACTCTTAGGGTGGAAGCAGCAGAATATGCCTCTCACATCTAGCCTGTAGGAATTCAGGTTGGCAAGTTCTATGGGGAAGCCCATTGCTGCCAATGGTGGAAACGGCATGGGAGATTTCAGTTTCAAAATCTCTGTGAAAAAGCGTCAGAGAAGCTTCTCCGTTTAGAATCCAGCATATCTCACTGAACCGAAGAAGTGGTAGTTAGAAGGGAGTTAGAGCTGCAAGCAGTTTGGTTTGGGAAATTAGACGCGAAATGAAACTGCAAATGCCTTCCAACAGGCTTGGAAAAGTGTGTTCTATATCTCTGCCAAACAGACTCCCCAGAGGTTGAGCTTTCAGAAGCAAGCTTAACTCTTAGGGAGGAAGCAGCAGAATGTGCCTCTCACATCTAGCCTGTAGGAATTCAGGTTGGCAAGTTCTATCGGGAAGCCCATTGCTGCCTATGGTGGAAACGGCATGGGAGATTTCAGTTTCAAAATCTCTGTGAAAAAGCGTCAGAGAAGCTTCTCCGTTTAGAATCCAGCATATCTCACTGAACCGAAGAAGTGGTAGTTAGAAGGGAGTTAGAGCTGCAAGCAGTTTGGTTTGGGAAATTAGATGCGAAATGACACTGCAAAGGCCTTCCAACAGGCTTGGAAAAGTGTGTTCTATATCTCTGCCAAACAGACTCCCCGGAGGTTGAGCTTTCAGAAGCAAGCTTAACTCTTAGGGAGGAAGCAGCAGAATGTGCCTCTCACATCTAGCCTGTAGGAATTCAGGTTGGCAAGTTCTATGGGGAAGCCCATTGCTGCCTATGGTGGAAACGGCATGGGAGATTTCAGTTTCAAAATCTCTGTGAAAAAGCGTCAGAGAAGCTTCTCCGTTTAGAATCCAGCATATCTCACTGAACCGAAGAAGTGGTAGTTAGAAGGGAGTTAGAGCTGCAAGCAGTTTGGTTTGGGAAATTAGATGCGAAATCACACTGCAAATGCCTTCCAACAGGCTTTGAAAAGTGTGTTCTATATCTCTGCCAAACAGACTCCCTGGAGGTTGAGCTTTCAGAAGCTAGTTTAACTCTAAGGGAGGAAGCAGGAGAATGTGCCTCTCACATCTAGCCTGTAGGAATTCAGGTTGGCAAGTTCTATGGGGAAGCCCATTGCTGCCTATGGTGGAAACGGCATGGGAGATTTCAGCTTCAAAATCTCTGTGAAAAAGCGTGAGAGAAGCTTCTCCGTTTAGAATCCAGCATATCTCACTGAACCGAAGAAGTGGTAGTTAGAAGGGAGTTAGAGCTGCAAGCAGTTTGGTTTGGGAAATTAGACGCGAAATGAAACTGCTAATGCCTTCCAACAGGCTTGGAAAAGTGTGTTCTATATCTCTGCCAAACAAACTCCCCGGAGGTTGAGCTTTCAGAAGCTAGTTTAACTCTAAGGGAGAAAGCAGCAGAATGTGCCTCTCACATCTAGCCTGTAGGAATTCAGGTTGGCAAGTTCTTTGGGGAAGCCCATTGCTGCCTATGGTGGAAACGGCATGGGAGATTTCAGTTTCAAAATCTCGGTGAAAAAGCGTCAGAGAAGCTTCTCCGTTTAGAATCCAGCATATCTCACTGAACCGAAGAAGTGGTAGTTAGAAGGGAGTTAGAGCTGCAAGCAGTTTGGTTTGCGAAATTAGACGCGAAATGAAACTGCAAATGCCTTCCAACAGGCTTGGAAAAGTGTGTTCTATATCTCTGCCAAACAGACTCCCCGGAGGTTGAGCTTTCAGAAGCAAGTTTAACTCTAAGGGAGGAAGCAGCAGAATGTGCCTCTCACATCTAGCGTGTAGGAATTCAGGTTGGCAAGTTCTATGGGGAAGCCCATTTCTGCCTATGGTGGAAACGGCATGGGAGATTTCAGTTTCAAAATCTCTGTGAAAAAGCGTCAGAGAAGCTTCTCCGTTTAGAATCCAGCATATCTTACTGAACCGAAGAAGTGGTAGTTAGAAGGGAGTTAGAGCAGCAAGCAGTTTGGTTTGGGAAATTAGATGCGAAGTGACACTGCAAAGGCCTTCCAACAGGCTTGGAAAAGTGTGTTCTATATCTCTGCCAAACAGAGTCCCCGGAGGTTGAGCTTTCAGAAGCAAGCTTAACTGTTAGGGAGGAAGCAGCAGAATGTGCCTCTCACATCTAGCCTGTAGGAATTCAGGTTGGCAAGTTCTATGGGGAAGCCCATTGGCGCCTTCGTTGGAAACGGGTTTGGAAATTTCAGTTTCAAAATCTCTGTGAAAAAGCGTCAGAGAAGCTTCTCCGTTTAGAATCCAGCATATCTCACTGAACCGAAGAAGTGTTACTTAGAAGGGAGTTAGAGCTGCAAGCAGTTTGGTTTGGGAAATTAGACGCGAAATGAAACTGCAAATGCCTTCCAACAGGCTTGGAAAAGTGTGTTCTATATCTCTGCCAAACAGACTCCCCGGAGGTTGAGCTTTCAGAAGCAAGTTTAACTCTAAGGGAGGAAGCAGCAGAATGTGCCTCTCACATCTAGCCTGTAGGAATTCAGGTTGGCAAGTTCTATGGGGAAGCCCATTGCTACCTATGGTGAAAACGGCATGGGAGATTTCAGTTTCAAAATCTCTGTGAAAAAGCGTCAGAGAAGCTTCTCCGTTTAGAATCCAGCATATCTCACTGAACCGAAGAAGTGGTAGTTAGAAGGAAGTTTGAGCTGCAAGCAGTTTGTTTTGGGAAATTAGACGCGAAATGAAACTGCAAATGCCTTAAAACAGGCTTGGAAAAGTGTGTTCTATATCTCTGCCAAACAGACTCCCCGGAGGTTGAGCTATCAGAAGCTAGCTTAACTCTAAGGGAGGAAGCAGCAGAATGTGCCTCTCACATCTAGCCTGTAGGAATTCAGGTTGGCAAGTTCTATGGGGAAGCCCATTGCTACCTATGGTGAAAACGGCATGGGAGATTTCAGTTTCAAAATCTCTGTGAAAAAGCGTCAGAGAAGCTTCCCCGTTTAGAATCCAGCATATCTCACTGAACCGAAGAAGTGGTAGTTAGAAGGGAGTTAGAGCTGCAAGCAGTTTGGTTTGGGAAATTAGACACGAAATCAAACTGCAAAGGCCTTCCAACAGGCTTGGAAAAGTGTGTTCTATATTTCTGCCAAACAGACTCCCCGGAGGTTTAGCTTTCAGAAGGAAGTTTAACTCTTAGGGTGGAAGCAGCAGAATGTGCCTCTCACATCTAGCCTGTAGGAATTCAGGTTGGCAAGTTCTATGGGGAAGCCCATTGCTGCCAATGGTGGAAACGGCATGGGAGATTTCAGTTTCAAAATCTCTGTGAAAAAGCGTCAGAGAAGCTTCTCCGTTTAGAATCCAGCATATCTCACTGAACCGAAGAAGTGGTAGTTAGAAGGGAGTTAGAGCTGCAAGCAGTTTGGTTTGGGAAATTAGACGCGAAATGAAACTGCAAATGCCTTCCAACAGGCTTGGAAAAGTGTGTTCTATATCTCTGCCAAACAAACTCCCCGGAGGTTGAGCTTTCAGAAGCAAGCTTAACTCTTAGGGAGGAAGCAGCAGAATGTGTCTCTCACATCTAGCCTGTAGGAATTCAGGTTGGCAAGTTCTATCGGGAAGCCCATTGCTGCCTATGGTGGAAACGGCATGGGAGATTTCAGTTTCAAAATCTCTGTGAAAAAGCGTCAGAGAAGCTTCTCCGTTTAGAATCCAGCATATCTCACTGAACGGAAGAAGTGGTAGTTAGAAGGGAGTTAGAGCTGCAAGCAGTTTGGTTTGGGAAATTAGATGCGAAATGACACTGCAAAGGCCTTCCAACAGGCTTGGAAAAGTGTGTTCTATATCTCTGCCAAACAGACTCCCCGGAGGTTGAGCTTTCAGAAGCAAGCTTAACTCTTAGGGAGGAAGCAGCAGAATGTGCCTCTCACATCTAGCCTGTAGGAATTCAGGTTGGCAAGTTCCATGGGGAAGCCCATTGCTGCCTATGGTGGAAACGGCATGGGAGATTTCAGTTTCAAAATCTCTGTGAAAAAGCGTCAGAGAAGCTTCTCCGTTTAGAATCCAGCATATCTCACTGAACCGAAGAAGTGGTAGTTAGAAGGGAGTTAGAGCTGCAAGCAGTTTGGTTTGGGAAATTAGATGCGAAATCACACTGCAAATGCCTTCCAACAGGCTTTGAAAAGTGTGTTCTATATCTCTGCCAAACAGACTCCCTGGAGGTTGAGCTTTCAGAAGCTAGTTTAACTCTAAGGGAGGAAGCAGCAGAATGTGCCTCTCACATCTAGCCTGTAGGAATTCAGGTTGGCAAGTTCTATGGGGAAGCCCATTGCTGCCTATGGTGGAAACGGCATGGGAGATTTCAGCTTCAAAATCTCTGTTAAAAAGCGTCAGAGAAGCTTCTCCGTTTAGAATCCAGCATATCTCACTGAACCGAAGAAGTGGTAGTTAGAAGGGAGTTAGAGCTGCAAGCAGTTTGGTTTGGGAAATTAGACGCGAAATGAAACTGCTAATGCCTTCCAACAGGCTTGGAAAAGTGTGTTCTATATCTCTGCCAAACAAACTCCCTGGAGGTTGAGCTTTCAGAAGCTAGTTTAACTCTAAGGGAGAAAGCAGCAGAATGTGCCTCTCACATCTAGCCTGTAGGAATTCAGGTTGGCAAGTTCTTTGGGGAAGCCCATCGCTGCCTATGGTGGAAACGGCATGGGAGATTTCAGTTTCAAAATCTCGGTGAAAAAGCGTCAGAGAAGCTTCTCCGTTTAGAATCCAGCATATCTCACTGAACCGAAGAAGTGGTAGTTAGAAGGGAGTTAGAGCTGCAAGCAGTTTGGTTTGCGAAATTAGACGCGAAATGAAACTGCAAATGCCTTCCAACAGGCTTGGAAAAGTGTGTTCTATATCTCTGCCAAACAGACTCCCCGGAGGTTGAGCTTTCAGAAGCAAGTTTAACTCTAAGGGAGGAAGCAGCAGAATGTGCCTCTCACATCTAGCCTGTAGGAATTCAGGTTGGCAAGTTCTATGGGGAAGCCCATTGCTGCCTATGGTGGAAACGGCATGGGAGATTTCAGTTTCAAAATCTCTGTGAAAAAGCGTTAGAGAAGCTTCTCCGTTTAGAATCCAGCATATCTCACTGAACCGAAGAAGTGGTAGTTAGAAGGGAGTTAGAGCTGCAAGCAGTTTGGTTTGGGAAATTAGATGCGAAGTGACACTGCAAAGGCCTTCCAACAGGCTTGGAAAAGTGTGTTCTATATCTCTGCCAAACAGAGTCCCCGGAGGTTGAGCTTTCAGAAGCAAGCTTAACTGTTAGGGAGGAAGCAGCAGAATGTGCCTCTCACATCTAGCCTGTAGGAATTCAGGTTGGCAAGTTCTATGGGGAGCCCATTGCTGCCTATGGTGGAAACGGCATGGGAGATTTCAGTTTCAAAATCTCTGTGAAAAAGCGTCAGAGAAGCTTCTCCGTTTAGAATCCAGCATATCTCACTGAACCGAAGAAGTGGTAGTTAGAAGGGAGTTAGAGCTGCAAGCAGTTTGGTTTGGGAAATTAGACGCGAAATGAAACTGCAAATGCCTTCCAACAGGCTTGGAAAAGTGTGTTCTATATCTCTGCCAAACAAACTCCCCGGAGGTTGAGCTTTCAGAAGCTAGTTTAACTCTAAGGGAGGAAGCAGAAGAATGTGCCTCTCACATCTAGCCTGTAGGAATTCAGGTTGGCAAGTTCTATGGGGAAGCCCATTGCTGCCTATGGTGGAAACGGCATGGGAGATTTCAGTTTCAAAATCTCTCTGAAAAACCGTCAGAGAAGCTTCTCCGTTTAGAATCCAGCATATCT
This sequence comes from Cynocephalus volans, assembly GCF_027409185.1. Lineage (NCBI taxonomy): Eukaryota > Metazoa > Chordata > Mammalia > Dermoptera > Cynocephalidae > Cynocephalus > Cynocephalus volans. The sequence goes on from NW_026902468.1 coordinate 1,020,970, forward strand.
CACTGAACCGAAGAAGTGGTAGTTAGAAGGGAGTTAGAGCTGCAAGCAGTTTGGTTTGGGAAATTAGACGCGAAATGAAACTGCAAATGCCTTCCAACAGGCTTGGAAAAGTGTGTTCTATATCTCTGCCTAACAGAGTCCCCGGAGGTTGAGCTTTCAGAAGCTAGTTTAACTCTAAGGGAGGAAGCAGCAGAATGTGCCTCTCACATCTAGCCTGTAGGAATTCAGGTTGGCAAGTTCTATGGGGAAGCCCATTGGCGCCTTCGTTGGAAACGGGTTTGGAAATTTCAGTTTCAAAATCTCTGTGAAAAAGCGTCAGAGAAGCTTCCCCGTTTAGAATCCAGCATATCTCACTGAACCGAAGAAGTGGTAGTTAGAAGGGAGTTAGAGCTGCAAGCAGTTTGGTTTGGGAAATTAGACACGAAATCAAACTGCAAAGGCCTTCCAACAGGCTTGGAAAAGTGTGTTCTATATTTCTGCCAAACAGACTCCCCGGAGGTTTAGCTTTCAGAAGGAAGTTTAACTCTTAGGGTGTAAGCAGCAGAATGTGCCTCTCACATCTAGCCTGTAGGAATTCAGGTTGGCAAGTTCTATGGGGAAGCCCATTGCTGCCAATGGTGGAAACGGCATGGGAGATTTCAGTTTCAAAATCTCTGTGAAAAAGCGTCAGAGAAGCTTCTCCGTTTAGAATCCAGCATATCTCACTGAACCGAAGAAGTGGTAGTTAGAAGGGAGTTAGAGCTGCAAGCAGTTTGGTTTGGGAAATTAGACGCGAAATGAAACTGCAAATGCCTTCCAACAGGCTTGGAAAAGTGTGTTCTATATCTCTGCCAAACAGACTCCCCAGAGGTTGAGCTTTCAGAAGCAAGCTTAACTCTTAGGGAGGAAGCAGCAGAATGTGCCTCTCACATCTAGCCTGTAGGAATTCAGGTTGGCAAGTTCTATCGGGAAGCCCATTGCTGCCTAGGGTGGAAACGGCATGGGAGATTTCAGTTTCAAAATCTCTGTGAAAAAGCGTCAGAGAAGCTTCTCCGTTTAGAATCCAGCATATCTCACTGAACCGAAGAAGTGGTAGTTAGAAGGGAGTTAGAGCTGCAAGCAGTTTGGTTTGGGAAATTAGATGCGAAATGACACTGCAAAGGCCTTCCAACAGGCTTGGAAAAGTGTGTTCTATATCTCTGCCAAACAGACTCCCCGGAGGTTGAGCTTTCAGAAGCAAGCTTAACTCTTAGGGAGGAAGCAGCAGAATGTGCCTCTCACATCTAGCCTGTAGGAATTCAGGTTGGCAAGTTCTATGGGGAAGCCCATTGGCGCCTTCGTTGGAAACGGGTTTGGAAATTTCAGTTTCAAAATCTCTGTGAAAAAGCGTCAGAGAAGCTTCTCCGTTTAGAATCCAGCATATCTCACTGAACCGAAGAAGTGGTAGTTAGAAGGGAGTTAGAGCTGCAAGCAGTTTGGTTTGGGAAATTAGACGCGAAATGAAACTGCAAATGCCTTCCAACAGGCTTGGAAAATTGTGTTCTATATCTCTGCCAAACAGACTCCCCGGAGGGTGAGCTTTCAGAAGCAAGTTTAACTCTAAGGGAGGAAGCAGCAGAATGTGCCTCTCACATCTAGCCTGTAGGAATTCAGGTTGGCAAGTTCTATGGGGAAGCCCATTGCTGCCTATGGTGGAAACGGCATGGGAGATTTCAGTTTCAAAATCTCTGTGAAAAAGCGTCAGAGAAGCTTCTCCGTTTAGAATCCAGCATATCTCACTGAACCGAAGAAGTGGTAGTTAGAAGGGAGTTAGAGCTGCAAGCAGTTTGGTTTGGGAAATTAGATGCGAAATCACACTGCAAATGCCTTCCAACAGGCTTTGAAAAGTGTGTTCTATATCTCTGCCAAACAGACTCCCTGGAGGTTGAGCTTTCAGAAGCTAGTTTAACTCTAAGGGAGGAAGCAGCAGAATGTGCCTCTCACATCTAGCCTGTAGGAATTCAGGTTGGCAAGTTCTATGGGGAAGCCCATTGCTGCCTATGGTGGAAACGGCATGGGAGATTTCAGCTTCAAAATCTCTGTGAAAAAGCGTCAGAGAAGCTTCTCCGTTTAGAATCCAGCATATCTCACTGAACCGAAGAAGTGGTAGTTAGAAGGGAGTTAGAGCTGCAAGCAGTTTGGTTTGGGAAATTAGACGCGAAATGAAACTGCTAATGCCTTCCAACAGGCTTGGAAAAGTGTGTTCTATATCTCTGCCAAACAAACTCCCCGGAGGTTGAGCTTTCAGAAGCTAGTTTAACTCTAAGGGAGAAAGCAGCAGAATGTGCCTCTCACATCTAGCCTGTAGGAATTCAGGTTGGCAAGTTCTTTGGGGAAGCCCATTGCTGCCTATGGTGGAAACGGCATGGGAGATTTCAGTTTCAAAATCTCGGTGAAAAAGCGTCAGAGAAGCTTCTCCGTTTAGAATCCAGCATATCTCACTGAACCGAAGAAGTGGTAGTTAGAAGGGAGTTAGAGCTGCAAGCAGTTTGGTTTGCGAAATTAGACGCGAAATGAAACTGCAAATGCCTTCCAACAGGCTTGGAAAAGTGTGTTCTATATCTCTGCCAAACAGACTCCCCGGAGGTTGAGCTTTCAGAAGCAAGTTTAACTCTAATGAGGAAGCAGCAGAATGTGCCTCTCACATCTAGCGTGTAGGAATTCAGGTTGGCAAGTTCTATGGGGAAGCCCATTGCTGCCTATGGTGGAAACGGCATGGGAGATTTCAGTTTCAAAATCTCGGTGAAAAAGCGTCAGAGAAGCTTCTCCGTTTAGAATCCAGCATATCTCACTGAACCGAAGAAGTGGTAGTTAGAAGGGAGTTAGAGCTGCAAGCAGTTTGGTTTGCGAAATTAGACGCGAAATGAAACTGCAAATGCCTTCCAACAGGCTTGGAAAAGTGTGTTCTATATCTCTGCCAAACAGAGTCCCCGGAGGTTGAGCTTTCAGAAGCAAGCTTAACTGTTAGGGAGGAAGCAGCAGAATGTGCCTCTCACATCTAGCCTGTAGGAATTCAGGTTGGCAAGTTCTATGGGGAAGCCCATTGCTGCCTATGGTGGAAACGGCATGGGAGATTTCTGTTTCAAAATCTCTGTGAAAAAGCGTCAGAGAAGCTTCTCCGTTTAGAATCCAGCATATCTCACTGAACCGAAGAAGTGGTAGTTAGAAGGGAGTTAGAGCTGCAAGCAGTTTGGTTTGGGAAATTAGACGCGAAATGAAACTGCAAATGCCTTCCAACAGGCTTGGAAAAGTGTGTTCTATATCTCTGCCAAACAAACTCTCCGGAGGTTGAGCTTTCAGAAGCTAGTTTAACTCTAAGGGAGGAAGCAGCAGAATGTGCCTCTCACATCTAGCCTGTAGGAATTCAGGTTGGCAAGTTCTATGGGAAAGCCCATTGGCGCCTTCGTTGGAAACGGGTTTGGAAATTTCAGTTTCAAAATCTCTGTGAAAAAGCGTCAGAGAAGCTTCTCCGTTTAGAATCCAGCATATCTCACTGAACCGAAGAAGTGTTACTTAGAAGGGAGTTAGAGCTGCAAGCAGTTTGGTTTGGGAAATTAGACGCGAAATGAAACTGCAAATGCCTTCCAACAGGCTTGGAAAAGTGTGTTCTATATCTCTGCCAAACAGACTCCCCGGAGGTTGAGCTTTCAGAAGCAAGTTTAACTCTAAGGGAGGAAGCAGCAGAATGTGCCTCTCACATCTAGCCTGTAGGAATTCAGGTTGGCAAGTTCTATGGGGAAGCCCATTGCTACCTATGGTGAAAACGGCATGGGAGATTTCAGTTTCAAAATCTCTGTGAAAAAGCGTCAGAGAAGCTTCTCCGTTTAGAATCCAGCATATCTCACTGAACCGAAGAAGTGGTAGTTAGAAGGAAGTTAGAGCTGCAATCAGTTTGTTTTGGGAAATTAGACGCGAAATGAAACTGCAAATGCCTTAAAACAGGCTTGGAAAAGTGTGTTCTATATCTCTGCCAAACAGACTCCCCGGAGGTTGAGCTATCAGAAGCTAGCTTAACTCTAAGGGAGGAAGCAGCAGAATGTGCCTCTCACATCTAGCCTGTAGGAATTCAGGTTGGCAAGTTCTATGGGGAAGCCCATTGCTACCTATGGTGAAAACGGCATGGGAGATTTCAGTTTCAAAATCTCTGTGAAAAAGCGTCAGAGAAGCTTCCCCGTTTAGAATCCAGCATATCTCACTGAACCGAAGAAGTGGTAGTTAGAAGGGAGTTAGAGCTGCAAGCAGTTTGGTTTGGGAAATTAGACACGAAATCAAACTGCAAAGGCCTTCCAACAGGCTTGGAAAAGTGTGTTCTATATTTCTGCCAAACAGACTCCCCGGAGGTTTAGCTTTCAGAAGGAAGTTTAACTCTTAGGGTGGAAGCAGCAGAATGTGCCTCTCACATCTAGCCTGTAGGAATTCAGGTTGGCAAGTTCTATGGGGAAGCCCACTGCTGCCAATGGTGGAAACGGCATGGGAGATTTCAGTTTCAAAATCTCTGTGAAAAAGCGTCAGAGAAGCTTCTCCGTTTAGAATCCAGCATATCTCACTGAACCGAAGAAGTGGTAGTTAGAAGGGAGTTAGAGCTGCAAGCAGTTTGGTTTGGGAAATTAGACGCGAAATGAAACTGCAAATGCCTTCCAACAGGCTTGGAAAAGTGTGTTCTATATCTCTGCCAAACAGACTCCCCAGAGGTTGAGCTTTCAGAAGCAAGCTTAACTCTTAGGGAGGAAGCAGCAGAATGTGTCTCTCACATCTAGCCTGTAGGAATTCAGGTTGGCAAGTTCTATCGGGAAGCCCATTGCTGCCTATGGTGGAAACGGCATGGGAGATTTCAGTTTCAAAATCTCTGTGAAAAAGCGTCAGAGAAGCTTCTCCGTTTAGAATCCAGCATATCTCACTGAACGGAAGAAGTGGTAGTTAGAAGGGAGTTAGAGCTGCAAGCAGTTTGGTTTGGGAAATTAGATGCGAAATGACACTGCAAAGGCCTTCCAACAGGCTTGGAAAAGTGTGTTCTATATCTCTGCCAAACAAACTCCCTGGAGGTTGAGCTTTCAGAAGCTAGTTTAACTCTAAGGGAGAAAGCAGCAGAATGTGCCTCTCACATCTAGCCTGTAGGAATTCAGGTTGGCAAGTTCTTTGGGGAAGCCCATCGCTGCCTATGGTGGAAACGGCATGGGAGATTTCAGTTTCAAAATCTCGGTGAAAAAGCGTCAGAGAAGCTTCTCCGTTTAGAATCCAGCATATCTCACTGAACCGAAGAAGTGGTAGTTAGAAGGCAGTTAGAGCTGCAAGCAGTTTGGTTTGGGAAATTAGATGCGAAATCACACTGCAAATGCCTTCCAACAGGCTTTGAAAAGTGTGTTCTATATCTCTGCCAAACAGACTCCCTGGAGGTTGAGCTTTCAGAAGCTAGTTTAACTCTAAGGGAGGAAGCAGCAGAATGTGCCTCTCACATCTAGCCTGTAGGAATTCAGGTTGGCAAGTTCTATGGGGAAGCCCATTGCTGCCTATGGTGGAAACGGCATGGGAGATTTCAGCTTCAAAATCTCTGTGAAAAAGCGTCAGAGAAGCTTCTCCGTTTAGAATCCAGCATATCTCACTGAACCGAAGAAGTGGTAGTTAGAAGGGAGTTAGAGCTGCAAGCAGTTTGGTTTGGGAAATTAGACGCGAAATGAAACTGCTAATGCCTTCCAACAGGCTTGGAAAAGTGTGTTCTATATCTCTGCCAAACAAACTCCCTGGAGGTTGAGCTTTCAGAAGCTAGTTTAACTCTAAGGGAGAAAGCAGCAGAATGTGCCTCTCACATCTAGCCTGTAGGAATTCAGGTTGGCAAGTTCTTTGGGGAAGCCCATTGCTGCCTATGGTGGAAACGGCATGGGAGATTTCAGTTTCAAAATCTCGGTGAAAAAGCGTCAGAGAAGCTTCTCCGTTTAGAATCCAGCATATCTCACTGAACCGAAGAAGTGGTAGTTAGAAGGGAGTTAGAGCTGCAAGCAGTTTGGTTTGCGAAATTAGACGCGAAATGAAACTGCAAATGCCTTCCAACAGGCTTGGAAAAGTGTGTTCTATATCTCTGCCAAACAGACTCCCCGGAGGTTGAGCTTTCAGAAGCAAGTTTAACTCTAAGGGAGGAAGCAGCAGAATGTGCCTCTCACATCTAGCCTGTAGGAATTCAGGTTGGCAAGTTCTATGGGGAAGCCCATTGCTGCCTATGGTGGAAACGGCATGGGAGATTTCAGTTTCAAAATCTCTGTGAAAAAGCGTTAGAGAAGCTTCTCCGTTTAGAATCCAGCATATCTCACTGAACCGAAGAAGTGGTAGTTAGAAGGGAGTTAGAGCTGCAAGCAGTTTGGTTTGGGAAATTAGATGCGAAGTGACACTGCAAAGGCCTTCCAACAGGCTTGGAAAAGTGTGTTCTATATCTCTGCCAAACAGAGTCCCCGGAGGTTGAGCTTTCAGAAGCAAGCTTAACTGTTAGGGAGGAAGCAGCAGAATGTGCCTCTCACATCTAGCCTGTAGGAATTCAGGTTGGCAAGTTCTATGGGGAAGCCCATTGCTGCCTATGGTGGAAACGGCATGGGAGATTTCAGTTTCAAAATCTCTGTGAAAAAGCGTCAGAGAAGCTTCTCCTTTTAGAATCCAGCATATCTCACTGAACCGAAGAAGTGGTAGTTAGAAGGGAGTTAGAGCTGCAAGCAGTTTGGTTTGGGAAATTAGACGCGAAATGAAACTGCAAATGCCTTCCAACAGGCTTGGAAAAGTGTGTTCTATATCTCTGCCAAACAAACTCCCCGGAGGTTGAGCTTTCAGAAGCTAGTTTAACTCTAAGGGAGGAAGCAGAAGAATGTGCCTCTCACATCTAGCCTGTAGGAATTCAGGTTGGCAAGTTCTATGGGGAAGCCCATTGGCGCCTTCGTTGGAAACGGGTTTGGAAATTTCAGTTTCAAAATCTCTGTGAAAAAGCGTCAGAGAAGCTTCCCCGTTTAGAATCCAGCATATCTCACTGAACCGAAGAAGTGGTAGTTAGAAGGGAGTTAGAGCTGCAAGCAGTTTGGTTTGGGAAATTAGACACGAAATCAAACTGCAAAGGCCTTCCAACAGGCTTGGAAAAGTGTGTTCTATATTTCTGCCAAACAGACTCCCCGGAGGTTTAGCTTTCAGAAGGAAGTTTAACTCTTAGGGTGTAAGCAGCAGAATGTGCCTCTCACATCTAGCCTGTAGGAATTCAGGTTGGCAAGTTCTATGGGGAAGCCCATTGCTGCCAATGGTGGAAACGGCATGGGAGATTTCAGTTTCAAAATCTCTGTGAAAAAGCGTCAGAGAAGCTTCTCCGTTTAGAATCCAGCATATCTCACTGAACCGAAGAAGTGGTAGTTAGAAGGGAGTTAGAGCTGCAAGCAGTTTGGTTTGGGAAATTAGATGCGAAATGACACTGCAAAGGCCTTCCAACAGGCTTGGAAAAGTGTGTTCTATATCTCTGCCAAACAGACTCCCTGGAGGTTGAGCTTTCAGAAGCAAGCTTAACTCTTAGGGAGGAAGCAGCAGAATGTGCCTCTCACATCTAGCCTGTAGGAATTCAGGTTGGCAAGTTCTATGGGGAAGCCCATTGGCGCCTTCGTTGGAAACGGGTTTGGAAATTTCAGTTTCAAAATCTCTGTGAAAAAGCGTCAGAGAAGCTTCTCCGTTTAGAATCCAGCATATCTCACTGAACCGAAGAAGTGGTAGTTAGAAGGGAGTTAGAGCTGCAAGCAGTTTGGTTTGGGAAATTAGACGCGAAATGAAACTGCAAATGCCTTCCAACAGGCTTGGAAAATTGTGTTCTATATCTCTGCCAAACAGACTCCCCGGAGGGTGAGCTTTCAGAAGCAAGTTTAACTCTAAGGGAGGAAGCAGCAGAATGTGCCTCTCACATCTAGCCTGTAGGAATTCAGGTTGGCAAGTTCTATGGGGAAGCCCATTGGCGCCTTCGTTGGAAACGGGTTTGGAAATTTCAGTTCCAAAATCTCTGTGAAAAAGCGTCAGAGAAGCTTCTCCGTTTAGAATCCAGCATATCTCACTGAACCGAAGAAGTGGTAGTTAGAAGGAAGTTAGAGCTGCAAGCAGTTTGTTTTGGGAAATTAGACGCGAAATGAAACTGCAAATGCCTTAAAACAGGCTTGGAAAAGTGTGTTCTATATCTCTGCCAAACAGACTCCCCGGAGGTTGAGCTATCAGAAGCTAGCTTAACTCTAAGGGAGGAAGCAGCAGAATGTGCCTCTCACATCTAGCCTGTAGGAATTCAGGTTGGCAAGTTCTATGGGGAAGCCCATTGCTACCTATGGTGAAAACGGCATGGGAGATTTCAGTTTCAAAATCTCTGTGAAAAAGCGTCAGAGAAGCTTCCCCGTTTAGAATCCAGCATATCTCACTGAACCGAAGAAGTGGTAGTTAGAAGGGAGTTAGAGCTGCAAGCAGTTTGGTTTGGGAAATTAGACACGAAATCAAACTGCAAAGGCCTTCCAACAGGCTTGGAAAAGTGTGTTCTATATTTCTGCCAAACAGACTCCCCGGAGGTTTAGCTTTCAGAAGGAAGTTTAACTCTTAGGGTGGAAGCAGCAGAATGTGCCTCTCACATCTAGCCTGTAGGAATTCAGGTTGGCAAGTTCTATGGGGAAGCCCATTGCTGCCAATGGTGGAAACGGCATGGGAGATTTCAGTTTCAAAATCTCTGTGAAAAAGCGTCAGAGAAGCTTCTCCGTTTAGAATCCAGCATATCTCACTGAACCGAAGAAGTGGTAGTTAGAAGGGAGTTAGAGCTGCAAGCAGTTTGGTTTGGGAAATTAGACGCGAAATGAAACTGCAAATGCCTTCCAACAGGCTTGGAAAAGTGTGTTCTATATCTCTGCCAAACAGACTCCCCAGAGGTTGAGCTTTCAGAAGCAAGCTTAACTCTTAGGGAGGAAGCAGCAGAATGTGTCTCTCACATCTAGCCTGTAGGAATTCAGGTTGGCAAGTTCTATCGGGAAGCCCATTGCTGCCTATGGTGGAAACGGCATGGGAGATTTCAGTTTCAAAATCTCTGTGAAAAAGCGTCAGAGAAGCTTCTCCGTTTAGAATCCAGCATATCTCACTGAACGGAAGAAGTGGTAGTTAGAAGGGAGTTAGAGCTGCAAGCAGTTTGGTTTGGGAAATTAGATGCGAAATGACACTGCAAAGGCCTTCCAACAGGCTTGGAAAAGTGTGTTCTATATCTCTGCCAAACAGACTCCCCGGAGGTTGAGCTTTCAGAAGCAAGCTTAACTCTTAGGGAGGAAGCAGCAGAATGTGCCTCTCACATCTAGCCTGTAGGAATTCAGGTTGGCAAGTTCCATGGGGAAGCCCATTGCTGCCTATGGTGGAAACGGCATGGGAGATTTCAGTTTCAAAATCTCTGTGAAAAAGCGTCAGAGAAGCTTCTCCGTTTAGAATCCAGCATATCTCACTGAACCGAAGAAGTGGTAGTTAGAAGGGAGTTAGAGCTGCAAGCAGTTTGGTTTGGGAAATTAGATGCGAAATCACACTGCAAATGCCTTCCAACAGGCTTTGAAAAGTGTGTTCTATATCTCTGCCAAACAGACTCCCTGGAGGTTGAGCTTTCAGAAGCTAGTTTAACTCTAAGGGAGGAAGCAGCAGAATGTGCCTCTCACATCTAGCCTGTAGGAATTCAGGTTGGCAAGTTCTATGGGGAAGCCCATTGCTGCCTATGGTGGAAACGGCATGGGAGATTTCAGCTTCAAAATCTCTGTGAAAAAGCGTCAGAGAAGCTTCTCCGTTTAGAATCCAGCATATCTCACTGAACCGAAGAAGTGGTAGTTAGAAGGGAGTTAGAGCTGCAAGCAGTTTGGTTTGGGAAATTAGACGCGAAATGAAACTGCTAATGCCTTCCAACAGGCTTGGAAAAGTGTGTTCTATATCTCTGCCAAACAAACTCCCTGGAGGTTGAGCTTTCAGAAGCTAGTTTAACTCTAAGGGAGAAAGCAGCAGAATGTGCCTCTCACATCTAGCCTGTAGGAATTCAGGTTGGCAAGTTCTTTGGGGAAGCCCATCGCTGCCTATGGTGGAAACGGCATGGGAGATTTCAGTTTCAAAATCTCGGTGAAAAAGCGTCAGAGAAGCTTCTCCGTTTAGAATCCAGCATATCTCACTGAACCGAAGAAGTGGTAGTTAGAAGGCAGTTAGAGCTGCAAGCAGTTTGGTTTGGGAAATTAGATGCGAAATCACACTGCAAATGCCTTCCAACAGGCTTTGAAAAGTGTGTTCTATATCTCTGCCAAACAGACTCCCTGGAGGTTGAGCTTTCAGAAGCTAGTTTAACTCTAAGGGAGGAAGCAGCAGAATGTGCCTCTCACATCTAGCCTGTAGGAATTCAGGTTGGCAAGTTCTATGGGGAAGCCCATTGCTGCCTATGGTGGAAACGGCATGGGAGATTTCAGCTTCAAAATCTGTGTGAAAAAGCGTCAGAGAAGCTTCTCCGTTTAGAATCCAGCATATCTCACTGAACCGAAGAAGTGGTAGTTAGAAGGGAGTTAGAGCTGCAAGCAGTTTGGTTTGGGAAATTAGACGCGAAATGAAACTGCTAATGCCTTCCAACAGGCTTGGAAAAGTGTGTTCTATATCTCTGCCAAACAAACTCCCTGGAGGTTGAGCTTTCAGAAGCTAGTTTAACTCTAAGGGAGAAAGCAGCAGAATGTGCCTCTCACATCTAGCCTGTAGGAATTCAGGTTGGCAAGTTCTTTGGGGAAGCCCATTGCTGCCTATGGTGGAAACGGCATGGGAGATTTCAGTTTCAAAATCTCGGTGAAAAAGCGTCAGAGAAGCTTCTCCGTTTAGAATCCAGCATATCTCACTGAACCGAAGAAGTGGTAGTTAGAAGGGAGTTAGAGCTGCAAGCAGTTTGGTTTGCGAAATTAGACGCGAAATGAAACTGCAAATGCCTTCCAACAGGCTTGGAAAAGTGTGTTCTATATCTCTGCCAAACAGACTCCCCGGAGGTTGAGCTTTCAGAAGCAAGTTTAACTCTAAGGGAGGAAGCAGCAGAATGTGCCTCTCACATCTAGCCTGTAGGAATTCAGGTTGGCAAGTTCTATGGGGAAGCCCATTGCTGCCTATGGTGGAAACGGCATGGGAGATTTCAGTTTCAAAATCTCTGTGAAAAAGCGTTAGAGAAGCTTCTCCGTTTAGAATCCAGCATATCTCACTGAACCGAAGAAGTGGTAGTTAGAAGGGAGTTAGAGCTGCAAGCAGTTTGGTTTGGGAAATTAGATGCGAAGTGACACTGCAAAGGCCTTCCAACAGGCTTGGAAAAGTGTGTTCTATATCTCTGCCAAACAGAGTCCCCGGAGGTTGAGCTTTCAGAAGCAAGCTTAACTGTTAGGGAGGAAGCAGCAGAATGTGCCTCTCACATCTAGCCTGTAGGAATTCAGGTTGGCAAGTTCTATGGGGAAGCCCATTGCTGCCTATGGTGGAAACGGCATGGGAGATTTCATTTTCAAAATCTCTGTGAAAAAGCGTCAGAGAAGCTTCTCCTTTTAGAATCCAGCATATCTCACTGAACCGAAGAAGTGGTAGTTAGAAGGGAGTTAGAGCTGCAAGCAGTTTGGTTTGGGAAATTAGACGCGAAATGAAACTGCAAATGCCTTCCAACAGGCTTGGAAAAGTGTGTTCTATATCTCTGCCAAACAAACTCCCCGGAGGTTGAGCTTTCAGAAGCTAGTTTAACTCTAAGGGAGGAAGCAGAAGAATGTGCCTCTCACATCTAGCCTGTAGGAATTCAGGTTGGCAAGTTCTATGGGGAAGCCCATTGCTGCCTATGGTGGAAACGGCATGGGAGATTTCAGTTTCAAAATCTCTCTGAAAAAGCGTCAGAGAAGCTTCTCCGTTTAGAATCCAGCATATCTCACTGAACCGAAGAAGTGGTAGTTAGAAGGGAGTTAGAGCTGCAAGCAGTTTGGTTTGGGAAATTAGACGCGAAATGAAACTGCAAATGCCTTCCAACAGGCTTGGAAAAGTGTGTTCTATATCTCTGCCAAACAGAGTCCCCGGAGGTTGAGCTTTCAGAAGCTAGTTTAACTCTAAGGGAGGAAGCAGCAGAATGTGCCTCTCACATCTAGCCTGTAGGAATTCAGGTTGGCAAGTTCTATGGGGAAGCCCATTGGCGCCTTCGTTGGAAACGGGTTTGGAAATTTCAGTTTCAAAATCTCTGTGAAAAAGCGTCAGAGAAGCTTCCCCGTTTAGAATCCAGCATATCTCACTGAACCGAAGAAGTGGTAGTTAGAAGGGAGTTAGAGCTGCAAGCAGTTTGGTTTGGGAAATTAGACACGAAATCAAACTGCAAAGGCCTTCCAACAGGCTTGGAAAAGTGTGTTCTATATTTCTGCCAAACAGACTCCCCGGAGGTTTAGCTTTCAGAAGGAAGTTTAACTCTTAGGGTGTAAGCAGCAGAATGTGCCTCTCACATCTAGCCTGTAGGAATTCAGGTTGGCAAGTTCTATGGGGAAGCCCATTGCTGCCAATGGTGGAAACGGCATGGGAGATTTCAGTTTCAAAATCTCTGTGAAAAAGCGTCAGAGAAGCTTCTCCGTTTAGAATCCAGCATATCTCACTGAACCGAAGAAGTGGTAGTTAGAAGGGAGTTAGAGCTGCAAGCAGTTTGGTTTGGGAAATTAGATGCGAAATGACACTGCAAAGGCCTTCCAACAGGCTTGGAAAAGTGTGTTCTATATCTCTGCCAAACAGACTCCCTGGAGGTTGAGCTTTCAGAAGCAAGCTTAACTCTTAGGGAGGAAGCAGCAGAATGTGCCTCTCACATCTAGCCTGTAGGAATTCAGGTTGGCAAGTTCTATGGGGAAGCCCATTGGCGCCTTCGTTGGAAACGGGTTTGGAAATTTCAGTTTCAAAATCTCTGTGAAAAAGCGTCAGAGAAGCTTCTCCGTTTAGAATCCAGCATATCTCACTGAACCGAAGAAGTGGTAGTTAGAAGGGAGTTAGAGCTGCAAGCAGTTTGGTTTGGGAAATTAGACGCGAAATGAAACTGCAAATGCCTTCCAACAGGCTTGGAAAATTGTGTTCTATATCTCTGCCAAACAGACTCCCCGGAGGGTGAGCTTTCAGAAGCAAGTTTAACTCTAAGGGAGGAAGCAGCAGAATGTGCCTCTCACATCTAGCCTGTAGGAATTCAGGTTGGCAAGTTCTATGGGGAAGCCCATTGGCGCCTTCGTTGGAAACGGGTTTGGAAATTTCAGTTCCAAAATCTCTGTGAAAAAGCGTCAGAGAAGCTTCTCCGTTTAGAATCCAGCATATCTCACTGAACCGAAGAAGTGGTAGTTAGAAGGAAGTTAGAGCTGCAAGCAGTTTGTTTTGGGAAATTAGACGCGAAATGAAACTGCAAATGCCTTAAAACAGGCTTGGAAAAGTGTGTTCTATATCTCTGCCAAACAGACTCCCCGGAGGTTGAGCTATCAGAAGCTAGCTTAACTCTAAGGGAGGAAGCAGCAGAATGTGCCTCTCACATCTAGCCTGTAGGAATTCAGGTTGGCAAGTTCTATGGGGAAGCCCATTGCTACCTATGGTGAAAACGGCATGGGAGATTTCAGTTTCAAAATCTCTGTGAAAAAGCGTCAGAGAAGCTTCCCCGTTTAGAATCCAGCATATCTCACTGAACCGAAGAAGTGGTAGTTAGAAGGGAGTTAGAGCTGCAAGCAGTTTGGTTTGGGAAATTAGACACGAAATCAAACTGCAAAGGCCTTCCAACAGGCTTGGAAAAGTGTGTTCTATATTTCTGCCAAACAGACTCCCCGGAGGTTTAGCTTTCAGAAGGAAGTTTAACTCTTAGGGTGGAAGCAGCAGAATGTGCCTCTCACATCTAGCCTGTAGGAATTCAGGTTGGCAAGTTCTATGGGGAAGCCCATTGCTGCCAATGGTGGAAACGGCATGGGAGATTTCAGTTTCAAAATCTCTGTGAAAAAGCGTCAGAGAAGCTTCTCCGTTTAGAATCCAGCATATCTCACTGAACCGAAGAAGTGGTAGTTAGAAGGGAGTTAGAGCTGCAAGCAGTTTGGTTTGGGAAATTAGACGCGAAATGAAACTGCAAATGCCTTCCAACAGGCTTGGAAAAGTGTGTTCTATATCTCTGCCAAACAGACTCCCCAGAGGTTGAGCTTTCAGAAGCAAGCTTAACTCTTAGGGAGGAAGCAGCAGAATGTGTCTCTCACATCTAGCCTGTAGGAATTCAGGTTGGCAAGTTCTATCGGGAAGCCCATTGCTGCCTATGGTGGAAACGGCATGGGAGATTTCAGTTTCAAAATCTCTGTGAAAAAGCGTCAGAGAAGCTTCTCCGTTTAGAATCCAGCATATCTCACTGAACGGAAGAAGTGGTAGTTAGAAGGGAGTTAGAGCTGCAAGCAGTTTGGTTTGGGAAATTAGATGCGAAATGACACTGCAAAGGCCTTCCAACAGGCTTGGAAAAGTGTGTTCTATATCTCTGCCAAACAGACTCCCCGGAGGTTGAGCTTTCAGAAGCAAGCTTAACTCTTAGGGAGGAAGCAGCAGAATGTGCCTCTCACATCTAGCCTGTAGGAATTCAGGTTGGCAAGTTCCATGGGGAAGCCCATTGCTGCCTATGGTGGAAACGGCATGGGAGATTTCAGTTTCAAAATCTCTGTGAAAAAGCGTCAGAGAAGCTTCTCCGTTTAGAATCCAGCATATCTCACTGAACCGAAGAAGTGGTAGTTAGAAGGGAGTTAGAGCTGCAAGCAGTTTGGTTTGGGAAATTAGATGCGAAATCACACTGCAAATGCCTTCCAACAGGCTTTGAAAAGTGTGTTCTATATCTCTGCCAAACAGACTCCCTGGAGGTTGAGCTTTCAGAAGCTAGTTTAACTCTAAGGGAGGAAGCAGCAGAATGTGCCTCTCACATCTAGCCTGTAGGAATTCAGGTTGGCAAGTTCTATGGGGAAGCCCATTGCTGCCTATGGTGGAAACGGCATGGGAGATTTCAGCTTCAAAATCTCTGTGAAAAAGCGTCAGAGAAGCTTCTCCGTTTAGAATCCAGCATATCTCACTGAACCGAAGAAGTGGTAGTTAGAAGGGAGTTAGAGCTGCAAGCAGTTTGGTTTGGGAAATTAGACGCGAAATGAAACTGCTAATGCCTTCCAACAGGCTTGGAAAAGTGTGTTCTATATCTCTGCCAAACAAACTCCCTGGAGGTTGAGCTTTCAGAAGCTAGTTTAACTCTAAGGGAGAAAGCAGCAGAATGTGCCTCTCACATCTAGCCTGTAGGAATTCAGGTTGGCAAGTTCTTTGGGGAAGCCCATCGCTGCCTATGGTGGAAACGGCATGGGAGATTTCAGTTTCAAAATCTCTGTGAAAAAGCGTCAGAGAAGCTTCTCCGTTTAGAATCCAGCATATCTCACTGAACCGAAGAAGTGGTAGTTAGAAGGCAGTTAGAGCTGCAAGCAGTTTGGTTTGGGAAATTAGATGCGAAATCACACTGCAAATGCCTTCCAACAGGCTTTGAAAAGTGTGTTCTATATCTCTGCCAAACAGACTCCCTGGAGGTTGAGCTTTCAGAAGCTAGTTTAACTCTAAGGGAGGAAGCAGCAGAATGTGCCTCTCACATCTAGCCTGTAGGAATTCAGGTTGGCAAGTTCTATGGGGAAGCCCATTGCTGCCTATGGTGGAAACGGCATGGGAGATTTCAGCTTCAAAATCTCTGTGAAAAAGCGTCAGAGAAGCTTCTCCGTTTAGAATCCAGCATATCTCACTGAACCGAAGAAGTGGTAGTTAGAAGGGAGTTAGAGCTGCAAGCAGTTTGGTTTGGGAAATTAGACGCGAAATGAAACTGCTAATGCCTTCCAACAGGCTTGGAAAAGTGTGTTCTATATCTCTGCCAAACAAACTCCCTGGAGGTTGAGCTTTCAGAAGCTAGTTTAACTCTAAGGGAGAAAGCAGCAGAATGTGCCTCTCACATCTAGCCTGTAGGAATTCAGGTTGGCAAGTTCTTTGGGGAAGCCCATTGCTGCCTATGGTGGAAACGGCATGGGAGATTTCAGTTTCAAAATCTCGGTGAAAAAGCGTCAGAGAAGCTTCTCCGTTTAGAATCCAGCATATCTCACTGAACCGAAGAAGTGGTAGTTAGAAGGGAGTTAGAGCTGCAAGCAGTTTGGTTTGCGAAATTAGACGCGAAATGAAACTGCAAATGCCTTCCAACAGGCTTGGAAAAGTGTGTTCTATATCTCTGCCAAACAGACTCCCCGGAGGTTGAGCTTTCAGAAGCAAGTTTAACTCTAAGGGAGGAAGCAGCAGAATGTGCCTCTCACATCTAGCCTGTAGGAATTCAGGTTGGCAAGTTCTATGGGGAAGCCCATTGCTGCCTATGGTGGAAACGGCATGGGAGATTTCAGTTTCAAAATCTCTGTGAAAAAGCGTTAGAGAAGCTTCTCCGTTTAGAATCCAGCATATCTCACTGAACCGAAGAAGTGGTAGTTAGAAGGGAGTTAGAGCTGCAAGCAGTTTGGTTTGGGAAATTAGATGCGAAGTGACACTGCAAAGGCCTTCCAACAGGCTTGGAAAAGTGTGTTCTATATCTCTGCCAAACAGACTCCCCGGAGGTTGAGCTTTCAGAAGCAAGCTTAACTGTTAGGGAGGAAGCAGCAGAATGTGCCTCTCACATCTAGCCTGTAGGAATTCAGGTTGGCAAGTTCTATGGGGAAGCCCATTGCTGCCTATGGTGGAAACGGCATGGGAGATTTCAGTTTCAAAATCTCTGTGAAAAAGCGTCAGAGAAGCTTCTCCTTTTAGAATCCAGCATATCTCACTGAACCGAAGAAGTGGTAGTTAGAAGGGAGTTAGAGCTGCAAGCAGTTTGGTTTGGGAAATTAGACGCGAAATGAAACTGCAAATGCCTTCCAACAGGCTTGGAAAAGTGTGTTCTATATCTCTGCCAAACAAACTCCCCGGAGGTTGAGCTTTCAGAAGCTAGTTTAACTCTAAGGGAGGAAGCAGAAGAATGTGCCTCTCACATCTAGCCTGTAGGAATTCAGGTTGGCAAGTTCTATGGGGAAGCCCATTGCTGCCTATGGTGGAAACGGCATGGGAGATTTCAGTTTCAAAATCTCTCTGAAAAAGCGTCAGAGAAGCTTCTCCGTTTAGAATCCAGCATATCTCACTGAACCGAAGAAGTGGTAGTTAGAAGGGAGTTAGAGCTGCAAGCAGTTTGGTTTGGGAAATTAGACGCGAAATGAAACTGCAAATGCCTTCCAACAGGCTTGGAAAAGTGTGTTCTATATCTCTGCCAAACAGAGTCCCCGGAGGTTGAGCTTTCAGAAGCTAGTTTAACTCTAAGGGAGGAAGCAGCAGAATGTGCCTCTCACATCTAGCCTGTAGGAATTCAGGTTGGCAAGTTCTATGGGGAAGCCCATTGGCGCCTTCGTTGGAAACGGGTTTGGAAATTTCAGTTTCAAAATCTCTGTGAAAAAGCGTCAGAGAAGCTTCCCCGTTTAGAATCCAGCATATCTCACTGAACCGAAGAAGTGGTAGTTAGAAGGGAGTTAGAGCTGCAAGCAGTTTGGTTTGGGAAATTAGACACGAAATCAAACTGCAAAGGCCTTCCAACAGGCTTGGAAAAGTGTGTTCTATATTTCTGCCAAACAGACTCCCCGGAGGTTTAGCTTTCAGAAGGAAGTTTAACTCTTAGGGTGTAAGCAGCAGAATGTGCCTCTCACATCTAGCCTGTAGGAATTCAGGTTGGCAAGTTCTATGGGGAAGCCCATTGCTGCCAATGGTGGAAACGGCATGGGAGATTTCAGTTTCAAAATCTCTGTGAAAAAGCGTCAGAGAAGCTTCTCCGTTTAGAATCCAGCATATCTCACTGAACCGAAGAAGTGGTAGTTAGAAGGGAGTTAGAGCTGCAAGCAGTTTGGTTTGGGAAATTAGATGCGAAATGACACTGCAAAGGCCTTCCAACAGGCTTGGAAAAGTGTGTTCTATATCTCTGCCAAACAGACTCCCTGGAGGTTGAGCTTTCAGAAGCAAGCTTAACTCTTAGGGAGGAAGCAGCAGAATGTGCCTCTCACATCTAGCCTGTAGGAATTCAGGTTGGCAAGTTCTATGGGGAAGCCCATTGGCGCCTTCGTTGGAAACGGGTTTGGAAATTTCAGTTTCAAAATCTCTGTGAAAAAGCGTCAGAGAAGCTTCTCCGTTTAGAATCCAGCATATCTCACTGAACCGAAGAAGTGGTAGTTAGAAGGGAGTTAGAGCTGCAAGCAGTTTGGTTTGGGAAATTAGACGCGAAATGAAACTGCAAATGCCTTCCAACAGGCTTGGAAAATTGTGTTCTATATCTCTGCCAAACAGACTCCCCGGAGGGTGAGCTTTCAGAAGCAAGTTTAACTCTAAGGGAGGAAGCAGCAGAATGTGCCTCTCACATCTAGCCTGTAGGAATTCAGGTTGGCAAGTTCTATGGGGAAGCCCATTGGCGCCTTCGTTGGAAACGGGTTTGGAAATTTCAGTTCCAAAATCTCTGTGAAAAAGCGTCAGAGAAGCTTCTCCGTTTAGAATCCAGCATATCTCACTGAACCGAAGAAGTGTTATTTAGAAGGGAGTTAGAGCTGCTAGCAGTTTGGTTTGGGAAATTAGACGCGAAATGAAACTGCAAATGCCTTCCAACAGGCTTGGAAAAGTGTGTTCTATATCTCTGCCAAACAGACTCCCCGGAGGTTGAGCTTTCAGAAGCAAGTTTAACTCTAAGGGAGGAAGCAGCAGAATGTGCCTCTCACATCTAGCCTGTAGGAATTCAGGTTGGCAAGTTCTATGGGGAAGCCCATTGCTGCCTATGGTGGAAACGGCATGGGAGATTTCAGTTTCAAAATCTCTGTGAAAAAGCGTCAGAGAAGCTTCTCCGTTTAGAATCCAGCATATCTCACTGAACCGAAGAAGTGGTAGTTAGAAGGGAGTTAGAGCTGCAAGCAGTTTGGTTTGCGAAATTAGACGCGAAATGAAACTGCAAATGCCTTCCAACAGGCTTGGAAAAGTGTGTTCTATATCTCTGCCAAACAGACTCCCCGGAGGTTGAGCTTTCAGAAGCAAGTTTAACTCTAATGAGGAAGCAGCAGAATGTGCCTCTCACATCTAGCGTGTAGGAATTCAGGTTGGCAAGTTCTATGGGGAAGCCCATTGCTGCCTATGGTGGAAACGGCATGGGAGATTTCAGTTTCAAAATCTCGGTGAAAAAGCGTCAGAGAAGCTTCTCCGTTTAGAATCCAGCATATCTCACTGAACCGAAGAAGTGGTAGTTAGAAGGGAGTTAGAGCTGCAAGCAGTTTGGTTTGCGAAATTAGACGCGAAATGAAACTGCAAATGCCTTCCAACAGGCTTGGAAAAGTGTGTTCTATATCTCTGCCAAACAGACTCCCCGGAGGTTGAGCTTTCAGAAGCAAGTTTAACTCTAAGGGAGGAAGCAGCAGAATGTGCCTCTCACATCTAGCCTGTAGGAATTCAGGTTGGCAAGTTCTATGGGGAAGCCCATTGCTGCCTATGGTGGAAACGGCATGGGAGATTTCAGTTTCAAAATCTCTGTGAAAAAGCGTCAGAGAAGCTTCTCCGTTTACTATCCAGCATATCTCACTGAACCGAAGAAGTGGTAGTTAGAAGGGAGTTAGAGCTGCAAGCAGTTTGGTTTGGGAAATTAGACGTGAAATGAAACTGCAAATGCCTTCCAACAGGCTTGGAAAAGTGTGTTCTATATCTCTGCCAAACAAACTCCCCGGAGGTTGAGTTTTCAGAAGCTAGTTTAACTCTAAGGGAGGAAGCAGCAGAATGTGCCTCTCACATCTAGCCTGTAGGAATTCAGGTTGGCAAGTTCTATGGGGAAGCCCATTGGCGCCTTCGTTGGAAACGGGTTTGGAAATTTCAGTTTCAAAATCTCTGTGAAAAAGCGTCAGAGAAGCTTCTCCGTTTAGAATCCAGCATATCTCACTGAACCGAAGAAGTGGTAGTTAGAAGGGAGTTAGAGCTGCAATCAGTTTGTTTTGGGAAATTAGACGCGAAATGAAACTGCAAATGCCTTAAAACAGGCTTGGAAAAGTGTGTTCTATATCTCTGCCAAACAGACTCCCCGGAGGTTGAGCTATCAGAAGCTAGCTTAACTCTAAGGGAGGAAGCAGCAGAATGTGCCTCTCACATCTAGCCTGTAGGAATTCAGGTTGGCAAGATCTATGGGGAAGCCCATTGGCGCCTTCGTTGGAAACGGGTTTGGAAATTTCAGTTTCAAAATCTCTGTGAAAAAGCGTCAGAGAAGCTTCCCCGTTTAGAATCCAGCATATCTCACTGAACCGAAGAAGTGGTAGTTAGAAGGGAGTTAGAGCTGCAAGCAGTTTGGTTTGGGAAATTAGACACGAAATCAAACTGCAAAGGCCTTCCAACAGGCTTGGAAAAGTGTGTTCTATATTTCTGCCAAACAGACTCCCCGGAGGTTTAGCTTTCAGAAGGAAGTTTAACTCTTAGGGTGGAAGCAGCAGAATATGCCTCTCACATCTAGCCTGTAGGAATTCAGGTTGGCAAGTTCTATGGGGAAGCCCATTGCTGCCAATGGTGGAAACGGCATGGGAGATTTCAGTTTCAAAATCTCTGTGAAAAAGCGTCAGAGAAGCTTCTCCGTTTAGAATCCAGCATATCTCACTGAACCGAAGAAGTGGTAGTTAGAAGGGAGTTAGAGCTGCAAGCAGTTTGGTTTGGGAAATTAGACGCGAAATGAAACTGCAAATGCCTTCCAACAGGCTTGGAAAAGTGTGTTCTATATCTCTGCCAAACAAACTCCCCGGAGGTTGAGCTTTCAGAAGCTAGTTTAACTCTAAGGGAGGAAGCAGAAGAATGTGCCTCTCACATCTAGCCTGTAGGAATTCAGGTTGGCAAGTTCTATGGGGAAGCCCATTGCTGCCTATGGTGGAAACGGCATGGGAGATTTCAGTTTCAAAATCTCTCTGAAAAAGCGTCAGAGAAGCTTCTCCGTTTAGAATCCAGCATATCTCACTGAACCGAAGAAGTGGTAGTTAGAAGGGAGTTAGAGCTGCAAGCAGTTTGGTTTGGGAAATTAGACGCGAAATGAAACTGCAAATGCCTTCCAACAGGCTTGGAAAAGTGTGTTCTATATCTCTGCCAAACAGAGTCCCCGGAGGTTGAGCTTTCAGAAGCTAGTTTAACTCTAAGGGAGGAAGCAGCAGAATGTGCCTCTCACATCTAGCCTGTAGGAATTCAGGTTGGCAAGTTCTATGGGGAAGCCCATTGGCGCCTTCGTTGGAAACGGGTTTGGAAATTTCAGTTTCAAAATCTCTGTGAAAAAGCGTCAGAGAAGCTTCCCCGTTTAGAATCCAGCATATCTCACTGAACCGAAGAAGTGGTAGTTAGAAGGGAGTTAGAGCTGCAAGCAGTTTGGTTTGGGAAATTAGACACGAAATCAAACTGCAAAGGCCTTCCAACAGGCTTGGAAAAGTGTGTTCTATATTTCTGCCAAACAGACTCCCCGGAGGTTTAGCTTTCAGAAGGAAGTTTAACTCTTAGGGTGTAAGCAGCAGAATGTGCCTCTCACATCTAGCCTGTAGGAATTCAGGTTGGCAAGTTCTATGGGGAAGCCCATTGCTGCCAATGGTGGAAACGGCATGGGAGATTTCAGTTTCAAAATCTCTGTGAAAAAGCGTCAGAGAAGCTTCTCCGTTTAGAATCCAGCATATCTCACTGAACCGAAGAAGTGGTAGTTAGAAGGGAGTTAGAGCTGCAAGCAGTTTGGTTTGGGAAATTAGATGCGAAATGACACTGCAAAGGCCTTCCAACAGGCTTGGAAAAGTGTGTTCTATATCTCTGCCAAACAGACTCCCTGGAGGTTGAGCTTTCAGAAGCAAGCTTAACTCTTAGGGAGGAAGCAGCAGAATGTGCCTCTCACATCTAGCCTGTAGGAATTCAGGTTGGCAAGTTCTATGGGGAAGCCCATTGGCGCCTTCGTTGGAAACGGGTTTGGAAATTTCAGTTTCAAAATCTCTGTGAAAAAGCGTCAGAGAAGCTTCTCCGTTTAGAATCCAGCATATCTCACTGAACCGAAGAAGTGGTAGTTAGAAGGGAGTTAGAGCTGCAAGCAGTTTGGTTTGGGAAATTAGACGCGAAATGAAACTGCAAATGCCTTCCAACAGGCTTGGAAAATTGTGTTCTATATCTCTGCCAAACAGACTCCCCGGAGGGTGAGCTTTCAGAAGCAAGTTTAACTCTAAGGGAGGAAGCAGCAGAATGTGCCTCTCACATCTAGCCTGTAGGAATTCAGGTTGGCAAGTTCTATGGGGAAGCCCATTGGCGCCTTCGTTGGAAACGGGTTTGGAAATTTCAGTTCCAAAATCTCTGTGAAAAAGCGTCAGAGAAGCTTCTCCGTTTAGAATCCAGCATATCTCACTGAACCGAAGAAGTGTTATTTAGAAGGGAGTTAGAGCTGCTAGCAGTTTGGTTTGGGAAATTAGACGCGAAATGAAACTGCAAATGCCTTCCAACAGGCTTGGAAAAGTGTGTTCTATATCTCTGCCAAACAGACTCCCCGGAGGTTGAGCTTTCAGAAGCAAGTTTAACTCTAAGGGAGGAAGCAGCAGAATGTGCCTCTCACATCTAGCCTGTAGGAATTCAGGTTGGCAAGTTCTATGGGGAAGCCCATTGCTGCCTATGGTGGAAACGGCATGGGAGATTTCAGTTTCAAAATCTCTGTGAAAAAGCGTCAGAGAAGCTTCTCCGTTTAGAATCCAGCATATCTCACTGAACCGAAGAAGTGGTAGTTAGAAGGGAGTTAGAGCTGCAAGCAGTTTGGTTTGCGAAATTAGACGCGAAATGAAACTGCAAATGCCTTCCAACAGGCTTGGAAAAGTGTGTTCTATATCTCTGCCAAACAGACTCCC
Source organism: Cynocephalus volans (assembly GCF_027409185.1). NCBI lineage: Eukaryota > Metazoa > Chordata > Mammalia > Dermoptera > Cynocephalidae > Cynocephalus > Cynocephalus volans. The sequence goes on from NW_026902468.1 coordinate 1,043,925, forward strand.
CGGAGGTTGAGCTTTCAGAAGCAAGTTTAACTCTAATGAGGAAGCAGCAGAATGTGCCTCTCACATCTAGCGTGTAGGAATTCAGGTTGGCAAGTTCTATGGGGAAGCCCATTGCTGCCTATGGTGGAAACGGCATGGGAGATTTCAGTTTCAAAATCTCGGTGAAAAAGCGTCAGAGAAGCTTCTCCGTTTAGAATCCAGCATATCTCACTGAACCGAAGAAGTGGTAGTTAGAAGGGAGTTAGAGCTGCAAGCAGTTTGGTTTGCGAAATTAGACGCGAAATGAAACTGCAAATGCCTTCCAACAGGCTTGGAAAAGTGTGTTCTATATCTCTGCCAAACAGACTCCCCGGAGGTTGAGCTTTCAGAAGCAAGTTTAACTCTAAGGGAGGAAGCAGCAGAATGTGCCTCTCACATCTAGCCTGTAGGAATTCAGGTTGGCAAGTTCTATGGGGAAGCCCATTGCTGCCTATGGTGGAAACGGCATGGGAGATTTCAGTTTCAAAATCTCTGTGAAAAAGCGTCAGAGAAGCTTCTCCGTTTACTATCCAGCATATCTCACTGAACCGAAGAAGTGGTAGTTAGAAGGGAGTTAGAGCTGCAAGCAGTTTGGTTTGGGAAATTAGACGTGAAATGAAACTGCAAATGCCTTCCAACAGGCTTGGAAAAGTGTGTTCTATATCTCTGCCAAACAAACTCCCCGGAGGTTGAGTTTTCAGAAGCTAGTTTAACTCTAAGGGAGGAAGCAGCAGAATGTGCCTCTCACATCTAGCCTGTAGGAATTCAGGTTGGCAAGTTCTATGGGGAAGCCCATTGGCGCCTTCGTTGGAAACGGGTTTGGAAATTTCAGTTTCAAAATCTCTGTGAAAAAGCGTCAGAGAAGCTTCTCCGTTTAGAATCCAGCATATCTCACTGAACCGAAGAAGTGGTAGTTAGAAGGGAGTTAGAGCTGCAATCAGTTTGTTTTGGGAAATTAGACGCGAAATGAAACTGCAAATGCCTTAAAACAGGCTTGGAAAAGTGTGTTCTATATCTCTGCCAAACAGACTCCCCGGAGGTTGAGCTATCAGAAGCTAGCTTAACTCTAAGGGAGGAAGCAGCAGAATGTGCCTCTCACATCTAGCCTGTAGGAATTCAGGTTGGCAAGATCTATGGGGAAGCCCATTGGCGCCTTCGTTGGAAACGGGTTTGGAAATTTCAGTTTCAAAATCTCTGTGAAAAAGCGTCAGAGAAGCTTCCCCGTTTAGAATCCAGCATATCTCACTGAACCGAAGAAGTGGTAGTTAGAAGGGAGTTAGAGCTGCAAGCAGTTTGGTTTGGGAAATTAGACACGAAATCAAACTGCAAAGGCCTTCCAACAGGCTTGGAAAAGTGTGTTCTATATTTCTGCCAAACAGACTCCCCGGAGGTTTAGCTTTCAGAAGGAAGTTTAACTCTTAGGGTGGAAGCAGCAGAATATGCCTCTCACATCTAGCCTGTAGGAATTCAGGTTGGCAAGTTCTATGGGGAAGCCCATTGCTGCCAATGGTGGAAACGGCATGGGAGATTTCAGTTTCAAAATCTCTGTGAAAAAGCGTCAGAGAAGCTTCTCCGTTTAGAATCCAGCATATCTCACTGAACCGAAGAAGTGGTAGTTAGAAGGGAGTTAGAGCTGCAAGCAGTTTGGTTTGGGAAATTAGACGCGAAATGAAACTGCAAATGCCTTCCAACAGGCTTGGAAAAGTGTGTTCTGTATCTCTGCCAAACAGACTCCCCAGAGGTTGAGCTTTCAGAAGCAAGCTTAACTCTTAGGGAGGAAGCAGCAGAATGTGCCTCTCACATCTAGCCTGTAGGAATTCAGGTTGGCAAGTTCTATCGGGAAGCCCATTGCTGCCTATGGTGGAAACGGCATGGGAGATTTCAGTTTCAAAATCTCTGTGAAAAAGCGTCAGAGAAGCTTCTCCGTTTAGAATCCAGCATATCTCACTGAACCGAAGAAGTGGTAGTTAGAAGGGAGTTAGAGCTGCAAGCAGTTTGGTTTGGGAAATTAGATGCGAAATGACACTGCAAAGGCCTTCCAACAGGCTTGGAAAAGTGTGTTCTATATCTCTGCCAAACAGACTCCCCGGAGGTTGAGCTTTCAGAAGCAAGCTTAACTCTTAGGGAGGAAGCAGCAGAATGTGCCTCTCACATCTAGCCTGTAGGAATTCAGGTTGGCAAGTTCTATGGGGAAGCCCATTGCTGCCTATGGTGGAAACGGCATGGGAGATTTCAGTTTCAAAATCTCTGTGAAAAAGCGTCAGAGAAGCTTCTCCGTTTAGAATCCAGCATATCTCACTGAACCGAAGAAGTGGTAGTTAGAAGGGAGTTAGAGCTGCAAGCAGTTTGGTTTGGGAAATTAGATGCGAAATCACACTGCAAATGCCTTCCAACAGGCTTTGAAAAGTGTGTTCTATATCTCTGCCAAACAGACTCCCTGGAGGTTGAGCTTTCAGAAGCTAGTTTAACTCTAAGGGAGGAAGCAGCAGAATGTGCCTCTCACATCTAGCCTGTAGGAATTCAGGTTGGCAAGTTCTATGGGGAAGCCCATTGCTGCCTATGGTGGAAACGGCATGGGAGATTTCAGCTTCAAAATCTCTGTGAAAAAGCGTCAGAGAAGCTTCTCCGTTTAGAATCCAGCATATCTCACTGAACCGAAGAAGTGGTAGTTAGAAGGGAGTTAGAGCTGCAAGCAGTTTGGTTTGGGAAATTAGACGCGAAATGAAACTGCTAATGCCTTCCAACAGGCTTGGAAAAGTGTGTTCTATATCTCTGCCAAACAAACTCCCCGGAGGTTGAGCTTTCAGAAGCTAATTTAACTCTAAGGGAGAAAGCAGCAGAATGTGCCTCTCACATCTAGCCTGTAGGAATTCAGGTTGGCAAGTTCTTTGGGGAAGCCCATTGCTGCCTATGGTGGAAACGGCATGGGAGATTTCAGTTTCAAAATCTCTGTGAAAAAGCGTCAGAGAAGCTTCTCCGTTTAGAATCCAGCATATCTCACTGAACCGAAGAAGTGGTAGTTAGAAGGAAGTTAGAGCTGCAAGCAGTTTGTTTTGGGAAATTAGACGCGAAATGAAACTGCAAATGCCTTAAAACAGGCTTGGAAAAGTGTGTTCTATATCTCTGCCAAACAGACTCCCCGGAGGTTGAGCTATCAGAAGCTAGCTTAACTCTAAGGGAGGAAGCAGCAGAATGTGCCTCTCACATCTAGCCTGTAGGAATTCAGGTTGGCAAGTTCTATGGGGAAGCCCATTGCTACCTATGGTGAAAACGGCATGGGAGATTTCAGTTTCAAAATCTCTGTGAAAAAGCGTCAGAGAAGCTTCCCCGTTTAGAATCCAGCATATCTCACTGAACCGAAGAAGTGGTAGTTAGAAGGGAGTTAGAGCTGCAAGCAGTTTGGTTTGGGAAATTAGACACGAAATCAAACTGCAAAGGCCTTCCAACAGGCTTGGAAAAGTGTGTTCTATATTTCTGCCAAACAGACTCCCCGGAGGTTTAGCTTTCAGAAGGAAGTTTAACTCTTAGGGTGGAAGCAGCAGAATGTGCCTCTCACATCTAGCCTGTAGGAATTCAGGTTGGCAAGTTCTATGGGGAAGCCCATTGCTGCCAATGGTGGAAACGGCATGGGAGATTTCAGTTTCAAAATCTCTGTGAAAAAGCGTCAGAGAAGCTTCTCCGTTTAGAATCCAGCATATCTCACTGAACCGAAGAAGTGGTAGTTAGAAGGGAGTTAGAGCTGCAAGCAGTTTGGTTTGGGAAATTAGACGCGAAATGAAACTGCAAATGCCTTCCAACAGGCTTGGAAAAGTGTGTTCTATATCTCTGCCAAACAGACTCCCCAGAGGTTGAGCTTTCAGAAGCAAGCTTAACTCTTAGGGAGGAAGCAGCAGAATGTGTCTCTCACATCTAGCCTGTAGGAATTCAGGTTGGCAAGTTCTATCGGGAAGCCCATTGCTGCCTATGGTGGAAACGGCATGGGAGATTTCAGTTTCAAAATCTCTGTGAAAAAGCGTCAGAGAAGCTTCTCCGTTTAGAATCCAGCATATCTCACTGAACGGAAGAAGTGGTAGTTAGAAGGGAGTTAGAGCTGCAAGCAGTTTGGTTTGGGAAATTAGATGCGAAATGACACTGCAAAGGCCTTCCAACAGGCTTGGAAAAGTGTGTTCTATATCTCTGCCAAACAGACTCCCCGGAGGTTGAGCTTTCAGAAGCAAGCTTAACTCTTAGGGAGGAAGCAGCAGAATGTGCCTCTCACATCTAGCCTGTAGGAATTCAGGTTGGCAAGTTCCATGGGGAAGCCCATTGCTGCCTATGGTGGAAACGGCATGGGAGATTTCAGTTTCAAAATCTCTGTGAAAAAGCGTCAGAGAAGCTTCTCCGTTTAGAATCCAGCATATCTCACTGAACCGAAGAAGTGGTAGTTAGAAGGGAGTTAGAGCTGCAAGCAGTTTGGTTTGGGAAATTAGATGCGAAATCACACTGCAAATGCCTTCCAACAGGCTTTGAAAAGTGTGTTCTATATCTCTGCCAAACAGACTCCCTGGAGGTTGAGCTTTCAGAAGCTAGTTTAACTCTAAGGGAGGAAGCAGCAGAATGTGCCTCTCACATCTAGCCTGTAGGAATTCAGGTTGGCAAGTTCTATGGGGAAGCCCATTGCTGCCTATGGTGGAAACGGCATGGGAGATTTCAGCTTCAAAATCTCTGTGAAAAAGCGTCAGAGAAGCTTCTCCGTTTAGAATCCAGCATATCTCACTGAACCGAAGAAGTGGTAGTTAGAAGGGAGTTAGAGCTGCAAGCAGTTTGGTTTGGGAAATTAGACGCGAAATGAAACTGCTAATGCCTTCCAACAGGCTTGGAAAAGTGTGTTCTATATCTCTGCCAAACAAACTCCCTGGAGGTTGAGCTTTCAGAAGCTAGTTTAACTCTAAGGGAGAAAGCAGCAGAATGTGCCTCTCACATCTAGCCTGTAGGAATTCAGGTTGGCAAGTTCTTTGGGGAAGCCCATCGCTGCCTATGGTGGAAACGGCATGGGAGATTTCAGTTTCAAAATCTCGGTGAAAAAGCGTCAGAGAAGCTTCTCCGTTTAGAATCCAGCATATCTCACTGAACCGAAGAAGTGGTAGTTAGAAGGGAGTTAGAGCTGCAAGCAGTTTGGTTTGCGAAATTAGACGCGAAATGAAACTGCAAATGCCTTCCAACAGGCTTGGAAAAGTGTGTTCTATATCTCTGCCAAACAGACTCCCCGGAGGTTGAGCTTTCAGAAGCAAGTTTAACTCTAAGGGAGGAAGCAGCAGAATGTGCCTCTCACATCTAGCCTGTAGGAATTCAGGTTGGCAAGTTCTATGGGGAAGCCCATTGCTGCCTATGGTGGAAACGGCATGGGAGATTTCAGTTTCAAAATCTCTGTGAAAAAGCGTTAGAGAAGCTTCTCCGTTTAGAATCCAGCATATCTCACTGAACCGAAGAAGTGGTAGTTAGAAGGGAGTTAGAGCTGCAAGCAGTTTGGTTTGGGAAATTAGATGCGAAGTGACACTGCAAAGGCCTTCCAACAGGCTTGGAAAAGTGTGTTCTATATCTCTGCCAAACAGAGTCCCCGGAGGTTGAGCTTTCAGAAGCAAGCTTAACTGTTAGGGAGGAAGCAGCAGAATGTGCCTCTCACATCTAGCCTGTAGGAATTCAGGTTGGCAAGTTCTATGGGGAGCCCATTGCTGCCTATGGTGGAAACGGCATGGGAGATTTCAGTTTCAAAATCTCTGTGAAAAAGCGTCAGAGAAGCTTCTCCGTTTAGAATCCAGCATATCTCACTGAACCGAAGAAGTGGTAGTTAGAAGGGAGTTAGAGCTGCAAGCAGTTTGGTTTGGGAAATTAGACGCGAAATGAAACTGCAAATGCCTTCCAACAGGCTTGGAAAAGTGTGTTCTATATCTCTGCCAAACAAACTCCCCGGAGGTTGAGCTTTCAGAAGCTAGTTTAACTCTAAGGGAGGAAGCAGAAGAATGTGCCTCTCACATCTAGCCTGTAGGAATTCAGGTTGGCAAGTTCTATGGGGAAGCCCATTGCTGCCTATGGTGGAAACGGCATGGGAGATTTCAGTTTCAAAATCTCTCTGAAAAAGCGTCAGAGAAGCTTCTCCGTTTAGAATCCAGCATATCTCAGTGAACCGAAGAAGTGGTAGTTAGAAGGGAGTTAGAGCTGCAAGCAGTTTGGTTTGGGAAATTAGACGCGAAATGAAACTGCAAATGCCTTCCAACAGGCTTGGAAAAGTGTGTTCTATATCTCTGCCAAACAGAGTCCCCGGAGGTTGAGCTTTCAGAAGCTAGTTTAACTCTAAGGGAGGAAGCAGCAGAATGTGCCTCTCACATCTAGCCTGTAGGAATTCAGGTTGGCAAGTTCTATGGGGAAGCCCATTGGCGCCTTCGTTGGAAACGGGTTTGGAAATTTCAGTTTCAAAATCTCTGTGAAAAAGCGTCAGAGAAGCTTCCCCGTTTAGAATCCAGCATATCTCACTGAACCGAAGAAGTGGTAGTTAGAAGGGAGTTAGAGCTGCAAGCAGTTTGGTTTGGGAAATTAGACACGAAATCAAACTGCAAAGGCCTTCCAACAGGCTTGGAAAAGTGTGTTCTATATTTCTGCCAAACAGACTCCCCGGAGGTTTAGCTTTCAGAAGGAAGTTTAACTCTTAGGGTGTAAGCAGCAGAATGTGCCTCTCACATCTAGCCTGTAGGAATTCAGGTTGGCAAGTTCTATGGGGAAGCCCATTGCTGCCAATGGTGGAAACGGCATGGCAGATTTCAGTTTCAAAATCTCTGGGAAAAAGCGTCAGAGAAGCTTCTCCGTTTAGAATCCAGCATATCTCACTGAACCGAAGAAGTGGTAGTTAGAAGGGAGTTAGAGCTGCAAGCAGTTTGGTTTGGGAAATTAGACGCGAAATGAAACTGCAAATGCCTTCCAACAGGCTTGGAAAAGTGTGTTCTATATCTCTGCCAAACAGACTCCCCAGAGGTTGAGCTTTCAGAAGCAAGCTTAACTCTTAGGGAGGAAGCAGCAGAATGTGCCTCTCACATCTAGCCTGTAGGAATTCAGGTTGGCAAGTTCTATCGGGAAGCCCATTGCTGCCTATGGTGGAAACGGCATGGGAGATTTCAGTTTCAAAATCTCTGTGAAAAAGCGTCAGAGAAGCTTCTCCGTTTAGAATCCAGCATATCTCACTGAACCGAAGAAGTGGTAGTTAGAAGGGAGTTAGAGCTGCAAGCAGTTTGGTTTGGGAAATTAGATGCGAAATGACACTGCAAAGGCCTTCCAACAGGCTTGGAAAAGTGTGTTCTATATCTCTGCCAAACAGACTCCCCGGAGGTTGAGCTTTCAGAAGCAAGCTTAACTCTTAGGGAGGAAGCAGCAGAATGTGCCTCTCACATCTAGCCTGTAGGAATTCAGGTTGGCAAGTTCTATGGGGAAGCCCATTGGCGCCTTCGTTGGAAACGGGTTTGGAAATTTCAGTTTCAAAATCTCTGTGAAAAAGCGTCAGAGAAGCTTCTCCGTTTAGAATCCAGCATATCTCACTGAACCGAAGAAGTGGTAGTTAGAAGGGAGTTAGAGCTGCAAGCAGTTTGGTTTGGGAAATTAGACGCGAAATGAAACTGCAAATGCCTTCCAACAGGCTTGGAAAATTGTGTTCTATATCTCTGCCAAACAGACTCCCCGGAGGGTGAGCTTTCAGAAGCAAGTTTAACTCTAAGGGAGGAAGCAGCAGAATGTGCCTCTCACATCTAGCCTGTAGGAATTCAGGTTGGCAAGTTCTATGGGGAAGCCCATTGGCGCCTTCGTTGGAAACGGGTTTGGAAATTTCAGTTCCAAAATCTCTGTGAAAAAGCGTCAGAGAAGCTTCTCCGTTTAGAATCCAGCATATCTCACTGAACCGAAGAAGTGTTATTTAGAAGGGAGTTAGAGCTGCTAGCAGTTTGGTTTGGGAAATTAGACGCGAAATGAAACTGCAAATGCCTTCCAACAGGCTTGGAAAAGTGTGTTCTATATCTCTGCCAAACAGACTCCCCGGAGGTTGAGCTTTCAGAAGCAAGTTTAACTCTAAGGGAGGAAGCAGCAGAATGTGCCTCTCACATCTAGCCTGTAGGAATTCAGGTTGGCAAGTTCTATGGGGAAGCCCATTGCTGCCTATGGTGGAAACGGCATGGGAGATTTCAGTTTCAAAATCTCTGTGAAAAAGCGTCAGAGAAGCTTCTCCGTTTAGAATCCAGCATATCTCACTGAACCGAAGAAGTGGTAGTTAGAAGGGAGTTAGAGCTGCAAGCAGTTTGGTTTGGGAAATTAGATGCGAAATCACACTGCAAATGCCTTCCAACAGGCTTTGAAAAGTGTGTTCTATATCTCTGCCAAACAGACTCCCTGGAGGTTGAGCTTTCAGAAGCTAGTTTAACTCTAAGGGAGGAAGCAGCAGAATGTGCCTCTCACATCTAGCCTGTAGGAATTCAGGTTGGCAAGTTCTATGGGGAAGCCCATTGCTGCCTATGGTGGAAACGGCATGGGAGATTTCAGTTTCAAAATCTCTGTGAAAAAGCGTTAGAGAAGCTTCTCCGTTTAGAATCCAGCATATCTCACTGAACCGAAGAAGTGGTAGTTAGAAGGGAGTTAGAGCTGCAAGCAGTTTGGTTTGGGAAATTAGATGCGAAGTGACACTGCAAAGGCCTTCCAACAGGCTTGGAAAAGTGTGTTCTATATCTCTGCCAAACAGAGTCCCCGGAGGTTGAGCTTTCAGAAGCAAGCTTAACTGTTAGGGAGGAAGCAGCAGAATGTGCCTCTCACATCTAGCCTGTAGGAATTCAGGTTGGCAAGTTCTATGGGGAGCCCATTGCTGCCTATGGTGGAAACGGCATGGGAGATTTCAGTTTCAAAATCTCTGTGAAAAAGCGTCAGAGAAGCTTCTCCGTTTAGAATCCAGCATATCTCACTGAACCGAAGAAGTGGTAGTTAGAAGGGAGTTAGAGCTGCAAGCAGTTTGGTTTGGGAAATTAGACGCGAAATGAAACTGCAAATGCCTTCCAACAGGCTTGGAAAAGTGTGTTCTATATCTCTGCCAAACAAACTCCCCGGAGGTTGAGCTTTCAGAAGCTAGTTTAACTCTAAGGGAGGAAGCAGAAGAATGTGCCTCTCACATCTAGCCTGTAGGAATTCAGGTTGGCAAGTTCTATGGGGAAGCCCATTGCTGCCTATGGTGGAAACGGCATGGGAGATTTCAGTTTCAAAATCTCTCTGAAAAAGCGTCAGAGAAGCTTCTCCGTTTAGAATCCAGCATATCTCAGTGAACCGAAGAAGTGGTAGTTAGAAGGGAGTTAGAGCTGCAAGCAGTTTGGTTTGGGAAATTAGACGCGAAATGAAACTGCAAATGCCTTCCAACAGGCTTGGAAAAGTGTGTTCTATATCTCTGCCAAACAGAGTCCCCGGAGGTTGAGCTTTCAGAAGCTAGTTTAACTCTAAGGGAGGAAGCAGCAGAATGTGCCTCTCACATCTAGCCTGTAGGAATTCAGGTTGGCAAGTTCTATGGGGAAGCCCATTGGCGCCTTCGTTGGAAACGGGTTTGGAAATTTCAGTTTCAAAATCTCTGTGAAAAAGCGTCAGAGAAGCTTCCCCGTTTAGAATCCAGCATATCTCACTGAACCGAAGAAGTGGTAGTTAGAAGGGAGTTAGAGCTGCAAGCAGTTTGGTTTGGGAAATTAGACACGAAATCAAACTGCAAAGGCCTTCCAACAGGCTTGGAAAAGTGTGTTCTATATTTCTGCCAAACAGACTCCCCGGAGGTTTAGCTTTCAGAAGGAAGTTTAACTCTTAGGGTGTAAGCAGCAGAATGTGCCTCTCACATCTAGCCTGTAGGAATTCAGGTTGGCAAGTTCTATGGGGAAGCCCATTGCTGCCAATGGTGGAAACGGCATGGCAGATTTCAGTTTCAAAATCTCTGGGAAAAAGCGTCAGAGAAGCTTCTCCGTTTAGAATCCAGCATATCTCACTGAACCGAAGAAGTGGTAGTTAGAAGGGAGTTAGAGCTGCAAGCAGTTTGGTTTGGGAAATTAGACGCGAAATGAAACTGCAAATGCCTTCCAACAGGCTTGGAAAAGTGTGTTCTATATCTCTGCCAAACAGACTCCCCAGAGGTTGAGCTTTCAGAAGCAAGCTTAACTCTTAGGGAGGAAGCAGCAGAATGTGCCTCTCACATCTAGCCTGTAGGAATTCAGGTTGGCAAGTTCTATCGGGAAGCCCATTGCTGCCTATGGTGGAAACGGCATGGGAGATTTCAGTTTCAAAATCTCTGTGAAAAAGCGTCAGAGAAGCTTCTCCGTTTAGAATCCAGCATATCTCACTGAACCGAAGAAGTGGTAGTTAGAAGGGAGTTAGAGCTGCAAGCAGTTTGGTTTGGGAAATTAGATGCGAAATGACACTGCAAAGGCCTTCCAACAGGCTTGGAAAAGTGTGTTCTATATCTCTGCCAAACAGACTCCCCGGAGGTTGAGCTTTCAGAAGCAAGCTTAACTCTTAGGGAGGAAGCAGCAGAATGTGCCTCTCACATCTAGCCTGTAGGAATTCAGGTTGGCAAGTTCTATGGGGAAGCCCATTGGCGCCTTCGTTGGAAACGGGTTTGGAAATTTCAGTTTCAAAATCTCTGTGAAAAAGCGTCAGAGAAGCTTCTCCGTTTAGAATCCAGCATATCTCACTGAACCGAAGAAGTGGTAGTTAGAAGGGAGTTAGAGCTGCAAGCAGTTTGGTTTGGGAAATTAGACGCGAAATGAAACTGCAAATGCCTTCCAACAGGCTTGGAAAATTGTGTTCTATATCTCTGCCAAACAGACTCCCCGGAGGGTGAGCTTTCAGAAGCAAGTTTAACTCTAAGGGAGGAAGCAGCAGAATGTGCCTCTCACATCTAGCCTGTAGGAATTCAGGTTGGCAAGTTCTATGGGGAAGCCCATTGGCGCCTTCGTTGGAAACGGGTTTGGAAATTTCAGTTCCAAAATCTCTGTGAAAAAGCGTCAGAGAAGCTTCTCCGTTTAGAATCCAGCATATCTCACTGAACCGAAGAAGTGTTATTTAGAAGGGAGTTAGAGCTGCTAGCAGTTTGGTTTGGGAAATTAGACGCGAAATGAAACTGCAAATGCCTTCCAACAGGCTTGGAAAAGTGTGTTCTATATCTCTGCCAAACAGACTCCCCGGAGGTTGAGCTTTCAGAAGCAAGTTTAACTCTAAGGGAGGAAGCAGCAGAATGTGCCTCTCACATCTAGCCTGTAGGAATTCAGGTTGGCAAGTTCTATGGGGAAGCCCATTGCTGCCTATGGTGGAAACGGCATGGGAGATTTCAGTTTCAAAATCTCTGTGAAAAAGCGTCAGAGAAGCTTCTCCGTTTAGAATCCAGCATATCTCACTGAACCGAAGAAGTGGTAGTTAGAAGGGAGTTAGAGCTGCAAGCAGTTTGGTTTGGGAAATTAGATGCGAAATCACACTGCAAATGCCTTCCAACAGGCTTTGAAAAGTGTGTTCTATATCTCTGCCAAACAGACTCCCTGGAGGTTGAGCTTTCAGAAGCTAGTTTAACTCTAAGGGAGGAAGCAGCAGAATGTGCCTCTCACATCTAGCCTGTAGGAATTCAGGTTGGCAAGTTCTATGGGGAAGCCCATTGCTGCCTATGGTGGAAACGGCATGGGAGATTTCAGCTTCAAAATCTCTGTGAAAAAGCGTCAGAGAAGCTTCTCCGTTTAGAATCCAGCATATCTCACTGAACCGAAGAAGTGGTAGTTAGAAGGGAGTTAGAGCTGCAAGCAGTTTGGTTTGGGAAATTAGACGCGAAATGAAACTGCTAATGCCTTCCAACAGGCTTGGAAAAGTGTGTTCTATATCTCTGCCAAACAAACTCCCCGGAGGTTGAGCTTTCAGAAGCTAGTTTAACTCTAAGGGAGAAAGCAGCAGAATGTGCCTCTCACATCTAGCCTGTAGGAATTCAGGTTGGCAAGTTCTTTGGGGAAGCCCATTGCTGCCTATGGTGGAAACGGCATGGGAGATTTCAGTTTCAAAATCTCGGTGAAAAAGCGTCAGAGAAGCTTCTCCGTTTAGAATCCAGCATATCTCACTGAACCGAAGAAGTGGTAGTTAGAAGGGAGTTAGAGCTGCAAGCAGTTTGGTTTGCGAAATTAGACGCGAAATGAAACTGCAAATGCCTTCCAACAGGCTTGGAAAAGTGTGTTCTATATCTCTGCCAAACAGACTCCCCGGAGGTTGAGCTTTCAGAAGCAAGTTTAACTCTAATGAGGAAGCAGCAGAATGTGCCTCTCACATCTAGCGTGTAGGAATTCAGGTTGGCAAGTTCTATGGGGAAGCCCATTGCTGCCTATGGTGGAAACGGCATGGGAGATTTCAGTTTCAAAATCTCGGTGAAAAAGCGTCAGAGAAGCTTCTCCGTTTAGAATCCAGCATATCTCACTGAACCGAAGAAGTGGTAGTTAGAAGGGAGTTAGAGCTGCAAGCAGTTTGGTTTGCGAAATTAGACGCGAAATGAAACTGCAAATGCCTTCCAACAGGCTTGGAAAAGTGTGTTCTATATCTCTGCCAAACAGACTCCCCGGAGGTTGAGCTTTCAGAAGCAAGCTTAACTGTTAGGGAGGAAGCAGCAGAATGTGCCTCTCACATCTAGCCTGTAGGAATTCAGGTTGGCAAGTTCTATGGGGAAGCCCATTGCTGCCTATGGTGGAAACGGCATGGGAGATTTCTGTTTCAAAATCTCTGTGAAAAAGCGTCAGAGAAGCTTCTCCGTTTAGAATCCAGTATATCTCACTGAACCGAAGAAGTGGTAGTTAGAAGGGAGTTAGAGCTGCAAGCAGTTTGGTTTGGGAAATTAGACGCGAAATGAAACTGCAAATGCCTTCCAACAGGCTTGGAAAAGTGTGTTCTATATCTCTGCCAAACAAACTCTCCGGAGGTTGAGCTTTCAGAAGCTAGTTTAACTCTAAGGGAGGAAGCAGCAGAATGTGCCTCTCACATCTAGCCTGTAGGAATTCAGGTTGGCAAGTTCTATGGGAAAGCCCATTGGCGCCTTCGTTGGAAACGGGTTTGGAAATTTCAGTTTCAAACTCTCTGTGAAAAAGCGTCAGAGAAGCTTCTCCGTTTAGAATCCAGCATATCTCACTGAACCGAAGAAGTGTTACTTAGAAGGGAGTTAGAGCTGCAAGCAGTTTGGTTTGGGAAATTAGACGCGAAATGAAACTGCAAATGCCTTCCAACAGGCTTGGAAAAGTGTGTTCTATATCTCTGCCAAACAGACTCCCCGGAGGTTGAGCTTTCAGAAGCAAGTTTAACTCTAAGGGAGGAAGCAGCAGAATGTGCCTCTCACATCTAGCCTGTAGGAATTCAGGTTGGCAAGTTCTATGGGGAAGCCCATTGCTACCTATGGTGAAAACGGCATGGGAGATTTCAGTTTCAAAATCTCTGTGAAAAAGCGTCAGAGAAGCTTCTCCGTTTAGAATCCAGCATATCTCACTGAACCGAAGAAGTGGTAGTTAGAAGGAAGTTAGAGCTGCAATCAGTTTGTTTTGGGAAATTAGACGCGAAATGAAACTGCAAATGCCTTAAAACAGGCTTGGAAAAGTGTGTTCTATATCTCTGCCAAACAGACTCCCCGGAGGTTGAGCTATCAGAAGCTAGCTTAACTCTAAGGGAGGAAGCAGCAGAATGTGCCTCTCACATCTAGCCTGTAGGAATTCAGGTTGGCAAGTTCTATGGGGAAGCCCATTGCTACCTATGGTGAAAACGGCATGGGAGATTTCAGTTTCAAAATCTCTGTGAAAAAGCGTCAGAGAAGCTTCCCCGTTTAGAATCCAGCATATCTCACTGAACCGAAGAAGTGGTAGTTAGAAGGGAGTTAGAGCTGCAAGCAGTTTGGTTTGGGAAATTAGACACGAAATCAAACTGCAAAGGCCTTCCAACAGGCTTGGAAAAGTGTGTTCTATATTTCTGCCAAACAGACTCCCCGGAGGTTTAGCTTTCAGAAGGAAGTTTAACTCTTAGGGTGGAAGCAGCAGAATGTGCCTCTCACATCTAGCCTGTAGGAATTCAGGTTGGCAAGTTCTATGGGGAAGCCCATTGCTGCCAATGGTTGAAACGGCATGGGAGATTTCAGTTTCAAAATCTCTGTGAAAAAGCGTCAGAGAAGCTTCTCCGTTTAGAATCCAGCATATCTCACTGAACCGAAGAAGTGGTAGTTAGAAGGGAGTTAGAGCTGCAAGCAGTTTGGTTTGGGAAATTAGACGCGAAATGAAACTGCAAATGCCTTCCAACAGGCTTGGAAAAGTGTGTTCTATATCTCTGCCAAACAGACTCCCCAGAGGTTGAGCTTTCAGAAGCAAGCTTAACTCTTAGGGAGGAAGCAGCAGAATGTGTCTCTCACATCTAGCCTGTAGGAATTCAGGTTGGCAAGTTCTATCGGGAAGCCCATTGCTGCCTATGGTGGAAACGGCATGGGAGATTTCAGTTTCAAAATCTCTGTGAAAAAGCGTCAGAGAAGCTTCTCCGTTTAGAATCCAGCATATCTCACTGAACGGAAGAAGTGGTAGTTAGAAGGGAGTTAGAGCTGCAAGCAGTTTGGTTTGGGAAATTAGATGCGAAATGACACTGCAAAGGCCTTCCAACAGGCTTGGAAAAGTGTGTTCTATATCTCTGCCAAACAGACTCCCCGGAGGTTGAGCTTTCAGAAGCAAGCTTAACTCTTAGGGAGGAAGCAGCAGAATGTGCCTCTCACATCTAGCCTGTAGGAATTCAGGTTGGCAAGTTCCATGGGGAAGCCCATTGCTGCCTATGGTGGAAACGGCATGGGAGATTTCAGTTTCAAAATCTCTGTGAAAAAGCGTCAGAGAAGCTTCTCCGTTTAGAATCCAGCATATCTCACTGAACCGAAGAAGTGGTAGTTAGAAGGGAGTTAGAGCTGCAAGCAGTTTGGTTTGGGAAATTAGATGCGAAATCACACTGCAAATGCCTTCCAACAGGCTTTGAAAAGTGTGTTCTATATCTCTGCCAAACAGACTCCCTGGAGGTTGAGCTTTCAGAAGCTAGTTTAACTCTAAGGGAGGAAGCAGCAGAATGTGCCTCTCACATCTAGCCTGTAGGAATTCAGGTTGGCAAGTTCTATGGGGAAGCCCATTGCTGCCTATGGTGGAAACGGCATGGGAGATTTCAGCTTCAAAATCTCTGTGAAAAAGCGTCAGAGAAGCTTCTCCGTTTAGAATCCAGCATATCTCACTGAACCGAAGAAGTGGTAGTTAGAAGGGAGTTAGAGCTGCAAGCAGTTTGGTTTGGGAAATTAGACGCGAAATGAAACTGCTAATGCCTTCCAACAGGCTTGGAAAAGTGTGTTCTATATCTCTGCCAAACAAACTCCCTGGAGGTTGAGCTTTCAGAAGCTAGTTTAACTCTAAGGGAGAAAGCAGCAGAATGTGCCTCTCACATCTAGCCTGTAGGAATTCAGGTTGGCAAGTTCTTTGGGGAAGCCCATTGCTGCCTATGGTGGAAACGGCATGGGAGATTTCAGTTTCAAAATCTCGGTGAAAAAGCGTCAGAGAAGCTTCTCCGTTTAGAATCCAGCATATCTCACTGAACCGAAGAAGTGGTAGTTAGAAGGGAGTTAGAGCTGCAAGCAGTTTGGTTTGCGAAATTAGACGCGAAATGAAACTGCAAATGCCTTCCAACAGGCTTGGAAAAGTGTGTTCTATATCTCTGCCAAACAGACTCCCCGGAGGTTGAGCTTTCAGAAGCAAGTTTAACTCTAAGGGAGGAAGCAGCAGAATGTGCCTCTCACATCTAGCCTGTAGGAATTCAGGTTGGCAAGTTCTATGGGGAAGCCCATTGCTGCCTATGGTGGAAACGGCATGGGAGATTTCAGTTTCAAAATCTCTGTGAAAAAGCGTTAGAGAAGCTTCTCCGTTTAGAATCCAGCATATCTCACTGAACCGAAGAAGTGGTAGTTAGAAGGGAGTTAGAGCTGCAAGCAGTTTGGTTTGGGAAATTAGATGCGAAGTGACACTGCAAAGGCCTTCCAACAGGCTTGGAAAAGTGTGTTCTATATCTCTGCCAAACAGAGTCCCCGGAGGTTGAGCTTTCAGAAGCAAGCTTAACTGTTAGGGAGGAAGCAGCAGAATGTGCCTCTCACATCTAGCCTGTAGGAATTCAGGTTGGCAAGTTCTATGGGGAAGCCCATTGCTGCCTATGGTGGAAACGGCATGGGAGATTTCTGTTTCAAAATCTCTGTGAAAAAGCGTCAGAGAAGCTTCTCCGTTTAGAATCCAGTATATCTCACTGAACCGAAGAAGTGGTAGTTAGAAGGGAGTTAGAGCTGCAAGCAGTTTGGTTTGGGAAATTAGACGCGAAATGAAACTGCAAATGCCTTCCAACAGGCTTGGAAAAGTGTGTTCTATATCTCTGCCAAACAAACTCTCCGGAGGTTGAGCTTTCAGAAGCTAGTTTAACTCTAAGGGAGGAAGCAGCAGAATGTGCCTCTCACATCTAGCCTGTAGGAATTCAGGTTGGCAAGTTCTATGGGAAAGCCCATTGGCGCCTTCGTTGGAAACGGGTTTGGAAATTTCAGTTTCAAAATCTCTGTGAAAAAGCGTCAGAGAAGCTTCTCCGTTTAGAATCCAGCATATCTCACTGAACCGAAGAAGTGTTACTTAGAAGGGAGTTAGAGCTGCAAGCAGTTTGGTTTGGGAAATTAGACGCGAAATGAAACTGCAAATGCCTTCCAACAGGCTTGGAAAAGTGTGTTCTATATCTCTGCCAAACAGACTCCCCGGAGGTTGAGCTTTCAGAAGCAAGTTTAACTCTAAGGGAGGAAGCAGCAGAATGTGCCTCTCACATCTAGCCTGTAGGAATTCAGGTTGGCAAGTTCTATGGGGAAGCCCATTGCTACCTATGGTGAAAACGGCATGGGAGATTTCAGTTTCAAAATCTCTGTGAAAAAGCGTCAGAGAAGCTTCTCCGTTTAGAATCCAGCATATCTCACTGAACCGAAGAAGTGGTAGTTAGAAGGAAGTTAGAGCTGCAATCAGTTTGTTTTGGGAAATTAGACGCGAAATGAAACTGCAAATGCCTTAAAACAGGCTTGGAAAAGTGTGTTCTATATCTCTGCCAAACAGACTCCCCGGAGGTTGAGCTATCAGAAGCTAGCTTAACTCTAAGGGAGGAAGCAGCAGAATGTGCCTCTCACATCTAGCCTGTAGGAATTCAGGTTGGCAAGTTCTATGGGGAAGCCCATTGCTACCTATGGTGAAAACGGCATGGGAGATTTCAGTTTCAAAATCTCTGTGAAAAAGCGTCAGAGAAGCTTCCCCGTTTAGAATCCAGCATATCTCACTGAACCGAAGAAGTGGTAGTTAGAAGGGAGTTAGAGCTGCAAGCAGTTTGGTTTGGGAAATTAGACACGAAATCAAACTGCAAAGGCCTTCCAACAGGCTTGGAAAAGTGTGTTCTATATTTCTGCCAAACAGACTCCCCGGAGGTTTAGCTTTCAGAAGGAAGTTTAACTCTTAGGGTGGAAGCAGCAGAATGTGCCTCTCACATCTAGCCTGTAGGAATTCAGGTTGGCAAGTTCTATGGGGAAGCCCATTGCTGCCAATGGTTGAAACGGCATGGGAGATTTCAGTTTCAAAATCTCTGTGAAAAAGCGTCAGAGAAGCTTCTCCGTTTAGAATCCAGCATATCTCACTGAACCGAAGAAGTGGTAGTTAGAAGGGAGTTAGAGCTGCAAGCAGTTTGGTTTGGGAAATTAGACGCGAAATGAAACTGCAAATGCCTTCCAACAGGCTTGGAAAAGTGTGTTCTATATCTCTGCCAAACAGACTCCCCAGAGGTTGAGCTTTCAGAAGCAAGCTTAACTCTTAGGGAGGAAGCAGCAGAATGTGTCTCTCACATCTAGCCTGTAGGAATTCAGGTTGGCAAGTTCTATCGGGAAGCCCATTGCTGCCTATGGTGGAAACGGCATGGGAGATTTCAGTTTCAAAATCTCTGTGAAAAAGCGTCAGAGAAGCTTCTCCGTTTAGAATCCAGCATATCTCACTGAACGGAAGAAGTGGTAGTTAGAAGGGAGTTAGAGCTGCAAGCAGTTTGGTTTGGGAAATTAGATGCGAAATGACACTGCAAAGGCCTTCCAACAGGCTTGGAAAAGTGTGTTCTATATCTCTGCCAAACAGACTCCCCGGAGGTTGAGCTTTCAGAAGCAAGCTTAACTCTTAGGGAGGAAGCAGCAGAATGTGCCTCTCACATCTAGCCTGTAGGAATTCAGGTTGGCAAGTTCCATGGGGAAGCCCATTGCTGCCTATGGTGGAAACGGCATGGGAGATTTCAGTTTCAAAATCTCTGTGAAAAAGCGTCAGAGAAGCTTCTCCGTTTAGAATCCAGCATATCTCACTGAACCGAAGAAGTGGTAGTTAGAAGGGAGTTAGAGCTGCAAGCAGTTTGGTTTGGGAAATTAGATGCGAAATCACACTGCAAATGCCTTCCAACAGGCTTTGAAAAGTGTGTTCTATATCTCTGCCAAACAGACTCCCTGGAGGTTGAGCTTTCAGAAGCTAGTTTAACTCTAAGGGAGGAAGCAGCAGAATGTGCCTCTCACATCTAGCCTGTAGGAATTCAGGTTGGCAAGTTCTATGGGGAAGCCCATTGCTGCCTATGGTGGAAACGGCATGGGAGATTTCAGCTTCAAAATCTCTGTGAAAAAGCGTCAGAGAAGCTTCTCCGTTTAGAATCCAGCATATCTCACTGAACCGAAGAAGTGGTAGTTAGAAGGGAGTTAGAGCTGCAAGCAGTTTGGTTTGGGAAATTAGACGCGAAATGAAACTGCTAATGCCTTCCAACAGGCTTGGAAAAGTGTGTTCTATATCTCTGCCAAACAAACTCCCTGGAGGTTGAGCTTTCAGAAGCTAGTTTAACTCTAAGGGAGAAAGCAGCAGAATGTGCCTCTCACATCTAGCCTGTAGGAATTCAGGTTGGCAAGTTCTTTGGGGAAGCCCATTGCTGCCTATGGTGGAAACGGCATGGGAGATTTCAGTTTCAAAATCTCGGTGAAAAAGCGTCAGAGAAGCTTCTCCGTTTAGAATCCAGCATATCTCACTGAACCGAAGAAGTGGTAGTTAGAAGGGAGTTAGAGCTGCAAGCAGTTTGGTTTGCGAAATTAGACGCGAAATGAAACTGCAAATGCCTTCCAACAGGCTTGGAAAAGTGTGTTCTATATCTCTGCCAAACAGACTCCCCGGAGGTTGAGCTTTCAGAAGCAAGTTTAACTCTAAGGGAGGAAGCAGCAGAATGTGCCTCTCACATCTAGCCTGTAGGAATTCAGGTTGGCAAGTTCTATGGGGAAGCCCATTGCTGCCTATGGTGGAAACGGCATGGGAGATTTCAGTTTCAAAATCTCTGTGAAAAAGCGTTAGAGAAGCTTCTCCGTTTAGAATCCAGCATATCTCACTGAACCGAAGAAGTGGTAGTTAGAAGGGAGTTAGAGCTGCAAGCAGTTTGGTTTGGGAAATTAGATGCGAAGTGACACTGCAAAGGCCTTCCAACAGGCTTGGAAAAGTGTGTTCTATATCTCTGCCAAACAGAGTCCCCGGAGGTTGAGCTTTCAGAAGCAAGCTTAACTGTTAGGGAGGAAGCAGCAGAATGTGCCTCTCACATCTAGCCTGTAGGAATTCAGGTTGGCAAGTTCTATGGGGAAGCCCATTGCTGCCTATGGTGGAAACGGCATGGGAGATTTCAGTTTCAAAATCTCTGTGAAAAAGCGTCAGAGAAGCTTCTCCTTTTAGAATCCAGCATATCTCACTGAACCGAAGAAGTGGTAGTTAGAAGGGAGTTAGAGCTGCAAGCAGTTTGGTTTGGGAAATTAGACGCGAAATGAAACTGCAAATGCCTTCCAACAGGCTTGGAAAAGTGTGTTCTATATCTCTGCCAAACAAACTCCCCGGAGGTTGAGCTTTCAGAAGCTAGTTTAACTCTAAGGGAGGAAGCAGAAGAATGTGCCTCTCACATCTAGCCTGTAGGAATTCAGGTTGGCAAGTTCTATGGGGAAGCCCATTGCTGCCTATGGTGGAAACGGCATGGGAGATTTCAGTTTCAAAATCTCTCTGAAAAAGCGTCAGAGAAGCTTCTCCGTTTAGAATCCAGCATATCTCACTGAACCGAAGAAGTGGTAGTTAGAAGGGAGTTAGAGCTGCAAGCAGTTTGGTTTGGGAAATTAGACGCGAAATGAAACTGCAAATGCCTTCCAACAGGCTTGGAAAAGTGTGTTCTATATCTCTGCCAAACAGAGTCCCCGGAGGTTGAGCTTTCAGAAGCTAGTTTAACTCTAAGGGAGGAAGCAGCAGAATGTGCCTCTCACATCTAGCCTGTAGGAATTCAGGTTGGCAAGTTCTATGGGGAAGCCCATTGGCGCCTTCGTTGGAAACGGGTTTGGAAATTTCAGTTTCAAAATCTCTGTGAAAAAGCGTCAGAGAAGCTTCCCCGTTTAGAATCCAGCATATCTCACTGAACCGAAGAAGTGGTAGTTAGAAGGGAGTTAGAGCTGCAAGCAGTTTGGTTTGGGAAATTAGACACGAAATCAAACTGCAAAGGCCTTCCAACAGGCTTGGAAAAGTGTGTTCTATATTTCTGCCAAACAGACTCCCCGGAGGTTTAGCTTTCAGAAGGAAGTTTAACTCTTAGGGTGTAAGCAGCAGAATGTGCCTCTCACATCTAGCCTGTAGGAATTCAGGTTGGCAAGTTCTATGGGGAAGCCCATTGCTGCCAATGGTGGAAACGGCATGGGAGATTTCAGTTTCAAAATCTCTGTGAAAAAGCGTCAGAGAAGCTTCTCCGTTTAGAATCCAGCATATCTCACTGAACCGAAGAAGTGGTAGTTAGAAGGGAGTTAGAGCTGCAAGCAGTTTGGTTTGGGAAATTAGATGCGAAATGACACTGCAAAGGCCTTCCAACAGGCTTGGAAAAGTGTGTTCTATATCTCTGCCAAACAGACTCCCCGGAGGTTGAGCTTTCAGAAGCAAGCTTAACTCTTAGGGAGGAAGCAGCAGAATGTGCCTCTCACATCTAGCCTGTAGGAATTCAGGTTGGCAAGTTCTATGGCGAAGCCCATTGGCGCCTTCGTTGGAAACGGGTTTGGAAATTTCAGTTTCAAAA
This sequence comes from Cynocephalus volans, assembly GCF_027409185.1. Taxonomy (NCBI): domain Eukaryota; kingdom Metazoa; phylum Chordata; class Mammalia; order Dermoptera; family Cynocephalidae; genus Cynocephalus; species Cynocephalus volans. The sequence continues at coordinate 1,065,138 of NW_026902468.1, forward strand.
TCTCTGTGAAAAAGCGTCAGAGAAGCTTCTCCGTTTAGAATCCAGCATATCTCACTGAACCGAAGAAGTGGTAGTTAGAAGGGAGTTAGAGCTGCAAGCAGTTTGGTTTGGGAAATTAGACGCGAAATGAAACTGCAAATGCCTTCCAACAGGCTTGGAAAATTGTGTTCTATATCTCTGCCAAACAGACTCCCCGGAGGGTGAGCTTTCAGAAGCAAGTTTAACTCTAAGGGAGGAAGCAGCAGAATGTGCCTCTCACATCTAGCCTGTAGGAATTCAGGTTGGCAAGTTCTATGGGGAAGCCCATTGGCGCCTTCGTTGGAAACGGGTTTGGAAATTTCAGTTCCAAAATCTCTGTGAAAAAGCGTCAGAGAAGCTTCTCCGTTTAGAATCCAGCATATCTCACTGAACCGAAGAAGTGTTATTTAGAAGGGAGTTAGAGCTGCTAGCAGTTTGGTTTGGGAAATTAGACGCGAAATGAAACTGCAAATGCCTTCCAACAGGCTTGGAAAAGTGTGTTCTATATCTCTGCCAAACAGACTCCCCGGAGGTTGAGCTTTCAGAAGCAAGTTTAACTCTAAGGGAGGAAGCAGCAGAATGTGCCTCTCACATCTAGCCTGTAGGAATTCAGGTTGGCAAGTTCTATGGGGAAGCCCATTGCTGCCTATGGTGGAAACGGCATGGGAGATTTCAGTTTCAAAATCTCTGTGAAAAAGCGTCAGAGAAGCTTCTCCGTTTAGAATCCAGCATATCTCACTGAACCGAAGAAGTGGTAGTTAGAAGGGAGTTAGAGCTGCAAGCAGTTTGGTTTGGGAAATTAGATGCGAAATCACACTGCAAATGCCTTCCAACAGGCTTTGAAAAGTGTGTTCTATATCTCTGCCAAACAGACTCCCTGGAGGTTGAGCTTTCAGAAGCTAGTTTAACTCTAAGGGAGGAAGCAGCAGAATGTGCCTCTCACATCTAGCCTGTAGGAATTCAGGTTGGCAAGTTCTATGGGGAAGCCCATTGCTGCCTATGGTGGAAACGGCATGGGAGATTTCAGCTTCAAAATCTCTGTGAAAAAGCGTCAGAGAAGCTTCTCCGTTTAGAATCCAGCATATCTCACTGAACCGAAGAAGTGGTAGTTAGAAGGGAGTTAGAGCTGCAAGCAGTTTGGTTTGGGAAATTAGACGCGAAATGAAACTGCTAATGCCTTCCAACAGGCTTGGAAAAGTGTGTTCTATATCTCTGCCAAACAAACTCCCCGGAGGTTGAGCTTTCAGAAGCTAGTTTAACTCTAAGGGAGAAAGCAGCAGAATGTGCCTCTCACATCTAGCCTGTAGGAATTCAGGTTGGCAAGTTCTTTGGGGAAGCCCATTGCTGCCTATGGTGGAAACGGCATGGGAGATTTCAGTTTCAAAATCTCGGTGAAAAAGCGTCAGAGAAGCTTCTCCGTTTAGAATCCAGCATATCTCACTGAACCGAAGAAGTGGTAGTTAGAAGGGAGTTAGAGCTGCAAGCAGTTTGGTTTGCGAAATTAGACGCGAAATGAAACTGCAAATGCCTTCCAACAGGCTTGGAAAAGTGTGTTCTATATCTCTGCCAAACAGACTCCCCGGAGGTTGAGCTTTCAGAAGCAAGTTTAACTCTAATGAGGAAGCAGCAGAATGTGCCTCTCACATCTAGCGTGTAGGAATTCAGGTTGGCAAGTTCTATGGGGAAGCCCATTGCTGCCTATGGTGGAAACGGCATGGGAGATTTCAGTTTCAAAATCTCGGTGAAAAAGCGTCAGAGAAGCTTCTCCGTTTAGAATCCAGCATATCTCACTGAACCGAAGAAGTGGTAGTTAGAAGGGAGTTAGAGCTGCAAGCAGTTTGGTTTGCGAAATTAGACGCGAAATGAAACTGCAAATGCCTTCCAACAGGCTTGGAAAAGTGTGTTCTATATCTCTGCCAAACAGACTCCCCGGAGGTTGAGCTTTCAGAAGCAAGCTTAACTGTTAGGGAGGAAGCAGCAGAATGTGCCTCTCACATCTAGCCTGTAGGAATTCAGGTTGGCAAGTTCTATGGGGAAGCCCATTGCTGCCTATGGTGGAAACGGCATGGGAGATTTCTGTTTCAAAATCTCTGTGAAAAAGCGTCAGAGAAGCTTCTCCGTTTAGAATCCAGTATATCTCACTGAACCGAAGAAGTGGTAGTTAGAAGGGAGTTAGAGCTGCAAGCAGTTTGGTTTGGGAAATTAGACGCGAAATGAAACTGCAAATGCCTTCCAACAGGCTTGGAAAAGTGTGTTCTATATCTCTGCCAAACAAACTCTCCGGAGGTTGAGCTTTCAGAAGCTAGTTTAACTCTAAGGGAGGAAGCAGCAGAATGTGCCTCTCACATCTAGCCTGTAGGAATTCAGGTTGGCAAGTTCTATGGGAAAGCCCATTGGCGCCTTCGTTGGAAACGGGTTTGGAAATTTCAGTTTCAAAATCTCTGTGAAAAAGCGTCAGAGAAGCTTCTCCGTTTAGAATCCAGCATATCTCACTGAACCGAAGAAGTGTTACTTAGAAGGGAGTTAGAGCTGCAAGCAGTTTGGTTTGGGAAATTAGACGCGAAATGAAACTGCAAATGCCTTCCAACAGGCTTGGAAAAGTGTGTTCTATATCTCTGCCAAACAGACTCCCCGGAGGTTGAGCTTTCAGAAGCAAGTTTAACTCTAAGGGAGGAAGCAGCAGAATGTGCCTCTCACATCTAGCCTGTAGGAATTCAGGTTGGCAAGTTCTATGGGGAAGCCCATTGCTACCTATGGTGAAAACGGCATGGGAGATTTCAGTTTCAAAATCTCTGTGAAAAAGCGTCAGAGAAGCTTCTCCGTTTAGAATCCAGCATATCTCACTGAACCGAAGAAGTGGTAGTTAGAAGGAAGTTAGAGCTGCAATCAGTTTGTTTTGGGAAATTAGACGCGAAATGAAACTGCAAATGCCTTAAAACAGGCTTGGAAAAGTGTGTTCTATATCTCTGCCAAACAGACTCCCCGGAGGTTGAGCTATCAGAAGCTAGCTTAACTCTAAGGGAGGAAGCAGCAGAATGTGCCTCTCACATCTAGCCTGTAGGAATTCAGGTTGGCAAGTTCTATGGGGAAGCCCATTGCTACCTATGGTGAAAACGGCATGGGAGATTTCAGTTTCAAAATCTCTGTGAAAAAGCGTCAGAGAAGCTTCCCCGTTTAGAATCCAGCATATCTCACTGAACCGAAGAAGTGGTAGTTAGAAGGGAGTTAGAGCTGCAAGCAGTTTGGTTTGGGAAATTAGACACGAAATCAAACTGCAAAGGCCTTCCAACAGGCTTGGAAAAGTGTGTTCTATATTTCTGCCAAACAGACTCCCCGGAGGTTTAGCTTTCAGAAGGAAGTTTAACTCTTAGGGTGGAAGCAGCAGAATGTGCCTCTCACATCTAGCCTGTAGGAATTCAGGTTGGCAAGTTCTATGGGGAAGCCCATTGCTGCCAATGGTGGAAACGGCATGGGAGATTTCAGTTTCAAAATCTCTGTGAAAAAGCGTCAGAGAAGCTTCTCCGTTTAGAATCCAGCATATCTCACTGAACCGAAGAAGTGGTAGTTAGAAGGGAGTTAGAGCTGCAAGCAGTTTGGTTTGGGAAATTAGACGCGAAATGAAACTGCAAATGCCTTCCAACAGGCTTGGAAAAGTGTGTTCTATATCTCTGCCAAACAGACTCCCCAGAGGTTGAGCTTTCAGAAGCAAGCTTAACTCTTAGGGAGGAAGCAGCAGAATGTGTCTCTCACATCTAGCCTGTAGGAATTCAGGTTGGCAAGTTCTATCGGGAAGCCCATTGCTGCCTATGGTGGAAACGGCATGGGAGATTTCAGTTTCAAAATCTCTGTGAAAAAGCGTCAGAGAAGCTTCTCCGTTTAGAATCCAGCATATCTCACTGAACGGAAGAAGTGGTAGTTAGAAGGGAGTTAGAGCTGCAAGCAGTTTGGTTTGGGAAATTAGATGCGAAATGACACTGCAAAGGCCTTCCAACAGGCTTGGAAAAGTGTGTTCTATATCTCTGCCAAACAGACTCCCCGGAGGTTGAGCTTTCAGAAGCAAGCTTAACTCTTAGGGAGGAAGCAGCAGAATGTGCCTCTCACATCTAGCCTGTAGGAATTCAGGTTGGCAAGTTCCATGGGGAAGCCCATTGCTGCCTATGGTGGAAACGGCATGGGAGATTTCAGTTTCAAAATCTCTGTGAAAAAGCGTCAGAGAAGCTTCTCCGTTTAGAATCCAGCATATCTCACTGAACCGAAGAAGTGGTAGTTAGAAGGGAGTTAGAGCTGCAAGCAGTTTGGTTTGGGAAATTAGATGCGAAATCACACTGCAAATGCCTTCCAACAGGCTTTGAAAAGTGTGTTCTATATCTCTGCCAAACAGACTCCCTGGAGGTTGAGCTTTCAGAAGCTAGTTTAACTCTAAGGGAGGAAGCAGCAGAATGTGCCTCTCACATCTAGCCTGTAGGAATTCAGGTTGGCAAGTTCTATGGGGAAGCCCATTGCTGCCTATGGTGGAAACGGCATGGGAGATTTCAGCTTCAAAATCTCTGTGAAAAAGCGTCAGAGAAGCTTCTCCGTTTAGAATCCAGCATATCTCACTGAACCGAAGAAGTGGTAGTTAGAAGGGAGTTAGAGCTGCAAGCAGTTTGGTTTGGGAAATTAGACGCGAAATGAAACTGCTAATGCCTTCCAACAGGCTTGGAAAAGTGTGTTCTATATCTCTGCCAAACAAACTCCCTGGAGGTTGAGCTTTCAGAAGCTAGTTTAACTCTAAGGGAGAAAGCAGCAGAATGTGCCTCTCACATCTAGCCTGTAGGAATTCAGGTTGGCAAGTTCTTTGGGGAAGCCCATTGCTGCCTATGGTGGAAACGGCATGGGAGATTTCAGTTTCAAAATCTCGGTGAAAAAGCGTCAGAGAAGCTTCTCCGTTTAGAATCCAGCATATCTCACTGAACCGAAGAAGTGGTAGTTAGAAGGGAGTTAGAGCTGCAAGCAGTTTGGTTTGCGAAATTAGACGCGAAATGAAACTGCAAATGCCTTCCAACAGGCTTGGAAAAGTGTGTTCTATATCTCTGCCAAACAGACTCCCCGGAGGTTGAGCTTTCAGAAGCAAGTTTAACTCTAAGGGAGGAAGCAGCAGAATGTGCCTCTCACATCTAGCCTGTAGGAATTCAGGTTGGCAAGTTCTATGGGGAAGCCCATTGCTGCCTATGGTGGAAACGGCATGGGAGATTTCAGTTTCAAAATCTCTGTGAAAAAGCGTTAGAGAAGCTTCTCCGTTTAGAATCCAGCATATCTCACTGAACCGAAGAAGTGGTAGTTAGAAGGGAGTTAGAGCTGCAAGCAGTTTGGTTTGGGAAATTAGATGCGAAGTGACACTGCAAAGGCCTTCCAACAGGCTTGGAAAAGTGTGTTCTATATCTCTGCCAAACAGAGTCCCCGGAGGTTGAGCTTTCAGAAGCAAGCTTAACTGTTAGGGAGGAAGCAGCAGAATGTGCCTCTCACATCTAGCCTGTAGGAATTCAGGTTGGCAAGTTCTATGGGGAAGCCCATTGCTGCCTATGGTGGAAACGGCATGGGAGATTTCAGTTTCAAAATCTCTGTGAAAAAGCGTCAGAGAAGCTTCTCCTTTTAGAATCCAGCATATCTCACTGAACCGAAGAAGTGGTAGTTAGAAGGGAGTTAGAGCTGCAAGCAGTTTGGTTTGGGAAATTAGACGCGAAATGAAACTGCAAATGCCTTCCAACAGGCTTGGAAAAGTGTGTTCTATATCTCTGCCAAACAAACTCCCCGGAGGTTGAGCTTTCAGAAGCTAGTTTAACTCTAAGGGAGGAAGCAGAAGAATGTGCCTCTCACATCTAGCCTGTAGGAATTCAGGTTGGCAAGTTCTATGGGGAAGCCCATTGCTGCCTATGGTGGAAACGGCATGGGAGATTTCAGTTTCAAAATCTCTCTGAAAAAGCGTCAGAGAAGCTTCTCCGTTTAGAATCCAGCATATCTCACTGAACCGAAGAAGTGGTAGTTAGAAGGGAGTTAGAGCTGCAAGCAGTTTGGTTTGGGAAATTAGACGCGAAATGAAACTGCAAATGCCTTCCAACAGGCTTGGAAAAGTGTGTTCTATATCTCTGCCAAACAGAGTCCCCGGAGGTTGAGCTTTCAGAAGCTAGTTTAACTCTAAGGGAGGAAGCAGCAGAATGTGCCTCTCACATCTAGCCTGTAGGAATTCAGGTTGGCAAGTTCTATGGGGAAGCCCATTGGCGCCTTCGTTGGAAACGGGTTTGGAAATTTCAGTTTCAAAATCTCTGTGAAAAAGCGTCAGAGAAGCTTCCCCGTTTAGAATCCAGCATATCTCACTGAACCGAAGAAGTGGTAGTTAGAAGGGAGTTAGAGCTGCAAGCAGTTTGGTTTGGGAAATTAGACACGAAATCAAACTGCAAAGGCCTTCCAACAGGCTTGGAAAAGTGTGTTCTATATTTCTGCCAAACAGACTCCCCGGAGGTTTAGCTTTCAGAAGGAAGTTTAACTCTTAGGGTGTAAGCAGCAGAATGTGCCTCTCACATCTAGCCTGTAGGAATTCAGGTTGGCAAGTTCTATGGGGAAGCCCATTGCTGCCAATGGTGGAAACGGCATGGGAGATTTCAGTTTCAAAATCTCTGTGAAAAAGCGTCAGAGAAGCTTCTCCGTTTAGAATCCAGCATATCTCACTGAACCGAAGAAGTGGTAGTTAGAAGGGAGTTAGAGCTGCAAGCAGTTTGGTTTGGGAAATTAGATGCGAAATGACACTGCAAAGGCCTTCCAACAGGCTTGGAAAAGTGTGTTCTATATCTCTGCCAAACAGACTCCCCGGAGGTTGAGCTTTCAGAAGCAAGCTTAACTCTTAGGGAGGAAGCAGCAGAATGTGCCTCTCACATCTAGCCTGTAGGAATTCAGGTTGGCAAGTTCTATGGGGAAGCCCATTGGCGCCTTCGTTGGAAACGGGTTTGGAAATTTCAGTTTCAAAATCTCTGTGAAAAAGCGTCAGAGAAGCTTCTCCGTTTAGAATCCAGCATATCTCACTGAACCGAAGAAGTGGTAGTTAGAAGGGAGTTAGAGCTGCAAGCAGTTTGGTTTGGGAAATTAGACGCGAAATGAAACTGCAAATGCCTTCCAACAGGCTTGGAAAATTGTGTTCTATATCTCTGCCAAACAGACTCCCCGGAGGGTGAGCTTTCAGAAGCAAGTTTAACTCTAAGGGAGGAAGCAGCAGAATGTGCCTCTCACATCTAGCCTGTAGGAATTCAGGTTGGCAAGTTCTATGGGGAAGCCCATTGGCGCCTTCGTTGGAAACGGGTTTGGAAATTTCAGTTCCAAAATCTCTGTGAAAAAGCGTCAGAGAAGCTTCTCCGTTTAGAATCCAGCATATCTCACTGAACCGAAGAAGTGTTATTTAGAAGGGAGTTAGAGCTGCTAGCAGTTTGGTTTGGGAAATTAGACGCGAAATGAAACTGCAAATGCCTTCCAACAGGCTTGGAAAAGTGTGTTCTATATCTCTGCCAAACAGACTCCCCGGAGGTTGAGCTTTCAGAAGCAAGTTTAACTCTAAGGGAGGAAGCAGCAGAATGTGCCTCTCACATCTAGCCTGTAGGAATTCAGGTTGGCAAGTTCTATGGGGAAGCCCATTGCTGCCTATGGTGGAAACGGCATGGGAGATTTCAGTTTCAAAATCTCTGTGAAAAAGCGTCAGAGAAGCTTCTCCGTTTAGAATCCAGCATATCTCACTGAACCGAAGAAGTGGTAGTTAGAAGGGAGTTAGAGCTGCAAGCAGTTTGGTTTGGGAAATTAGACGCGAAATCACACTGCAAATGCCTTCCAACAGGCTTGGAAAAGTGTGTTCTATATCTCTGCCAAACAGACTCCCCGGAGGTTGAGCTTTCAGAAGCAAGTTTAACTCTAATGAGGAAGCAGCAGAATGTGCCTCTCACATCTAGCGTGTAGGAATTCAGGTTGGCAAGTTCTATGGGGAAGCCCATTGCTGCCTATGGTGGAAACGGCATGGGAGATTTCAGTTTCAAAATCTCGGTGAAAAAGCGTCAGAGAAGCTTCTCCGTTTAGAATCCAGCATATCTCACTGAACCGAAGAAGTGGTAGTTAGAAGGGAGTTAGAGCTGCAAGCAGTTTGGTTTGCGAAATTAGACGCGAAATGAAACTGCAAATGCCTTCCAACAGGCTTGGAAAAGTGTGTTCTATATCTCTGCCAAACAGACTCCCCGGAGGTTGAGCTTTCAGAAGCAAGTTTAACTCTAAGGGAGGAAGCAGCAGAATGTGCCTCTCACATCTAGCCTGTAGGAATTCAGGTTGGCAAGTTCTATGGGGAAGCCCATTGCTGCCTATGGTGGAAACGGCATGGGAGATTTCAGTTTCAAAATCTCTGTGAAAAAGCGTCAGAGAAGCTTCTCCGTTTAGAATCCAGCATATCTCACTGAACCGAAGAAGTGGTAGTTAGAAGGGAGTTAGAGCTGCAAGCAGTTTGGTTTGGGAAATTAGATGCGAAGTGACACTGCAAAGGCCTTCCAACAGGCTTGGAAAAGTGTGTTCTATATCTCTGCCAAACAGAGTCCCCGGAGGTTGAGCTTTCAGAAGCAAGCTTAACTGTTAGGGAGGAAGCAGCAGAATGTGCCTCTCACATCTAGCCTGTAGGAATTCAGGTTGGCAAGTTCTATGGGGAAGCCCATTGCTGCCTATGGTGGAAACGGCATGGGAGATTTCTGTTTCAAAATCTCTGTGAAAAAGCGTCAGAGAAGCTTCTCCGTTTAGAATCCAGCATATCTCACTGAACCGAAGAAGTGGTAGTTAGAAGGGAGTTAGAGCTGCAAGCAGTTTGGTTTGGGAAATTAGACGCGAAATGAAACTGCAAATGCCTTCCAACAGGCTTGGAAAAGTGTGTTCTATATCTCTGCCAAACAAACTCTCCGGAGGTTGAGCTTTCAGAAGCTAGTTTAACTCTAAGGGAGGAAGCAGCAGAATGTGCCTCTCACATCTAGCCTGTAGGAATTCAGGTTGGCAAGTTCTATGGGAAAGCCCATTGGCGCCTTCGTTGGAAACGGGTTTGGAAATTTCAGTTTCAAAATCTCTGTTAAAAAGCGTCAGAGAAGCTTCTCCGTTTAGAATCCAGCATATCTCACTGAACCGAAGAAGTGTTAGTTAGAAGGGAGTTAGAGCTGCAAGCAGTTTGGTTTGGGAAATTAGACGCGAAATGAAACTGCAAATGCCTTCCAACAGGCTTGGAAAAGTGTGTTCTATATCTCTGCCAAACAGACTCCCCGGAGGTTGAGCTTTCAGAAGCAAGTTTAACTCTAAGGGAGGAAGCAGCAGAATGTGCCTCTCACATCTAGCCTGTAGGAATTCAGGTTGGCAAGTTCTATGGGGAAGCCCATTGCTACCTATGGTGAAAACGGCATGGGAGATTTCAGTTTCAAAATCTCTGTGAAAAAGCGTCAGAGAAGCTTCTCCGTTTAGAATCCAGCATATCTCACTGAACCGAAGAAGTGGTAGTTAGAAGGAAGTTAGAGCTGCAAGCAGTTTGTTTTGGGAAATTAGACGCGAAATGAAACTGCAAATGCCTTAAAACAGGCTTGGAAAAGTGTGTTCTATATCTCTGCCAAACAGACTCCCCGGAGGTTGAGCTATCAGAAGCTAGCTTAACTCTAAGGGAGGAAGCAGCAGAATGTGCCTCTCACATCTAGCCTGTAGGAATTCAGGTTGGCAAGATCTATGGGGAAGCCCATTGGCGCCTTCGTTGGAAACGGGTTTGGAAATTTCAGTTTCAAAATCTCTGTGAAAAAGCGTCAGAGAAGCTTCCCCGTTTAGAATCCAGCATATCTCACTGAACCGAAGAAGTGGTAGTTAGAAGGGAGTTAGAGCTGCAAGCAGTTTGGTTTGGGAAATTAGATGCGAAATCACACTGCAAATGCCTTCCAACAGGCTTTGAAAAGTGTGTTCTATATCTCTGCCAAACAGACTCCCTGGAGGTTGAGCTTTCAGAAGCTAGTTTAACTCTAAGGGAGGAAGCAGCAGAATGTGCCTCTCACATCTAGCCTGTAGGAATTCAGGTTGGCAAGTTCTATGGGGAAGCCCATTGCTGCCTATTGTGGAAACGGCATGGGAGATTTCAGCTTCAAAATCTCTGTGAAAAAGCGTCAGAGAAGCTTCTCCGTTTAGAATCCAGCATATCTCACTGAACCGAAGAAGTGGTAGTTAGAAGGGAGTTAGAGCTGCAAGCAGTTTGGTTTGGGAAATTAGACGCGAAATGAAACTGCAAATGCCTTCCAACAGGCTTGGAAAAGTGTGTTCTATATCTCTGCCAAACAAACTCCCCGGAGGTTGAGCTTTCAGAAGCTAGTTTAACTCTAAGGGTGGAAGCAGCAGAATGTGCCTCTCACATCTAGCCTGTAGGAATTCAGGTTGGCAAGTTCTATGGGGAAGCCCATTGGCGCCTTCGTTGGAAACGGGTTTGGAAATTTCAGTTTCAAAATCTCTGTGAAAAAGCGTCAGAGAAGCTTCTCCGTTTAGAATCCAGCATATCTCACTGAACCGAAGAAGTGGTAGTTAGAAGGGAGTTAGAGCTGCAAGCAGTTTGGTTTGGGAAATTAGACGCGAAATGAAACTGCAAATGCCTTCCAACAGGCTTGGAAAATTGTCTTCTATATCTCTGCCAAACAGACTCCCCGGAGGGTGAGCTTTCAGAAGCAAGTTTAACTCTAAGGGAGGAAGCAGCAGAATGTGCCTCTCACATCTAGCCTGTAGGAATTCAGGTTGGCAAGTTCTATGGGGAAGCCCATTGGCGCCTTCGTTGGAAACGGGTTTGGAAATTTCAGTTCCAAAATCTCTGTGAAAAAGCGTCAGAGAAGCTTCTCCGTTTAGAATCCAGCATATCTCACTGAACCGAAGAAGTGTTATTTAGAAGGGAGTTAGAGCTGCTAGCAGTTTGGTTTGGGAAATTAGACGCGAAATGAAACTGCAAATGCCTTCCAACAGGCTCGGAAAAGTGTGTTCTATATCTCTGCCAAACAGACTCCCCGGAGGTTGAGCTTTCAGAAGCAAGTTTAACTCTAAGGGAGGAAGCAGCAGAATGTGCCTCTCACATCTAGCCTGTAGGAATTCAGGTTGGCAAGTTCTATGGGGAAGCCCATTGCTGCCTATGGTGGAAACGGCATGGGAGATTTCAGTTTCAAAATCTCTGTGAAAAAGCGTCAGAGAAGCTTCTCCGTTTAGAATCCAGCATATCTCACTGAACCGAAGAAGTGGTAGTTAGAAGGGAGTTAGAGCTGCAAGCAGTTTGGTTTGGGAAATTAGATGCGAAATCACACTGCAAATGCCTTCCAACAGGCTTTGAAAAGTGTGTTCTATATCTCTGCCAAACAGACTCCCTGGAGGTTGAGCTTTCAGAAGCTAGTTTAACTCTAAGGGAGGAAGCAGCAGAATGTGCCTCTCACATCTAGCCTGTAGGAATTCAGGTTGGCAAGTTCTATGGGGAAGCCCATTGCTGCCTATGGTGGAAACGGCATGGGAGATTTCAGCTTCAAAATCTCTGTGAAAAAGCGTCAGAGAAGCTTCTCCGTTTAGAATCCAGCATATCTCACTGAACCGAAGAAGTGGTAGTTAGAAGGGAGTTAGAGCTGCAAGCAGTTTGGTTTGGGAAATTAGACGCGAAATGAAACTGCTAATGCCTTCCAACAGGCTTGGAAAAGTGTGTTCTATATCTCTGCCAAACAAACTCCCCGGAGGTTGAGCTTTCAGAAGCTAGTTTAACTCTAAGGGAGAAAGCAGCAGAATGTGCCTCTCACATCTAGCCTGTAGGAATTCAGGTTGGCAAGTTCTTTGGGGAAGCCCATTGCTGCCTATGGTGGAAACGGCATGGGAGATTTCAGTTTCAAAATCTCGGTGAAAAAGCGTCAGAGAAGCTTCTCCGTTTAGAATCCAGCATATCTCACTGAACCGAAGAAGTGGTAGTTAGAAGGGAGTTAGAGCTGCAAGCAGTTTGGTTTGCGAAATTAGACGCGAAATGAAACTGCAAATGCCTTCCAACAGGCTTGGAAAAGTGTGTTCTATATCTCTGCCAAACAGACTCCCCGGAGGTTGAGCTTTCAGAAGCAAGTTTAACTCTAAGGGAGGAAGCAGCAGAATGTGCCTCTCACATCTAGCCTGTAGGAATTCAGGTTGGCAAGTTCTATGGGGAAGCCCATTGCTGCCTATGGTGGAAACGGCATGGGAGATTTCAGTTTCAAAATCTCTGTGAAAAAGCGTCAGAGAAGCTTCTCCGTTTAGAATCCAGCATATCTCACTGAACCGAAGAAGTGGTAGTTAGAAGGGAGTTAGAGCTGCAAGCAGTTTGGTTTGGGAAATTAGATGCGAAGTGACACTGCAAAGGCCTTCCAACAGGCTTGGAAAAGTGTGTTCTATATCTCTGCCAAACAGAGTCCCCGGAGGTTGAGCTTTCAGAAGCAAGCTTAACTGTTAGGGAGGAAGCAGCAGAATGTGCCTCTCACATCTAGCCTGTAGGAATTCAGGTTGGCAAGTTCTATGGGGAAGCCCATTGCTGCCTATGGTGGAAACGGCATGGGAGATTTCTGTTTCAAAATCTCTGTGAAAAAGCGTCAGAGAAGCTTCTCCGTTTAGAATCCAGCATATCTCACTGAACCGAAGAAGTGGTAGTTAGAAGGGAGTTAGAGCTGCAAGCAGTTTGGTTTGGGAAATTAGACGCGAAATGAAACTGCAAATGCCTTCCAACAGGCTTGGAAAAGTGTGTTCTATATCTCTGCCAAACAAACTCTCCGGAGGTTGAGCTTTCAGAAGCTAGTTTAACTCTAAGGGAGGAAGCAGCAGAATGTGCCTCTCACATCTAGCCTGTAGGAATTCAGGTTGGCAAGTTCTATGGGAAAGCCCATTGGCGCCTTCGTTGGAAACGGGTTTGGAAATTTCAGTTTCAAAATCTCTGTTAAAAAGCGTCAGAGAAGCTTCTCCGTTTAGAATCCAGCATATCTCACTGAACCGAAGAAGTGTTAGTTAGAAGGGAGTTAGAGCTGCAAGCAGTTTGGTTTGGGAAATTAGACGCGAAATGAAACTGCAAATGCCTTCCAACAGGCTTGGAAAAGTGTGTTCTATATCTCTGCCAAACAGACTCCCCGGAGGTTGAGCTTTCAGAAGCAAGTTTAACTCTAAGGGAGGAAGCAGCAGAATGTGCCTCTCACATCTAGCCTGTAGGAATTCAGGTTGGCCAGTTCTATGGGGAAGCCCATTGCTACCTATGGTGAAAACGGCATGGGAGATTTCAGTTTCAAAATCTCTGTGAAAAAGCGTCAGAGAAGCTTCTCCGTTTAGAATCCAGCATATCTCACTGAACCGAAGAAGTGGTAGTTAGAAGGAAGTTAGAGCTGCAAGCAGTTTGTTTTGGGAAATTAGACGCGAAATGAAACTGCAAATGCCTTAAAACAGGCTTGGAAAAGTGTGTTCTATATCTCTGCCAAACAGACTCCCCGGAGGTTGAGCTATCAGAAGCTAGCTTAACTCTAAGGGAGGAAGCAGCAGAATGTGCCTCTCACATCTAGCCTGTAGGAATTCAGGTTGGCAAGATCTATGGGGAAGCCCATTGGCGCCTTCGTTGGAAACGGGTTTGGAAATTTCAGTTTCAAAATCTCTGTGAAAAAGCGTCAGAGAAGCTTCCCCGTTTAGAATCCAGCATATCTCACTGAACCGAAGAAGTGGTAGTTAGAAGGGAGTTAGAGCTGCAAGCAGTTTGGTTTGGGAAATTAGACACGAAATCAAACTGCAAAGGCCTTCCAACAGGCTTGGAAAAGTGTGTTCTATATTTCTGCCAAACAGACTCCCCGGAGGTTTAGCTTTCAGAAGGAAGTTTAACTCTTAGGGTGGAAGCAGCAGAATATGCCTCTCACATCTAGCCTGTAGGAATTCAGGTTGGCAAGTTCTATGGGGAAGCCCATTGCTGCCAATGGTGGAAACGGCATGGGAGATTTCAGTTTCAAAATCTCTGTGAAAAAGCGTCAGAGAAGCTTCTCCGTTTAGAATCCAGCATATCTCACTGAACCGAAGAAGTGGTAGTTAGAAGGGAGTTAGAGCTGCAAGCAGTTTGGTTTGGGAAATTAGACGCGAAATGAAACTGCAAATGCCTTCCAACAGGCTTGGAAAAGTGTGTTCTGTATCTCTGCCAAACAGACTCCCCAGAGGTTGAGCTTTCAGAAGCAAGCTTAACTCTTAGGGAGGAAGCAGCAGAATGTGCCTCTCACATCTAGCCTGTAGGAATTCAGGTTGGCAAGTTCTATCGGGAAGCCCATTGCTGCCTATGGTGGAAACGGCATGGGAGATTTCAGTTTCAAAATCTCTGTGAAAAAGCGTCAGAGAAGCTTCTCCGTTTAGAATCCAGCATATCTCACTGAACCGAAGAAGTGGTAGTTAGAAGGGAGTTAGAGCTGCAAGCAGTTTGGTTTGGGAAATTAGATGCGAAATGACACTGCAAAGGCCTTCCAACAGGCTTGGAAAAGTGTGTTCTATATCTCTGCCAAACAGACTCCCCGGAGGTTGAGCTTTCAGAAGCAAGCTTAACTCTTAGGGAGGAAGCAGCAGAATGTGCCTCTCACATCTAGCCTGTAGGAATTCAGGTTGGCAAGTTCTATGGGGAAGCCCATTGCTGCCTATGGTGGAAACGGCATGGGAGATTTCAGTTTCAAAATCTCTGTGAAAAAGCGTCAGAGAAGCTTCTCCGTTTAGAATCCAGCATATCTCACTGAACCGAAGAAGTGGTAGTTAGAAGGGAGTTAGAGCTGCAAGCAGTTTGGTTTGGGAAATTAGATGCGAAATCACACTGCAAATGCCTTCCAACAGGCTTTGAAAAGTGTATTCTATATCTCTGCCAAACAGACTCCCTGGAGGTTGAGCTTTCAGAAGCTAGTTTAACTCTAAGGGAGGAAGCAGCAGAATGTGCCTCTCACATCTAGCCTGTAGGAATTCAGGTTGGCAAGTTCTATGGGGAAGCCCATTGCTGCCTATGGTGGAAACGGCATGGGAGATTTCAGCTTCAAAATCTCTGTGAAAAAGCGTCAGAGAAGCTTCTCCGTTTAGAATCCAGCATATCTCACTGAACCGAAGAAGTGGTAGTTAGAAGGGAGTTAGAGCTGCAAGCAGTTTGGTTTGGGAAATTAGACGCGAAATGAAACTGCTAATGCCTTCCAACAGGCTTGGAAAAGTGTGTTCTATATCTCTGCCAAACAAACTCCCCGGAGGTTGAGCTTTCAGAAGCTAGTTTAACTCTAAGGGAGAAAGCAGCAGAATGTGCCTCTCACATCTAGCCTGTAGGAATTCAGGTTGGCAAGTTCTTTGGGGAAGCCCATTGCTGCCTATGGTGGAAACGGCATGGGAGATTTCAGTTTCAAAATCTCGGTGAAAAAGCGTCAGAGAAGCTTCTCCGTTTAGAATCCAGCATATCTCACTGAACCGAAGAAGTGGTAGTTAGAAGGGAGTTAGAGCTGCAAGCAGTTTGGTTTGCGAAATTAGACGCGAAATGAAACTGCAAATGCCTTCCAACAGGCTTGGAAAAGTGTGTTCTATATCTCTGCCAAACAGACTCCCCGGAGGTTGAGCTTTCAGAAGCAAGTTTAACTCTAATGAGGAAGCAGCAGAATGTGCCTCTCACATCTAGCGTGTAGGAATTCAGGTTGGCAAGTTCTATGGGGAAGCCCATTGCTGCCTATGGTGGAAACGGCATGGGAGATTTCAGTTTCAAAATCTCGGTGAAAAAGCGTCAGAGAAGCTTCTCCGTTTAGAATCCAGCATATCTCAATGAACCGAAGAAGTGGTAGTTAGAAGGGAGTTAGAGCTGCAAGCAGTTTGGTTTGCGAAATTAGACGCGAAATGAAACTGCAAATGCCTTCCAACAGGCTTGGAAAAGTGTGTTCTATATCTCTGCCAAACAGACTCCCCGGAGGTTGAGCTTTCAGAAGCAAGTTTAACTCTAAGGGAGGAAGCAGCAGAATGTGCCTCTCACATCTAGCCTGTAGGAATTCAGGTTGGCAAGTTCTATGGGGAAGCCCATTGCTGCCTATGGTGGAAACGGCATGGGAGATTTCAGTTTCAAAATCTCTGTGAAAAAGCGTCAGAGAAGCTTCTCCGTTTAGAATCCAGCATATCTCACTGAACCGAAGAAGTGGTAGTTAGAAGGGAGTTAGAGCTGCAAGCAGTTTGGTTTGGGAAATTAGATGCGAAGTGACACTGCAAAGGCCTTCCAACAGGCTTGGAAAAGTGTGTTCTATATCTCTGCCAAACAGAGTCCCCGGAGGTTGAGCTTTCAGAAGCAAGCTTAACTGTTAGGGAGGAAGCAGCAGAATGTGCCTCTCACATCTAGCCTGTAGGAATTCAGGTTGGCAAGTTCTATGGGGAAGCCCATTGCTGCCTATGGTGGAAACGGCATGGGAGATTTCTGTTTCAAAATCTCTGTGAAAAAGCGTCAGAGAAGCTTCTCCGTTTAGAATCCAGCATATCTCACTGAACCGAAGAAGTGGTAGTTAGAAGGGAGTTAGAGCTGCAAGCAGTTTGGTTTGGGAAATTAGACGCGAAATGAAACTGCAAATGCCTTCCAACAGGCTTGGAAAAGTGTGTTCTATATCTCTGCCAAACAAACTCTCCGGAGGTTGAGCTTTCAGAAGCTAGTTTAACTCTAAGGGAGGAAGCAGCAGAATGTGCCTCTCACATCTAGCCTGTAGGAATTCAGGTTGGCAAGTTCTATGGGAAAGCCCATTGGCGCCTTCGTTGGAAACGGGTTTGGAAATTTCAGTTTCAAAATCTCTGTTAAAAAGCGTCAGAGAAGCTTCTCCGTTTAGAATCCAGCATATCTCACTGAACCGAAGAAGTGTTAGTTAGAAGGGAGTTAGAGCTGCAAGCAGTTTGGTTTGGGAAATTAGACGCGAAATGAAACTGCAAATGCCTTCCAACAGGCTTGGAAAAGTGTGTTCTATATCTCTGCCAAACAGACTCCCCGGAGGTTGAGCTTTCAGAAGCAAGTTTAACTCTAAGGGAGGAAGCAGCAGAATGTGCCTCTCACATCTAGCCTGTAGGAATTCAGGTTGGCAAGTTCTATGGGGAAGCCCATTGCTACCTATGGTGAAAACGGCATGGGAGATTTCAGTTTCAAAATCTCTGTGAAAAAGCGTCAGAGAAGCTTCTCCGTTTAGAATCCAGCATATCTCACTGAACCGAAGAAGTGGTAGTTAGAAGGAAGTTAGAGCTGCAAGCAGTTTGTTTTGGGAAATTAGACGCGAAATGAAACTGCAAATGCCTTAAAACAGGCTTGGAAAAGTGTGTTCTATATCTCTGCCAAACAGACTCCCCGGAGGTTGAGCTATCAGAAGCTAGCTTAACTCTAAGGGAGGAAGCAGCAGAATGTGCCTCTCACATCTAGCCTGTAGGAATTCAGGTTGGCAAGATCTATGGGGAAGCCCATTGGCGCCTTCGTTGGAAACGGGTTTGGAAATTTCAGTTTCAAAATCTCTGTGAAAAAGCGTCAGAGAAGCTTCCCCGTTTAGAATCCAGCATATCTCACTGAACCGAAGAAGTGGTAGTTAGAAGGGAGTTAGAGCTGCAAGCAGTTTGGTTTGGGAAATTAGATGCGAAATCACACTGCAAATGCCTTCCAACAGGCTTTGAAAAGTGTGTTCTATATCTCTGCCAAACAGACTCCCTGGAGGTTGAGCTTTCAGAAGCTAGTTTAACTCTAAGGGAGGAAGCAGCAGAATGTGCCTCTCACATCTAGCCTGTAGGAATTCAGGTTGGCAAGTTCTATGGGGAAGCCCATTGCTGCCTATTGTGGAAACGGCATGGGAGATTTCAGCTTCAAAATCTCTGTGAAAAAGCGTCAGAGAAGCTTCTCCGTTTAGAATCCAGCATATCTCACTGAACCGAAGAAGTGGTAGTTAGAAGGGAGTTAGAGCTGCAAGCAGTTTGGTTTGGGAAATTAGACGCGAAATGAAACTGCAAATGCCTTCCAACAGGCTTGGAAAAGTGTGTTCTATATCTCTGCCAAACAAACTCCCCGGAGGTTGAGCTTTCAGAAGCTAGTTTAACTCTAAGGGTGGAAGCAGCAGAATGTGCCTCTCACATCTAGCCTGTAGGAATTCAGGTTGGCAAGTTCTATGGGGAAGCCCATTGGCGCCTTCGTTGGAAACGGGTTTGGAAATTTCAGTTTCAAAATCTCTGTGAAAAAGCGTCAGAGAAGCTTCTCCGTTTAGAATCCAGCATATCTCACTGAACCGAAGAAGTGGTAGTTAGAAGGGAGTTAGAGCTGCAAGCAGTTTGGTTTGGGAAATTAGACGCGAAATGAAACTGCAAATGCCTTCCAACAGGCTTGGAAAATTGTCTTCTATATCTCTGCCAAACAGACTCCCCGGAGGGTGAGCTTTCAGAAGCAAGTTTAACTCTAAGGGAGGAAGCAGCAGAATGTGCCTCTCACATCTAGCCTGTAGGAATTCAGGTTGGCAAGTTCTATGGGGAAGCCCATTGGCGCCTTCGTTGGAAACGGGTTTGGAAATTTCAGTTCCAAAATCTCTGTGAAAAAGCGTCAGAGAAGCTTCTCCGTTTAGAATCCAGCATATCTCACTGAACCGAAGAAGTGTTATTTAGAAGGGAGTTAGAGCTGCTAGCAGTTTGGTTTGGGAAATTAGACGCGAAATGAAACTGCAAATGCCTTCCAACAGGCTTGGAAAAGTGTGTTCTATATCTCTGCCAAACAGACTCCCCGGAGGTTGAGCTTTCAGAAGCAAGTTTAACTCTAAGGGAGGAAGCAGCAGAATGTGCCTCTCACATCTAGCCTGTAGGAATTCAGGTTGGCAAGTTCTATGGGGAAGCCCATTGCTGCCTATGGTGGAAACGGCATGGGAGATTTCAGTTTCAAAATCTCTGTGAAAAAGCGTCAGAGAAGCTTCTCCGTTTAGAATCCAGCATATCTCACTGAACCGAAGAAGTGGTAGTTAGAAGGGAGTTAGAGCTGCAAGCAGTTTGGTTTGGGAAATTAGATGCGAAATCACACTGCAAATGCCTTCCAACAGGCTTTGAAAAGTGTGTTCTATATCTCTGCCAAACAGACTCCCTGGAGGTTGAGCTTTCAGAAGCTAGTTTAACTCTAAGGGAGGAAGCAGCAGAATGTGCCTCTCACATCTAGCCTGTAGGAATTCAGGTTGGCAAGTTCTATGGGGAAGCCCATTGCTGCCTATGGTGGAAACGGCATGGGAGATTTCAGCTTCAAAATCTCTGTGAAAAAGCGTCAGAGAAGCTTCTCCGTTTAGAATCCAGCATATCTCACTGAACCGAAGAAGTGGTAGTTAGAAGGGAGTTAGAGCTGCAAGCAGTTTGGTTTGGGAAATTAGACGCGAAATGAAACTGCTAATGCCTTCCAACAGGCTTGGAAAAGTGTGTTCTATATCTCTGCCAAACAAACTCCCCGGAGGTTGAGCTTTCAGAAGCTAGTTTAACTCTAAGGGAGAAAGCAGCAGAATGTGCCTCTCACATCTAGCCTGTAGGAATTCAGGTTGGCAAGTTCTTTGGGGAAGCCCATTGCTGCCTATGGTGGAAACGGCATGGGAGATTTCAGTTTCAAAATCTCGGTGAAAAAGCGTCAGAGAAGCTTCTCCGTTTAGAATCCAGCATATCTCACTGAACCGAAGAAGTGGTAGTTAGAAGGGAGTTAGAGCTGCAAGCAGTTTGGTTTGCGAAATTAGACGCGAAATGAAACTGCAAATGCCTTCCAACAGGCTTGGAAAAGTGTGTTCTATATCTCTGCCAAACAGACTCCCCGGAGGTTGAGCTTTCAGAAGCAAGTTTAACTCTAATGAGGAAGCAGCAGAATGTGCCTCTCACATCTAGCGTGTAGGAATTCAGGTTGGCAAGTTCTATGGGGAAGCCCATTGCTGCCTATGGTGGAAACGGCATGGGAGATTTCAGTTTCAAAATCTCGGTGAAAAAGCGTCAGAGAAGCTTCTCCGTTTAGAATCCAGCATATCTCACTGAACCGAAGAAGTGGTAGTTAGAAGGGAGTTAGAGCTGCAAGCAGTTTGGTTTGCGAAATTAGACGCGAAATGAAACTGCAAATGCCTTCCAACAGGCTTGGAAAAGTGTGTTCTATATCTCTGCCAAACAGACTCCCCGGAGGTTGGGCTTTCAGAAGCAAGTTTAACTCTAAGGGAGGAAGCAGCAGAATGTGCCTCTCACATCTAGCCTGTAGGAATTCAGGTTGGCAAGTTCTATGGGGAAGCCCATTGCTGCCTATGGTGGAAACGGCATGGGAGATTTCAGTTTCAAAATCTCTGTGAAAAAGCGTCAGAGAAGCTTCTCCGTTTAGAATCCAGCATATCTCACTGAACCGAAGAAGTGGTAGTTAGAAGGGAGTTAGAGCTGCAAGCAGTTTGGTTTGGGAAATTAGATGCGAAGTGACACTGCAAAGGCCTTCCAACAGGCTTGGAAAAGTGTGTTCTATATCTCTGCCAAACAGAGTCCCCGGAGGTTGAGCTTTCAGAAGCAAGCTTAACTGTTAGGGAGGAAGCAGCAGAATGTGCCTCTCACATCTAGCCTGTAGGAATTCAGGTTGGCAAGTTCTATGGGGAAGCCCATTGCTGCCTATGGTGGAAACGGCATGGGAGATTTCTGTTTCAAAATCTCTGTGAAAAAGCGTCAGAGAAGCTTCTCCGTTTAGAATCCAGCATATCTCACTGAACCGAAGAAGTGGTAGTTAGAAGGGAGTTAGAGCTGCAAGCAGTTTGGTTTGGGAAATTAGACGCGAAATGAAACTGCAAATGCCTTCCAACAGGCTTGGAAAAGTGTGTTCTATATCTCTGCCAAACAAACTCTCCGGAGGTTGAGCTTTCAGAAGCTAGTTTAACTCTAAGGGAGGAAGCAGCAGAATGTGCCTCTCACATCTAGCCTGTAGGAATTCAGGTTGGCAAGTTCTATGGGAAAGCCCATTGGCGCCTTCGTTGGAAACGGGTTTGGAAATTTCAGTTTCAAAATCTCTGTTAAAAAGCGTCAGAGAAGCTTCTCCGTTTAGAATCCAGCATATCTCACTGAACCGAAGAAGTGTTAGTTAGAAGGGAGTTAGAGCTGCAAGCAGTTTGGTTTGGGAAATTAGACGCGAAATGAAACTGCAAATGCCTTCCAACAGGCTTGGAAAAGTGTGTTCTATATCTCTGCCAAACAGACTCCCCGGAGGTTGAGCTTTCAGAAGCAAGTTTAACTCTAAGGGAGGAAGCAGCAGAATGTGCCTCTCACATCTAGCCTGTAGGAATTCAGGTTGGCCAGTTCTATGGGGAAGCCCATTGCTACCTATGGTGAAAACGGCATGGGAGATTTCAGTTTCAAAATCTCTGTGAAAAAGCGTCAGAGAAGCTTCTCCGTTTAGAATCCAGCATATCTCACTGAACCGAAGAAGTGGTAGTTAGAAGGAAGTTAGAGCTGCAAGCAGTTTGTTTTGGGAAATTAGACGCGAAATGAAACTGCAAATGCCTTCCAACAGGCTTGGAAAAGTGTGTTCTATATCTCTGCCAAACAGACTCCCCGGAGGTTGAGCTTTCAGAAGCAAGTTTAACTCTAAGGGAGGAAGCAGCAGAATGTGCCTCTCACATCTAGCCTGTAGGAATTCAGGTTGGCAAGTTCTATGGGGAAGCCCATTGCTACCTATGGTGAAAACGGCATGGGAGATTTCAGTTTCAAAATCTCTGTGAAAAAGCGTCAGAGAAGCTTCTCCGTTTAGAATCCAGCATATCTCACTGAACCGAAGAAGTGGTAGTTAGAAGGAAGTTAGAGCTGCAAGCAGTTTGTTTTGGGAAATTAGACGCGAAATGAAACTGCAAATGCCTTAAAACAGGCTTGGAAAAGTGTGTTCTATATCTCTGCCAAACAGACTCCCCGGAGGTTGAGCTATCAGAAGCTAGCTTAACTCTAAGGGAGGAAGCAGCAGAATGTGCCTCTCACATCTAGCCTGTAGGAATTCAGGTTGGCAAGATCTATGGGGAAGCCCATTGGCGCCTTCGTTGGAAACGGGTTTGGAAATTTCAGTTTCAAAATCTCTGTGAAAAAGCGTCAGAGAAGCTTCCCCGTTTAGAATCCAGCATATCTCACTGAACCGAAGAAGTGGTAGTTAGAAGGGAGTTAGAGCTGCAAGCAGTTTGGTTTGGGAAATTAGATGCGAAATCACACTGCAAATGCCTTCCAACAGGCTTTGAAAAGTGTGTTCTATATCTCTGCCAAACAGACTCCCTGGAGGTTGAGCTTTCAGAAGCTAGTTTAACTCTAAGGGAGGAAGCAGCAGAATGTGCCTCTCACATCTAGCCTGTAGGAATTCAGGTTGGCAAGTTCTATGGGGAAGCCCATTGCTGCCTATTGTGGAAACGGCATGGGAGATTTCAGCTTCAAAATCTCTGTGAAAAAGCGTCAGAGAAGCTTCTCCGTTTAGAATCCAGCATATCTCACTGAACCGAAGAAGTGGTAGTTAGAAGGGAGTTAGAGCTGCAAGCAGTTTGGTTTGGGAAATTAGACGCGAAATGAAACTGCAAATGCCTTCCAACAGGCTTGGAAAAGTGTGTTCTATATCTCTGCCAAACAAACTCCCCGGAGGTTGAGCTTTCAGAAGCTAGTTTAACTCTAAGGGTGGAAGCAGCAGAATGTGCCTCTCACATCTAGCCTGTAGGAATTCAGGTTGGCAAGTTCTATGGGGAAGCCCATTGGCGCCTTCGTTGGAAACGGGTTTGGAAATTTCAGTTTCAAAATCTCTGTGAAAAAGCGTCAGAGAAGCTTCTCCGTTTAGAATCCAGCATATCTCACTGAACCGAAGAAGTGGTAGTTAGAAGGGAGTTAGAGCTGCAAGCAGTTTGGTTTGGGAAATTAGATGCGAAATCACACTGCAAATGCCTTCCAACAGGCTTTGAAAAGTGTGTTCTATATCTCTGCCAAACAGACTCCCTGGAGGTTGAGCTTTCAGAAGCTAGTTTAACTCTAAGGGAGGAAGCAGCAGAATGTGCCTCTCACATCTAGCCTGTAGGAATTCAGGTTGGCAAGTTCTATGGGGAAGCCCATTGCTGCCTATGGTGGAAACGGCATGGGAGATTTCAGCTTCAAAATCTCTGTGAAAAAGCGTCAGAGAAGCTTCTCCGTTTAGAATCCAGCATATCTCACTGAACCGAAGAAGTGGTAGTTAGAAGGGAGTTAGAGCTGCAAGCAGTTTGGTTTGGGAAATTAGACGCGAAATGAAACTGCTAATGCCTTCCAACAGGCTTGGAAAAGTGTGTTCTATATCTCTGCCAAACAAACTCCCCGGAGGTTGAGCTTTCAGAAGCTAGTTTAACTCTAAGGGAGAAAGCAGCAGAATGTGCCTCTCACATCTAGCCTGTAGGAATTCAGGTTGGCAAGTTCTTTGGGGAAGCCCATTGCTGCCTATGGTGGAAACGGCATGGGAGATTTCAGTTTCAAAATCTCGGTGAAAAAGCGTCAGAGAAGCTTCTCCGTTTAGAATCCAGCATATCTCACTGAACCGAAGAAGTGGTAGTTAGAAGGGAGTTAGAGCTGCAAGCAGTTTGGTTTGCGAAATTAGACGCGAAATGAAACTGCAAATGCCTTCCAACAGGCTTGGAAAAGTGTGTTCTATATCTCTGCCAAACAGACTCCCCGGAGGTTGAGCTTTCAGAAGCAAGTTTAACTCTAATGAGGAAGCAGCAGAATGTGCCTCTCACATCTAGCGTGTAGGAATTCAGGTTGGCAAGTTCTATGGGGAAGCCCATTGCTGCCTATGGTGGAAACGGCATGGGAGATTTCAGTTTCAAAATCTCGGTGAAAAAGCGTCAGAGAAGCTTCTCCGTTTAGAATCCAGCATATCTCACTGAACCGAAGAAGTGGTAGTTAGAAGGGAGTTAGAGCTGCAAGCAGTTTGGTTTGCGAAATTAGACGCGAAATGAAACTGCAAATGCCTTCCAACAGGCTTGGAAAAGTGTGTTCTATATCTCTGCCAAACAGACTCCCCGGAGGTTGAGCTTTCAGAAGCAAGTTTAACTCTAAGGGAGGAAGCAGCAGAATGTGCCTCTCACATCTAGCCTGTAGGAATTCAGGTTGGCAAGTTCTATGGGGAAGCCCATTGCTGCCTATGGTGGAAACGGCATGGGAGATTTCAGTTTCAAAATCTCTGTGAAAAAGCGTCAGAGAAGCTTCTCCGTTTAGAATCCAGCATATCTCACTGAACCGAAGAAGTGGTAGTTAGAAGGGAGTTAGAGCTGCAAGCAGTTTGGTTTGGGAAATTAGATGCGAAGTGACACTGCAAAGGCCTTCCAACAGGCTTGGAAAAGTGTGTTCTATATCTCTGCCAAACAGAGTCCCCGGAGGTTGAGCTTTCAGAAGCAAGCTTAACTGTTAGGGAGGAAGCAGCAGAATGTGCCTCTCACATCTAGCCTGTAGGAATTCAGGTTGGCAAGTTCTATGGGGAAGCCCATTGCTGCCTATGGTGGAAACGGCATGGGAGATTTCTGTTTCAAAATCTCTGTGAAAAAGCGTCAGAGAAGCTTCTCCGTTTAGAATCCAGCATATCTCACTGAACCGAAGAAGTGGTAGTTAGAAGGGAGTTAGAGCTGCAAGCAGTTTGGTTTGGGAAATTAGACGCGAAATGAAACTGCAAATGCCTTCCAACAGGCTTGGAAAAGTGTGTTCTATATCTCTGCCAAACAAACTCTCCGGAGGTTGAGCTTTCAGAAGCTAGTTTAACTCTAAGGGAGGAAGCAGCAGAATGTGCCTCTCACATCTAGCCTGTAGGAATTCAGGTTGGCAAGTTCTATGGGAAAGCCCATTGGCGCCTTCGTTGGAAACGGGTTTGGAAATTTCAGTTTCAAAATCTCTGTTAAAAAGCGTCAGAGAAGCTTCTCCGTTTAGAATCCAGCATATCTCACTGAACCGAAGAAGTGTTAGTTAGAAGGGAGTTAGAGCTGCAAGCAGTTTGGTTTGGGAAATTAGACGCGAAATGAAACTGCAAATGCCTTCCAACAGGCTTGGAAAAGTGTGTTCTATATCTCTGCCAAACAGACTCCCCGGAGGTTGAGCTTTCAGAAGCTAGTTTAACTCTAAGGGAGGAAGCAGCAGAATGTGCCTCTCACATCTAGCCTGTAGGAATTCAGGTTGGCAAGTTCTATGGGGAAGCCCATTGCTGCCTATGGTGGAAACGGCATGGGAGATTTCAGCTTCAAAATCTCTGTGAAAAAGCGTCAGAGAAGCTTCTCCGTTTAGAATCCAGCATATCTCACTGAACCGAAGAAGTGGTAGTTAGAAGGGAGTTAGAGCTGCAAGCAGTTTGGTTTGGGAAATTAGACGCGAAATGAAACTGCTAATGCCTTCCAACAGGCTTGGAAAAGTGTGTTCTATATCTCTGCCAAACAAACTCCCCGGAGGTTGAGCTTTCAGAAGCTAGTTTAACTCTAAGGGAGAAAGCAGCAGAATGTGCCTCTCACATCTAGCCTGTAGGAATTCAGGTTGGCAAGTTCTTTGGGGAAGCCCATTGCTGCCTATGGTGGAAACGGCATGGGAGATTTCAGTTTCAAAATCTCGGTGAAAAAGCGTCAGAGAAGCTTCTCCGTTTAGAATCCAGCATATCTCACTGAACCGAAGAAGTGGTAGTTAGAAGGGAGTTAGAGCTGCAAGCAGTTTGGTTTGCGAAATTAGACGCGAAATGAAACTGCAAATGCCTTCCAACAGGCTTGGAAAAGTGTGTTCTATATCTCTGCCAAACAGACTCCCCGGAGGTTGAGCTTTCAGAAGCAAGTTTAACTCTAATGAGGAAGCAGCAGAATGTGCCTCTCACATCTAGCCTGTAGGAATTCAGGTTGGCCAGTTCTATGGGGAAGCCCATTGCTACCTATGGTGAAAACGGCATGGGAGATTTCAGTTTCAAAATCTCTGTGAAAAAGCGTCAGAGAAGCTTCTCCGTTTAGAATCCAGCATATCTCACTGAACCGAAGAAGTGGTAGTTAGAAGGAAGTTAGAGCTGCAAGCAGTTTGTTTTGGGAAATTAGACGCGAAATGAAACTGCAAATGCCTTAAAACAGGCTTGGAAAAGTGTGTTCTATATCTCTGCCAAACAGACTCCCCGGAGGTTGAGCTATCAGAAGCTAGCTTAACTCTAAGGGAGGAAGCAGCAGAATGTGCCTCTCACATCTAGCCTGTAGGAATTCAGGTTGGCAAGATCTATGGGGAAGCCCATTGGCGCCTTCGTTGGAAACGGGTTTGGAAATTTCAGTTTCAAAATCTCTGTGAAAAAGCGTCAGAGAAGCTTCCCCGTTTAGAATCCAGCATATCTCACTGAACCGAAGAAGTGGTAGTTAGAAGGGAGTTAGAGCTGCAAGCAGTTTGGTTTGGGAAATTAGACACCAAATCAAACTGCAAAGGCCTTCCAACAGGCTTGGAAAAGTGTGTTCTATATTTCTGCCAAACAGACTCCCCGGAGGTTTAGCTTTCAGAAGGAAGTTTAACTCTTAGGGTGGAAGCAGCAGAATATGCCTCTCACATCTAGCCTGTAGGAATTCAGGTTGGCAAGTTCTATGGGGAAGCCCATTGCTGCCAATGGTGGAAACGGCATGGGAGATTTCAGTTTCAAAATCTCTGTGAAAAAGCGTCAGAGAAGCTTCTCCGTTTAGAATCCAGCATATCTCACTGAACCGAAGAAGTGGTAGTTAGAAGGGAGTTAGAGCTGCAAGCAGTTTGGTTTGGGAAATTAGACGCGAAATGAAACTGCAAATGCCTTCCAACAGGCTTGGAAAAGTGTGTTCTGTATCTCTGCCAAACAGACTCCCCAGAGGTTGAGCTTTCAGAAGCAAGCTTAACTCTTAGGGAGGAAGCAGCAGAATGTGCCTCTCACATCTAGCCTGTAGGAATTCAGGTTGGCAAGTTCTATCGGGAAGCCCATTGCTGCCTATGGTGGAAACGGCATGGGAGATTTCAGTTTCAAAATCTCTGTGAAAAAGCGTCAGAGAAGCTTCTCCGTTTAGAATCCAGCATATCTCACTGAACCGAAGAAGTGGTAGTTAGAAGGGAGTTAGAGCTGCAAGCAGTTTGGTTTGGGAAATTAGATGCGAAATGACACTGCAAAGGCCTTCCAACAGGCTTGGAAAAGTGTGTTCTATATCTCTGCCAAACAGACTCCCCGGAGGTTGAGCTTTCAGAAGCAAGCTTAACTCTTAGGGAGGAAGCAGCAGAATGTGCCTCTCACATCTAGCCTGTAGGAATTCAGGTTGGCAAGTTCTATGGGGAAGCCCATTGCTGCCTATGGTGGAAACGGCATGGGAGATTTCAGTTTCAAAATCTCTCTGAAAAAGCGTCAGAGAAGCTTCTCCGTTTAGAATCCAGCATATCTCACTGAACCGAAGAAGTGGTAGTTAGAAGGGAGTTAGAGCTGCAAGCAGTTTGGTTTGGGAAATTAGATGCGAAATCACACTGCAAATGCCTTCCAACAGGCTTTGAAAAGTGTGTTCTATATCTCTGCCAAACAGACTCCCTGGAGGTTGAGCTTTCAGAAGCTAGTTTAACTCTAAGGGAGGAAGCAGCAGAATGTGCCTCTCACATCTAGCCTGTAGGAATTCAGGTTGGCAAGTTCTATGGGGAAGCCCATTGCTGCCTATGGTGGAAACGGCATGGGAGATTTCAGCTTCAAAATCTCTGTGAAAAAGCGTCAGAGAAGCTTCTCCGTTTAGAATCCAGCATATCTCACTGAACCGAAGAAGTGGTAGTTAGAAGGGAGTTAGAGCTGCAAGCAGTTTGGTTTGGGAAATTAGACGCGAAATGAAACTGCTAATGCCTTCCAACAGGCTTGGAAAAGTGTGTTCTATATCTCTGCCAAACAAACTCCCCGGAGGTTGAGCTTTCAGAAGCTAGTTTAACTCTAAGGGAGAAAGCAGCAGAATGTGCCTCTCACATCTAGCCTGTAGGAATTCAGGTTGGCAAGTTCTTTGGGGAAGCCCATTGCTGCCTATGGTGGAAACGGCATGGGAGATTTCAGTTTCAAAATCTCGGTGAAAAAGCGTCAGAGAAGCTTCTCCGTTTAGAATCCAGCATATCTCACTGAACCGAAGAAGTGGTAGTTAGAAGGGAGTTAGAGCTGCAAGCAGTTTGGTTTGCGAAATTAGACGCGAAATGAAACTGCAAATGCCTTCCAACAGGCTTGGAAAAGTGTGTTCTATATCTCTGCCAAACAGACTCCCCGGAGGTTGAGCTTTCAGAAGCAAGTTTAACTCTAATGAGGAAGCAGCAGAATGTGCCTCTCACATCTAGCGTGTAGGAATTCAGGTTGGCAAGTTCTATGGGGAAGCCCATTGCTGCCTATGGTGGAAACGGCATGGGAGATTTCAGTTTCAAAATCTCGGTGAAAAAGCGTCAGAGAAGCTTCTCCGTTTAGAATCCAGCATATCTCACTGAACCGAAGAAGTGGTAGTTAGAAGGGAGTTAGAGCTGCAAGCAGTTTGGTTTGCGAAATTAGACGCGAAATGAAACTGCAAATGCCTTCCAACAGGCTTGGAAAAGTGTGTTCTATATCTCTGCCAAACAGACTCCCCGGAGGTTGAGCTTTCAGAAGCAAGTTTAACTCTAAGGGAGGAAGCAGCAGAATGTGCCTCTCACATCTAGCCTGTAGGAATTCAGGTTGGCAAGTTCTATGGGGAAGCCCATTGCTGCCTATGGTGGAAACGGCATGGGAGATTTCAGTTTCAAAATCTCTGTGAAAAAGCGTCAGAGAAGCTTCTCCGTTTAGAATCCAGCATATCTCACTGAACCGAAGAAGTGGTAGTTAGAAGGGAGTTAGAGCTGCAAGCAGTTTGGTTTGGGAAATTAGATGCGAAGTGACACTGCAAAGGCCTTCCAACAGGCTTGGAAAAGTGTGTTCTATATCTCTGCCAAACAGAGTCCCCGGAGGTTGAGCTTTCAGAAGCAAGCTTAACTGTTAGGGAGGAAGCAGCAGAATGTGCCTCTCACATCTAGCCTGTAGGAATTCAGGTTGGCAAGTTCTATGGGGAAGCCCATTGCTGCCTATGGTGGAAACGGCATGGGAGATTTCTGTTTCAAAATCTCTGTGAAAAAGCGTCAGAGAAGCTTCTCCGTTTAGAATCCAGCATATCTCACTGAACCGAAGAAGTGGTAGTTAGAAGGGAGTTAGAGCTGCAAGCAGTTTGGTTTGGGAAATTAGACGCGAAATGAAACTGCAAATGCCTTCCAACAGGCTTGGAAAAGTGTGTTCTATATCTCTGCCAAACAAACTCTCCGGAGGTTGAGCTTTCAGAAGCTAGTTTAACTCTAAGGGAGGAAGCAGCAGAATGTGCCTCTCACATCTAGCCTGTAGGAATTCAGGTTGGCAAGTTCTATGGGAAAGCCCATTGGCGCCTTCGTTGGAAACGGGTTTGGAAATTTCAGTTTCAAAATCTCTGTTAAAAAGCGTCAGAGAAGCTTCTCCGTTTAGAATCCAGCATATCTCACTGAACCGAAGAAGTGTTAGTTAGAAGGGAGTTAGAGCTGCAAGCAGTTTGGTTTGGGAAATTAGACGCGAAATGAAACTGCAAATGCCTTCCAACAGGCTTGGAAAAGTGTGTTCTATATCTCTGCCAAACAGACTCCCCGGAGGTTGAGCTTTCAGAAGCAAGTTTAACTCTAAGGGAGGAAGCAGCAGAATGTGCCTCTCACATCTAGCCTGTAGGAATTCAGGTTGGCCAGTTCTATGGGGAAGCCCATTGCTACCTATGGTGAAAACGGCATGGGAGATTTCAGTTTCAAAATCTCTGTGAAAAAGCGTCAGAGAAGCTTCTCCGTTTAGAATCCAGCATATCTCACTGAACCGAAGAAGTGGTAGTTAGAAGGAAGTTAGAGCTGCAAGCAGTTTGTTTTGGGAAATTAGACGCGAAATGAAACTGCAAATGCCTTAAAACAGGCTTGGAAAAGTGTGTTCTATATCTCTGCCAAACAGACTCCCCGGAGGTTGAGCTATCAGAAGCTAGCTTAACTCTAAGGGAGGAAGCAGCAGAATGTGCCTCTCACATCTAGCCTGTAGGAATTCAGGTTGGCAAGATCTATGGGGAAGCCCATTGGCGCCTTCGTTGGAAACGGGTTTGGAAATTTCAGTTTCAAAATCTCTGTGAAAAAGCGTCAGAGAAGCTTCCCCGTTTAGAATCCAGCATATCTCACTGAACCGAAGAAGTGGTAGTTAGAAGGGAGTTAGAGCTGCAAGCAGTTTGGTTTGGGAAATTAGACACGAAATCAAACTGCAAAGGCCTTCCAACAGGCTTGGAAAAGTGTGTTCTATATTTCTGCCAAACAGACTCCCCGGAGGTTTAGCTTTCAGAAGGAAGTTTAACTCTTAGGGTGGAAGCAGCAGAATATGCCTCTCACATCTAGCCTGTAGGAATTCAGGTTGGCAAGTTCTATGGGGAAGCCCATTGCTGCCAATGGTGGAAACGGCATGGGAGATTTCAGTTTCAAAATCTCTGTGAAAAAGCGTCAGAGAAGCTTCTCCGTTTAGAATCCAGCATATCTCACTGAACCGAAGAAGTGGTAGTTAGAAGGGAGTTAGAGCTGCAAGCAGTTTGGTTTGGGAAATTAGACACGAAATCAAACTGCAAAGGCCTTCCAACAGGCTTGGAAAAGTGTGTTCTATATTTCTGCCAAACAGACTCCCCGGAGGTTTAGCTTTCAGAAGGAAGTTTAACTCTTAGGGTGGAAGCAGCAGAATATGCCTCTCACATCTAGCCTGTAGGAATTCAGGTTGGCAAGTTCTATGGGGAAGCCCATTGCTGCCAATGGTGGAAACGGCATGGGAGATTTCAGTTTCAAAATCTCTGTGAAAAAGCGTCAGAGAAGCTTCTCCGTTTAGAATCCAGCATATCTCACTGAACCGAAGAAGTGGTAGTTAGAAGGGAGTTAGAGCTGCAAGCAGTTTGGTTTGGGAAATTAGACGCGAAATGAAACTGCAAATGCCTTCCAACAGGCTTGGAAAAGTGTGTTCTGTATCTCTGCCAAACAGACTCCCCAGAGGTTGAGCTTTCAGAAGCAAGCTTAACTCTTAGGGAGGAAGCAGCAGAATGTGCCTCTCACATCTAGCCTGTAGGAATTCAGGTTGGCAAGTTCTATCGGGAAGCCCATTGCTGCCTATGGTGGAAACGGCATGGGAGATTTCAGTTTCAAAATCTCTGTGAAAAAGCGTCAGAGAAGCTTCTCCGTTTAGAATCCAGCATATCTCACTGAACCGAAGAAGTGGTAGTTAGAAGGGAGTTAGAGCTGCAAGCAGTTTGGTTTGGGAAATTAGATGCGAAATGACACTGCAAAGGCCTTCCAACAGGCTTGGAAAAGTGTGTTCTATATCTCTGCCAAACAGACTCCCCGGAGGTTGAGCTTTCAGAAGCAAGCTTAACTCTTAGGGAGGAAGCAGCAGAATGTGCCTCTCACATCTAGCCTGTAGGAATTCAGGTTGGCAAGTTCTATGGGGAAGCCCATTGCTGCCTATGGTGGAAACGGCATGGGAGATTTCAGTTTCAAAATCTCTGTGAAAAAGCGTCAGAGAAGCTTCTCCGTTTAGAATCCAGCATATCTCACTGAACCGAAGAAGTGGTAGTTAGAAGGGAGTTAGAGCTGCAAGCAGTTTGGTTTGGGAAATTAGATGCGAAATCACACTGCAAATGCCTTCCAACAGGCTTTGAAAAGTGTGTTCTATATCTCTGCCAAACAGACTCCCTGGAGGTTGAGCTTTCAGAAGCTAGTTTAACTCTTAGGGAGGAAGCAGCAGAATGTGCCTCTCACATCTAGCCTGTAGGAATTCAGGTTGGCAAGTTCTATGGGGAAGCCCATTGCTGCCTATGGTGGAAACGGCATGGGAGATTTCAGCTTCAAAATCTCTGTGAAAAAGCGTCAGAGAAGCTTCTCCGTTTAGAATCCAGCATATCTCACTGAACCGAAGAAGTGGTAGTTAGAAGGGAGTTAGAGCTGCAAGCAGTTTGGTTTGGGAAATTAGACGCGAAATGAAACTGCAAATGCCTTCCAACAGGCTTGGAAAAGTGTGTTCTATATCTATGCCAAACAAACTCCCCGGAGGTTGAGCTTTCAGAAGCTAGTTTAACTCTAAGGGTGGAAGCAGCAGAATGTGCCTCTCACATCTAGCCTGTAGGAATTCAGGTTGGCAAGTTCTATGGGGAAGCCCATTGGCGCCTTCGTTGGAAACGGGTTTGGAAATTTCAGTTTCAAAATCTCTGTGAAAAAGCGTCAGAGAAGCTTCTCCGTTTAGAATCCAGCATATCTCACTGAACCGAAGAAGTGGTAGTTAGAAGGGAGTTAGAGCTGCAAGCAGTTTGGTTTGGGAAATTAGACGCGAAATGAAACTGCAAATGCCTTCCAACAGGCTTGGAAAAGTGTGTTCTATATCTCTGCCAAACAGACTCCCCGGAGGGTGAGCTTTCAGAAGCAAGTTTAACTCTAAGGGAGGAAGCAGCAGAATGTGCCTCTCACATCTAGCCTGTAGGAATTCAGGTTGGCAAGTTCTATGGGGAAGCCCATTGGCGCCTTCGTTGGAAACGGGTTTGGAAATTTCAGTTTCAAAATCTCTGTGAAAAAGCGTCAGAGAAGCTTCTCCGTTTAGAATCCAGCATATCTCACTGAACCGAAGAAGTGTTATTTAGAAGGGAGTTAGAGCTGCAAGCAGTTTGGTTTGGGAAATTAGACGCGAAATGAAACTGCAAATGCCTTCCAACAGGCTCGGAAAAGTGTGTTCTATATCTCTGCCAAACAGACTCCCCGGAGGTTGAGCTTTCAGAAGCAAGTTTAACTCTAAGGGAGGAAGCAGCAGAATGTGCCTCTCACATCTAGCCTGTAGGAATTCAGGTTGGCAAGTTCTATGGGGAAGCCCATTGCTGCCTATGGTGGAAACAGCATGGGAGATTTCAGTTTCAAAATCTCTGTGAAAAAGCGTCAGAGAAGCTTCTCCGTTTAGAATCCAGCATATCTCACTGAACCGAAGAAGTGGTAGTTAGAAGGGAGTTAGAGCTGCAAGCAGTTTGGTTTGGGAAATTAGATGCGAAATCACACTGCAAATGCCTTCCAACAGGCTTTGAAAAGTGTGTTCTATATCTCTGCCAAACAGACTCCCTGGAGGTTGAGCTTTCAGAAGCTAGTTTAACTCTAAGGGAGGAAGCAGCAGAATGTGCCTCTCACATCTAGCCTGTAGGAATTCAGGTTGGCAAGTTCTATGGGGAAGCCCATTGCTGCCTATGGTGGAAACGGCATGGGAGATTTCAGCTTCAAAATCTCTGTGAAAAAGCGTCAGAGAAGCTTCTCCGTTTAGAATCCAGCATATCTCACTGAACCGAAGAAGTGGTAGTTAGAAGGGAGTTAGAGCTGCAAGCAGTTTGGTTTGGGAAATTAGACGCGAAATGAAACTGCTAATGCCTTCCAACAGGCTTGGAAAAGTGTGTTCTATATCTCTGCCAAACAAACTCCCCGGAGGTTGAGCTTTCAGAAGCTAGTTTAACTCTAAGGGAGAAAGCAGCAGAATGTGCCTCTCACATCTAGCCTGTAGGAATTCAGGTTGGCAAGTTCTTTGGGGAAGCCCATTGCTGCCTATGGTGGAAACGGCATGGGAGATTTCAGTTTCAAAATCTCGGTGAAAAAGCGTCAGAGAAGCTTCTCCGTTTAGAATCCAGCATATCTCACTGAACCGAAGAAGTGGTAGTTAGAAGGGAGTTAGAGCTGCAAGCAGTTTGGTTTGCGAAATTAGACGCGAAATGAAACTGCAAATGCCTTCCAACAGGCTTGGAAAAGTGTGTTCTATATCTCTGCCAAACAGACTCCCCGGAGGTTGAGCTTTCAGAAGATAGTTTAACTCTAAGGGAGGAAGCAGCAGAATGTGCCTCTCACATCTAGCGTGTAGGAATTCAGGTTGGCAAGTTCTATGGGGAAGCCCATTGCTGCCTATGGTGGAAACGGCATGGGAGATTTCAGTTTCAAAATCTCTGTGAAAAAGCGTCAGAGAAGCTTCTCCGTTTAGAATCCAGCATATCTTACTGAACCGAAGAAGTGGTAGTTAGAAGGGAGTTAGAGCTGCAAGCAGTTTGGTTTGGGAAATTAGATGCGAAGTGACACTGCAAAGGCCTTCCAACAGGCTTGGAAAAGTGTGTTCTATATCTCTGCCAAACAGAGTCCCCGGAGGTTGAGCTTTCAGAAGCAAGCTTAACTGTTAGGGAGGAAGCAGCAGAATGTGCCTCTCACATCTAGCCTGTAGGAATTCAGGTTGGCAAGTTCTATGGGGAAGCCCATTGCTGCCTATGGTGGAAACGGCATGGGAGATTTCAGTTTCAAAATCTCTGTGAAAAAGCGTCAGAGAAGCTTCTCCGTTTAGAATCCAGCATATCTCACTGAACCGAAGAAGTGGTAGTTAGAAGGGAGTTAGAGCTGCAAGCAGTTTGGTTTGGGAAATTAGACGCGAAATGAAACTGCAAATGCCTTCCAACAGGCTTGGAAAAGTGTGTTCTGTATCTCTGCCAAACAGACTCCCCAGAGGTTGAGCTTTCAGAAGCAAGCTTAACTCTTAGGGAGGAAGCAGCAGAATGTGCCTCTCACATCTAGCCTGTAGGAATTCAGGTTGGCAAGTTCTATCGGGAAGCCCATTGCTGCCTATGGTGGAAACGGCATGGGAGATTTCAGTTTCAAAATCTCTGTGAAAAAGCGTCAGAGAAGCTTCTCCGTTTAGAATCCAGCATATCTCACTGAACCGAAGAAGTGGTAGTTAGAAGGGAGTTAGAGCTGCAAGCAGTTTGGTTTGGGAAATTAGATGCGAAATGACACTGCAAAGGCCTTCCAACAGGCTTGGAAAAGTGTGTTCTATATCTCTGCCAAACAGACTCCCCGGAGGTTGAGCTTTCAGAAGCAAGCTTAACTCTTAGGGAGGAAGCAGCAGAATGTGCCTCTCACATCTAGCCTGTAGGAATTCAGGTTGGCAAGTTCTATGGGGAAGCCCATTGCTGCCTATGGTGGAAACGGCATGGGAGATTTCAGTTTCAAAATCTCTGTGAAAAAGCGTCAGAGAAGCTTCTCCGTTTAGAATCCAGCATATCTCACTGAACCGAAGAAGTGGTAGTTAGAAGGGAGTTAGAGCTGCAAGCAGTTTGGTTTGGGAAATTAGATGCGAAATCACACTGCAAATGCCTTCCAACAGGCTTTGAAAAGTGTGTTCTATATCTCTGCCAAACAGACTCCCTGGAGGTTGAGCTTTCAGAAGCTAGTTTAACTCTTAGGGAGGAAGCAGCAGAATGTGCCTCTCACATCTAGCCTGTAGGAATTCAGGTTGGCAAGTTCTATGGGGAAGCCCATTGCTGCCTATGGTGGAAACGGCATGGGAGATTTCAGCTTCAAAATCTCTGTGAAAAAGCGTCAGAGAAGCTTCTCCGTTTAGAATCCAGCATATCTCACTGAACCGAAGAAGTGGTAGTTAGAAGGGAGTTAGAGCTGCAAGCAGTTTGGTTTGGGAAATTAGACGCGAAATGAAACTGCAAATGCCTTCCAACAGGCTTGGAAAAGTGTGTTCTATATCTATGCCAAACAAACTCCCCGGAGGTTGAGCTTTCAGAAGCTAGTTTAACTCTAAGGGTGGAAGCAGCAGAATGTGCCTCTCACATCTAGCCTGTAGGAATTCAGGTTGGCAAGTTCTATGGGGAAGCCCATTGGCGCCTTCGTTGGAAACGGGTTTGGAAATTTCAGTTTCAAAATCTCTGTGAAAAAGCGTCAGAGAAGCTTCTCCGTTTAGAATCCAGCATATCTCACTGAACCGAAGAAGTGGTAGTTAGAAGGGAGTTAGAGCTGCAAGCAGTTTGGTTTGGGAAATTAGACGCGAAATGAAACTGCAAATGCCTTCCAACAGGCTTGGAAAAGTGTGTTCTATATCTCTGCCAAACAGACTCCCCGGAGGGTGAGCTTTCAGAAGCAAGTTTAACTCTAAGGGAGGAAGCAGCAGAATGTGCCTCTCACATCTAGCCTGTAGGAATTCAGGTTGGCAAGTTCTATGGGGAAGCCCATTGGCGCCTTCGTTGGAAACGGGTTTGGAAATTTCAGTTTCAAAATCTCTGTGAAAAAGCGTCAGAGAAGCTTCTCCGTTTAGAATCCAGCATATCTCACTGAACCGAAGAAGTGTTATTCAGAAGGGAGTTAGAGCTGCAAGCAGTTTGGTTTGGGAAATTAGACGCGAAATGAAACTGCAAATGCCTTCCAACAGGCTCGGAAAAGTGTGTTCTATATCTCTGCCAAACAGACTCCCCGGAGGTTGAGCTTTCAGAAGCAAGTTTAACTCTAAGGGAGGAAGCAGCAGAATGTGCCTCTCACATCTAGCCTGTAGGAATTCAGGTTGGCAAGTTCTATGGGGAAGCCCATTGCTGCCTATGGTGGAAACAGCATGGGAGATTTCAGTTTCAAAATCTCTGTGAAAAAGCGTCAGAGAAGCTTCTCCGTTTAGAATCCAGCATATCTCACTGAACCGAAGAAGTGGTAGTTAGAAGGGAGTTAGAGCTGCAAGCAGTTTGGTTTGGGAAATTAGATGCGAAATCACACTGCAAATGCCTTCCAACAGGCTTTGAAAAGTGTGTTCTATATCTCTGCCAAACAGACTCCCTGGAGGTTGAGCTTTCAGAAGCTAGTTTAACTCTAAGGGAGGAAGCAGCAGAATGTGCCTCTCACATCTAGCCTGTAGGAATTCAGGTTGGCAAGTTCTATGGGGAAGCCCATTGCTGCCTATGGTGGAAACGGCATGGGAGATTTCAGCTTCAAAATCTCTGTGAAAAAGCGTCAGAGAAGCTTCTCCGTTTAGAATCCAGCATATCTCACTGAACCGAAGAAGTGGTAGTTAGAAGGGAGTTAGAGCTGCAAGCAGTTTGGTTTGGGAAATTAGACGCGAAATGAAACTGCTAATGCCTTCCAACAGGCTTGGAAAAGTGTGTTCTATATCTCTGCCAAACAAACTCCCCGGAGGTTGAGCTTTCAGAAGCTAGTTTAACTCTAAGGGAGAAAGCAGCAGAATGTGCCTCTCACATCTAGCCTGTAGGAATTCAGGTTGGCAAGTTCTTTGGGGAAGCCCATTGCTGCCTATGGTGGAAACGGCATGGGAGATTTCAGTTTCAAAATCTCGGTGAAAAAGCGTCAGAGAAGCTTCTCCGTTTAGAATCCAGCATATCTCACTGAACCGAAGAAGTGGTAGTTAGAAGGGAGTTAGAGCTGCAAGCAGTTTGGTTTGCGAAATTAGACGCGAAATGAAACTGCAAATGCCTTCCAACAGGCTTGGAAAAGTGTGTTCTATATCTCTGCCAAACAGACTCCCCGGAGGTTGAGCTTTCAGAAGATAGTTTAACTCTAAGGGAGGAAGCAGCAGAATGTGCCTCTCACATCTAGCGTGTAGGAATTCAGGTTGGCAAGTTCTATGGGGAAGCCCATTGCTGCCTATGGTGGAAACGGCATGGGAGATTTCAGTTTCAAAATCTCTGTGAAAAAGCGTCAGAGAAGCTTCTCCGTTTAGAATCCAGCATATCTTACTGAACCGAAGAAGTGGTAGTTAGAAGGGAGTTAGAGCTGCAAGCAGTTTGGTTTGGGAAATTAGATGCGAAGTGACACTGCAAAGGCCTTCCAACAGGCTTGGAAAAGTGTGTTCTATATCTCTGCCAAACAGAGTCCCCGGAGGTTGAGCTTTCAGAAGCAAGCTTAACTGTTAGGGAGGAAGCAGCAGAATGTGCCTCTCACATCTAGCCTGTAGGAATTCAGGTTGGCAAGTTCTATGGGGAAGCCCATTGCTGCCTATGGTGGAAACGGCATGGGAGATTTCAGTTTCAAAATCTCTGTGAAAAAGCGTCAGAGAAGCTTCTCCGTTTAGAATCCAGCATATCTCACTGAACCGAAGAAGTGGTAGTTAGAAGGGAGTTAGAGCTGTAAGCAGTTTGGTTTGGGAAATTAGACGCGAAATGAAACTGCAAATGCCTTCCAACAGGCTTGGAAAAGTGTGTTCTATATCTCTGCCAAACAAACTCTCCGGAGGTTGAGCTTTCAGAAGCTAGTTTAACTCTAAGGGAGGAAGCAGCAGAATGTGCCTCTCACATCTAGCCTGTAGGAATTCAGGTTGGCAAGTTCTATGGGAAAGCCCATTGGCGCCTTCGTTGGAAACGGGTTTGGAAATTTCAGTTTCAAAATCTCTGTGAAAAAGCGTCAGAGAAGCTTCTCCGTTTAGAATCCAGCATATCTCACTGAACCGAAGAAGTGGTAGTTAGAAGGGAGTTAGAGCTGCAAGCAGTTTGGTTTGCGAAATTAGACGCGAAATGAAACTGCAAATGCCTTCCAACAGGCTTGGAAAATTGTGTTCTATATCTCTGCCAAACAGACTCCCCGGAGGGTGAGCTTTCAGAAGCAACTTTAACTCTAAGGGAGGAAGCAGTAGAATGTGCCTCTCACATCTAGCCTGTAGGAATTCAGGTTGGCAAGTTCTATGGGGAAGCCCATTGGCGCCTTCGTTGGAAACGGGTTTGGAAATTTCAGTTTCAAAATCTCTGTGAAAAAGCGTCAGAGAAGCTTCTCCGTTTAGAATCCAGCATATCTCACTGAACCGAAGAAGTGTTACTTAGAAGGGAGTTAGAGCTGCAAGCAGTTTGGTTTGGGAAATTAGACGCGAAATGAAACTGCAAATGCCTTCCAACAGGCTTGGAAAAGTGTGTTCTATATCTCTGCCAAACAGACTCCCCGGAGGTTGAGCTTTCAGAAGCAAGTTTTACTCTAAGGGAGGAAGCAGCAGAATGTGCCTCTCACATCTAGCCTGTAGGAATTCAGGTTGGCAAGTTCTATGGGGAAGCCCATTGCTACCTATGGTGAAAACGGCATGGGAGATTTCAGTTTCAAAATCTCTGTGAAAAAGCGTCAGAGAAGCTTCTCCGTTTAGAATCCAGCATATCTCACTGAACCGAAGAAGTGGTAGTTAGAAGGAAGTTAGAGCTGCAAGCAGTTTGTTTTGGGAAATTAGACGCGAAATGAAACTGCAAATGCCTTAAAACAGGCTTGGAAAAGTGTGTTCTATATCTCTGCCAAACAGACTCCCCGGAGGTTGAGCTATCAGAAGCTAGCTTAACTCTAAGGGAGGAAGCAGCAGAATGTGCCTCTCACATCTAGCCTGTAGGAATTCAGGTTGGCAAGTTCTATGGGGAAGCCCATTGCAACCTATGGTGAAAACGGCATGGGAGATTTCAGTTTCAAAATCTCTGTGAAAAAGCGTCAGAGAAGCTTCCCCGTTTAGAATCCAGCATATCTCACTGAACCGAAGAAGTGGTAGTTAGAAGGGAGTTAGAGCTGCAAGCAGTTTGGTTTGGGAAATTAGACACGAAATCAAACTGCAAAGGCCTTCCAACAGGCTTGGAAAAGTGTGTTCTATATTTCTGCCAAACAGACTCCCCGGAGGTTTAGCTTTCAGAAGGAAGTTTAACTCTTAGGGTGGAAGCAGCAGAATGTGCCTCTCACATCTAGCCTGTAGGAATTCAGGTTGGCAAGTTCTATGGGGAAGCCCATTGCTGCCAATGGTGGAAACGGCATGGGAGATTTCAGTTTCAAAATCTCTGTGAAAAAGCGTCAGAGAAGCTTCTCCGTTTAAAATCCAGCATATCTCACTGAACCGAAGAAGTGGTAGTTAGAAGGGAGTTAGAGCTGCAAGCAGTTTGGTTTGGGAAATTAGACGCGAAATGAAACTGCAAATGCCTTCCAACAGGCTTGGAAAAGTGTGTTCTATATCTCTGCCAAACAGACTCCCCAGAGGTTGAGCTTTCAGAAGCAAGCTTAACTCTTAGGGAGGAAGCAGCAGAATGTGCCTCTCACATCTAGCCTGTAGGAATTCAGGTTGGCAAGTTCTATCGGGAAGCCCATTGCTGCCTATGGTGGAAACGGCATGGGAGATTTCAGTTTCAAAATCTCTGTGAAAAAGCGTCAGAGAAGCTTCTCCGTTTAGAATCCAGCATATCTCACTGAACCGAAGAAGTGGTAGTTAGAAGGGAGTTAGAGCTGCAAGCAGTTTGGTTTGGGAAATTAGATGCGAAATCACACTGCAAATGCCTTCCAACAGGCTTTGAAAAGTGTGTTCTATATCTCTGCCAAACAGACTCCCTGGAGGTTGAGCTTTCAGAAGCTAGTTTAACTCTAAGGGAGGAAGCAGCAGAATGTGCCTCTCACATCTAGCCTGTAGGAATTCAGGTTGGCAAGTTCTATGGGGAAGCCCATTGCTGCCTATGGTGGAAACGGCATGGGAGATTTCAGCTTCAAAATCTCTGTGAAAAAGCGTCAGAGAAGCTTCTCCGTTTAGAATCCAGCATATCTCACTGAACCGAAGAAGTGGTAGTTAGAAGGGAGTTAGAGCTGCAAGCAGTTTGGTTTGGGAAATTAGACGCGAAATGAAACTGCTAATGCCTTCCAACAGGCTTGGAAAAGTGTGTTCTATATCTCTGCCAAACAAACTCCCTGGAGGTTGAGCTTTCAGAAGCTAGTTTAACTCTAAGGGAGAAAGCAGCAGAATGTGCCTCTCACATCTAGCCTGTAGGAATTCAGGTTGGCAAGTTCTTTGGGGAAGCCCATTGCTGCCTATGGTGGAAACGGCATGGGAGATTTCAGTTTCAAAATCTCGGTGAAAAAGCGTCAGAGAAGCTTCTCCGTTTAGAATCCAGCATATCTCACTGAACCGAAGAAGTGGTAGTTAGAAGGGAGTTAGAGCTGCAAGCAGTTTGGTTTGCGAAATTAGACGCGAAATGAAACTGCAAATGCCTTCCAACAGGCTTGGAAAAGTGTGTTCTATATCTCTGCCAAACAGACTCCCCGGAGGTTGAGCTTTCAGAAGCAAGTTTAACTCTAAGGGAGGAAGCAGCAGAATGTGCCTCTCACATCTAGCCTGTAGGAATTCAGGTTGGCAAGTTCTATGGGGAAGCCCATTGCTGCCTATGGTGGAAACGGCATGGGAGATTTCAGTTTCAAAATCTCTGTGAAAAAGCGTTAGAGAAGCTTCTCCGTTTAGAATCCAGCATATCTCACTGAACCGAAGAAGTGGTAGTTAGAAGGGAGTTAGAGCTGCAAGCAGTTTGGTTTCGGAAATTAGATGCGAAGTGACACTGCAAAGGCCTTCCAACAGGCTTGGAAAAGTGTGTTCTATATCTCTGCCAAACAGAGTCCCCGGAGGTTGAGCTTTCAGAAGCAAGCTTAACTGTTAGGGAGGAAGCAGCAGAATGTGCCTCTCACATCTAGCCTGTAGGAATTCAGGTTGGCAAGTTCTATGGGGAGCCCATTGCTGCCTATGGTGGAAACGGCATGGGAGATTTCAGTTTCAAAATCTCTGTGAAAAAGCGTCAGAGAAGCTTCTCCGTTTAGAATCCAGCATATCTCACTGAACCGAAGAAGTGGTAGTTAGAAGGGAGTTAGAGCTGCAAGCAGTTTGGTTTGGGAAATTAGACGCGAAATGAAACTGCAAATGCCTTCCAACAGGCTTGGAAAAGTGTGTTCTATATCTCTGCCAAACAAACTCCCCGGAGGTTGAGCTTTCAGAAGCTAGTTTAACTCTAAGGGAGGAAGCAGAAGAATGTGCCTCTCACATCTAGCCTGTAGGAATTCAGGTTGGCAAGTTCTATGGGGAAGCCCATTGCTGCCTATGGTGGAAACGGCATGGGAGATTTCAGTTTCAAAATCTCTCTGAAAAAGCGTCAGAGAAGCTTCTCCGTTTAGAATCCAGCATATCTCACTGAACCGAAGAAGTGGTAGTTAGAAGGGAGTTAGAGCTGCAAGCAGTTTGGTTTGGGAAATTAGACGCGAAATGAAACTGCAAATGCCTTCCAACAGGCTTGGAAAAGTGTGTTCTATATCTCTGCCAAACAGAGTCCCC
The DNA here is from genome assembly GCF_027409185.1 of Cynocephalus volans. NCBI lineage: Eukaryota > Metazoa > Chordata > Mammalia > Dermoptera > Cynocephalidae > Cynocephalus > Cynocephalus volans. Next base: position 1,107,094 of record NW_026902468.1, read on the forward strand.
GGAGGTTGAGCTTTCAGAAGCTAGTTTAACTCTAAGGGAGGAAGCAGCAGAATGTGCCTCTCACATCTAGCCTGTAGGAATTCAGGTTGGCAAGTTCTATGGGGAAGCCCATTGGCGCCTTCGTTGCAAAAGGGTTTGGAAATTTCAGTTTCAAAATCTCTGTGAAAAAGCGTCAGAGAAGCTTCCCCGTTTAGAATCCAGCATATCTCACTGAACCGAAGAAGTGGTAGTTAGAAGGGAGTTAGAGCTGCAAGCAGTTTGGTTTGGGAAATTAGACACGAAATCAAACTGCAAAGGCCTTCCAACTGGCTTGGAAAAGTGTGTTCTATATTTCTGCCAAACAGACTCCCCGGAGGTTTAGCTTTCAGAAGGAAGTTTAACTCTTAGGGTGGAAGCAGCAGAATGTGCCTCTCACATCTAGCCTGTAGGAATTCAGGTTGGCAAGTTCTTTGGGGAAGCCCATTGCTGCCTATGGTGGAAACGGCATGGGAGATTTCAGTTTCAAAATCTCTGTGAAAAAGCGTCAGAGAAGCTTCTCCGTTTAGAATCCAGCATATCTCACTGAACCGAAGAAGTGGTAGTTAGAAGGGAGTTAGAGCTGCAAGCAGTTTGCTTTGGGAAATTAGACGCGAAATGAAACTGCAAATGCCTTCCAACAGGCTTGGAAAATTGTGTTCTATATCTCTGCCAAACAGACTCCCCGGAGGTTGAGCTTTCAGAAGCAAGTTTAACTCTAAGGGAGGAAGCAGCAGAATGTGCCTCTCACATCTAGCCTGTAGGATTTGAGGTTGGCTAGTTCTATGGGGAATCCCATTGCTGCCTATGGTGGAAACGGCATGGGAGATTTCAGTTTCAAAATCTCTGTGAAAAAGCGTCAGAGAAGCTTCTCCGTTTAGAATCCACCATATCTCACTGAACCGAAGAAGTGGTAGTTAGAAGGGAGTTAGAGCTGCAAGCAGTTTGGTTTGGGAAATTAGATGCCAAATGACACTGCAAAGGCCTTCCAACAGGCTTGGAAAAGTGTGTTCTATATCTCTGCCAAACAGACTCCCCGGAGGTTGAGCTTTCAGAAGCTAGTTTAACTATAAGGGAGGAAGCAGCAGAATGTGCCTCTCACATCTAGCCTGTAGGAATTCAGGTTGGCAAGTTCTATGGGGAAGCCCATTGGCGCCTTCGTTGCAAACGGGTTTGGAAATTTCAGTTTCAAAATCTCTGTGAAAAAGCTTCAGAGAAGCTTCCCCGTTTAGAATCCAGCATATCTCACTGAACCGAAGAAGTGGTAGTTAGAAGGGACTTAGAGCTGCAAGCAGTTTGGTTTGGGAAATTAGACACGAAATCAAACTGCAAAGGCCTTCCAACAGGCTTGGAAAAGTGTGTTCTATATTTCTGCCAAACAGACTCCCCGGAGGTTTAGCTTTCAGAAGGAAGTTTAACTCTTAGGGTGGAAGCAGCAGAATGTGCCTCTCACATCTAGCCTGTAGGAATTCAGGTTGGCAAGTTCTATGGGGAAGCCCATTGCTGCCTATGGTGGAAACGGCATGGGAGATTTCAGTTTCAAAATCTCTGTGAAAAAGCGTCAGAGAAGCTTCTCCGTTTAGAATCCAGCATATCTCACTGAACCGAAGAAGTGGTAGTTAGAAGGGAGTTAGAGCTGCAAGCAGTTTGGTTTGGGAAATTAGACGCGAAATGAAACTGCAAATGCCTTCCAACAGGCTTGGAAAAGTGTGTTCTATATCTCTGCCAAACAGAGTCCCCGGAGGTTGAGCTTTCAGAAGCAAGCTTAACTGTTAGGGAGGAAGCAGCAGAATGTGCCTCTCACATCTAGCCTGTAGGAATTCAGGTTGGCAAGTTCTATGGGGAAGCCCATTGCTGCCTATGGTGGAAACAGCATGGGAGATTTCAGTTTCAAAATCTCAGTGAAAAAGCCTCAGAGAAGCTTCTCCGTTTAGAATCCAGCATATCTCACTGAACCGAAGAAGTGGTAGTTAGAAGGCAGTTAGAGCTACAAGCAGTTTGGTTTGGGAAATTAGACGCGAAATGAAACTGCAAATGCCTTCCAACAGGCTTGGAAAAGTGTGTTCTATATATCTGCCAAACAAACTCCCCGGAGGTTGAGCTTTCAGAAGCTAGTTTAACTCTAAGGGAGGAAGCAGCAGAATGTGCCTCTCACATCTAGCCTGTAGGAATTCAGGTTGGCAAGTTCTATGGGGAAGCCCATTGTCGCCTTCGTTGGAAACGGGTTTCGAAATTTCAGTTTCAAAATCTTTGTGAAAAAGCGTCAGAGAAGCTTCTCCGTTTAGAATCCAGCATATCTCACTGAACCGAAGAAGTGGTAGTTAGAAGGGAGTTAGAGCTGCAAGCAGTTTGCTTTGGGAAATTAGACGCGAAATGAAACTGCAAATGCCTTCCAACAGGCTTGGAAAAGTGTGTTCTATATCTCTGCCAAACAAACTCCCCGGAGGTTGAGCTTTCAGAAGCTAGTTTAACTCTAAGGGAGGAAGCAGCAGAATGTGCCTCTCACATCTAGCCTGTAGGAATTCAGGTTGGCAAGTTCTATGGGGAAGCCCATTGGCGCCTTCGTTGGAAACGGGTTTGGAAATTTCAGTTTCAAAATCTCTGTGAAAAAGCGTCAGAGAAGCTTCTCCGTTTAGAATCCAGCATATCTCACTGAACCGAAGAAGTGGTAGTTAGAAGGGAGTTAGAGCTGCAAGCAGTTTGGTTTGGGAAATTAGATGCGAAATGACACTGCAAAGGCCTTCCAAAAGGCTTGGAAAAGTGTGTTCTATATCTTTGCCAAACAAACTCCCCGGAGGTTGAGCTTTCAGAAGCAAGCTTAACTCTTAGGGAGGAAGCAGCAGAATGTGCCTCTCACATCTAGCCTGTAGGAATTCAGGTTGGCAAGTTCTATGGGGAAGCCCATTGCTGCCTATGGTGGAAACGGCATGGGAGATTTCAGTTTCAAAATCTCTGTGAAAAAGCGTCAGAGAAGCTTCTCCGTTTAGAATCCAGCATATCTCACTGAACCGAAGAAGTGGTAGTTAGAAGGGAGTTAGAGCTGCAAGCAGTTTGGTTTGGGAAATTAGACGCGAAATGAATCTGCAAATGCCTTCCAACAGGCTTGGAAAAGTGTGTTCTATATCTCTGCCAAACACACTCCCCGGAGGTTGAGCTTTCAGAAGCAAGTTTAACTCTAAGGGAGGAAGCAGCAGAATGTGCCTCTCACATCTAGCCTTTAGGAATTCAGGTTGGCAAGTTCTATGGGGAAGCCCATTGCTGCCTATGGTGGAAACGGCAGGGGAGATTTCAGTTTCAAAATCTCTGTGAAAAAGCGTCAGAGAAGCTTCTCCGTTTAGAATCCAGCATATCTCACTGAACCGAAGAAGTGGTAGTTAGAAGGGAGTTAGAGCTGCAAGCAGTTTGGTTTGGGAAATTAGATGCGAAGTGACACTGCAAAGGCCTTCCAACAGGCTTGGAAAAGTGTGTTCTATATCTCTGCCAAACAGAGTCCCCGGAGGTTGAGCTTTCAGAAGCAAGCTTAACTGTTAGGGAGGAAGCAGCAGAATGTGCCTCTCACATCTAGCCTGTAGGAATTCAGGTTGGCAAGTTCTATGGGGAAGCCCTTTGCTGCCTATGGTGGAAACGGCATGGGAGATTTCTGTTTCAAAATCTCTGTGAAAAAGCGTCAGAGAAGCTTCTCCGTTTAGAATCCAGCATATCTCACTGAACCGAAGAAGTGGTAGTTAGAAGGGAGTTAGAGCTGCAAGCAGTTTGGTTTGGGAAATTAGACGCGAAATGAAACTGCAAATGCCTTCCAACAGGCTTGGAAAAGTGTGTTCTATATCTCTGCCAAACAAACTCCCCGGAGGTTGAGCTTTCAGAAGCTAGTTTAACTCTAAGGGAGGAAGCAGCAGAATGTGCCTCTCACATCTAGCCTGTAGGAATTCAGGTTGGCAAGTTCTATGGGGAAGCCCATTGGCGCCTTCGTTGGAAACGGGTTTGGAAATTTCAGTTTCAAAATCTCTGTGAAAAAGCGTCAGAGAAGCTTCTCCGTTTAGAATCCAGCATATCTCACTGAACCGAAGAAGTGGTAGTTAGAAGGGAGTTAGAGCTGCAAGCAGTTTGGTTTGGGAAATTAGACGCGAAATGAAACTGCAAATGCCTTCCAACAGGCTTGGAAAACTGTGTTCTATATCTCTGCCAAACAGACTCCCCGGAGGGTGAGCTTTCAGAAGCAAGTTTAACTCTAAGGGAGGAAGCAGCAGAATGTGCCTCTCACATCTAGCCTGTAGGAATTCAGGTTGGCAAGTTCTATGGAGAAGCCCATTGCTACCTATGGTGAAAACGGCATGGGAAATTTCAGTTTCAAAATCTCTGTGAAAAAGCGTCAGAGAAGCTTCTCCGTTTAGAATCCAGCATATCTCACTGAACCGAAGAAGTGGTAGTTAGAAGGGAGTTAGAGCTGCAAGCAGTTTGGTTTGGGAAATTAGATGAGAAATGACACTGCAAAGGCCTTCCAACAGGCTTGGAAAAGTGTGTTCTATATCTCTGCCAAACAGACTCCCCAGAGGTTGAGCTTTCAGAAGCAAGCTTAACTCTTAGGGAGGAAGCAGCAGAATGTGCCTCTCACATCTAGCCTGTAGGAATTCAGGTTGGCAAGTTCTATGGGGAAGCCCATTGCTGCCTATGGTGGAAACGGCATGGGAGATTTCAGTTTCAAAATCTCTGTGAAAAAGCGTCAGAGAAGCTTCTCCGTTTAGAATCCAGCATATCTCACTGAACCGAAGAAGTGGTAGTTAGAAGGGAGTTAGAGCTGCAAGCAGTTTGGTTTGGGAAATTAGATGCGAAATGACACTGCAAAGGCGTTCCAACAGGCTTGGAAAAGTGTGTTCTATATCTCTGCCAAACAGACTCCCCGGAGGTTGAGCTTTCAGAAGCAAGCTTAACTCTTAGGGAGGAAGCAGCAGAATGTGCCTCTCACATCTAGCCTGTAGGAATTCAGGTTGGCAAGTTCTATGGGGAAGCCCATTGCTGCCTATGGTGGAAACGGCATGGGAGATTTCAGTTTCAAAATCTCTGTGAAAAAGCGTCAGAGAAGCTTCTCCGTTTAGAATCCACCATATCTCACTGAACCGAAGAAGTGGTAGTTAGAAGGCAGTTAGACCTGCAACCAGTTTGGTTTGGGAAATTAGACGCGAAATGAAACTGCAAATGCCTTCCAACAGGCTTGGAAAAGTGTGTTCTATATTTCTGCCAAACAGACTCCCCGGAGGTTGAGCTTTCAGAAGCAAGTTTAACTCTAAGGGAGGAAGCAGCAGAATGTGCCTCTCACATCTAGCCTGTAGGAATTCAGGTTGGCAAGTTCTATGGGGAAGCCCATTGGCGCCTTCGTTGCAAACGGGTTTGGAAATTTCAGTTTCAAAATCTCTGTGAAAAAGCGTCAGAGAAGCTTCCCCGTTTAGAATCCAGCATATCTCACTGAACCGAAGAAGTGGTAGTTAGAAGGGAGTTAGAGCTGCAAGCAGTTTGGTTTGGGAAATTAGACACGAAATCAAACTGCAAAGGCCTTCCAACAGGCTTGGAAAAGTGTGTTCTATATTTCTGCCAAACAGACTCCCAGGAGGTTTAGCTTTCAGAAGGAAGTTTAACTCTTAGGGTGGAAGCAGCAGAATGTGCCTCTCACATCTAGCCTGTAGGAATTCAGGTTGGCAAGTTCTATGGGGAAGCCCATTGCTGCCTATGGTGGAAACGGCATGGGAGATTTCAGTTTCAAAATCTCTGTGAAAAAGCGTCAGAGAAGTTTCTCCGTTTAGAATCCAGCATATCTCACTGAACCGAAGAAGTGGTAGTTAGAAGGGAGTTAGAGCTGCAAGCAGTTTGGTTTGGGAAATTAGACGCGAAATGAAACTGCAAATGCCTTCCAACAGGCTTGGAAAAGTGTGTTCTATATCTCTGCCAAACAGACTCCCCGGAGGTTGAGCTTTCAGAAGCAAGTTTAACTCTAAGGGAGGAAGCAGCAGAATGTGCCTCTCACATCTAGCCTGTAGGATTTCAGGTTGGCAAGTTCTATGGGGAAGCCCATTGCTGCCTATGGTGGAAACGGCATGGGAGATTTCAGTTTCAAAATCTCTGTGAAAAAGCGTCAGAGAAGCTTCTCCGTTTAGAATCCAGCATATCTCACTGAACCGAAGAAGTGGTAGTTAGAAGGGAGTTAGAGCTGCAAGCAGTTTGGTTTGGGAAATTAGATGCGAAATGACACTGCAAAGGCCTTCCAACAGGCTTGGAAAAGTGTGTTCTATATCTCTGCCAAACAGACTCCCCAGAGGTTGAGCTTTCAGAAGCAAGCTTAACTCTTAGGGAGGAAGCAGCAGAATGTGCCTCTCACATCTAGCCTGTAGGAATTCAGGTTGGCAAGTTCTATGGGGAAGCCCATTGCTGCCTATGGTGGAAACGGCATGGGAGATTTCAGTTTCAAAATCTCTGTGAAAAAGCGTCAGAGAAGCTTCTCCGTTTAGAATCCAGCATATCTCACTGAACCGAAGAAGTGGTAGTTAGAAGGGAGTTAGAGCTGCAAGCAGTTTGGTTTGGGAAATTAGATGCGAAATGACACTGCAAAGGCCTTCCAACAGGCTTGGAAAAGTGTGTTCTATATCTCTGCCAAACAGACTCCCCGGAGGTTGAGCTTTCAGAAGCAAGCTTAACTCTTAGGGAGGAAGCAGCAGAATGTGCCTCTCACATCTAGCCTGTAGGAATTCAGGTTGGCAAGTTCTATGGGGAAGCCCATTGCTGCCTATGGTGGAAACAGCATGGGAGATTTCAGTTTCAAAATCTCAGTGAAAAAGCCTCAGAGAAGCTTCTCCGTTTAGAATCCAGCATATCTCACTGAACCGAAGAAGTGGTAGTTAGAAGGCAGTTAGAGCTGCAAGCAGTTTGGTTTGGGAAATTAGACGCGAAATGAAACTGCAAATGCCTTCCAACAGGCTTGGAAAAGTGTGTTCTATATATCTGCCAAACAAACTCCCCGAAGGTTGAGCTTTCAGAAGCTAGTTTAACTCTAAGGGAGGAAGCAGCAGAATGTGCCTCTCACATCTAGCCTGTAGGAATTCAGGTTGGCAAGTTCTATGGGGAAGCCCATTGGCGCCTTCGTTGGAAACGGGTTTCGAAATTTCAGTTTCAAAATCTCTGTGAAAAAGCGTCAGAGAAGCTTCTCCGTTTAGAATCCAGCATATCTCACTGAACCGAAGAAGTGGTAGTTAGAAGGGAGTTAGAGCTGCAAGCAGTTTGGTTTGGGAAATTAGACGCGAAATGAAACTGCAAATGCCTTCCAACAGGCTTGGAAAAGTGTGTTCTATATCTCTGCCAAACAAACTCCCCGGAGGTTGAGCTTTCAGAAGCTAGTTTAACTCTAAGGGAGGAAGCAGCAGAATGTGCCTCTCACATCTAGCCTGTAGGAATTCAGGTTGGCAAGTTCTATGGGGAAGCCCATTGCTGCCTATGGTGGAAACGGCATGGGAGATTTCAGTTTCAAAATCTCTGTGAAAAAGCGTCAGAGAAGCTTCTCCGTTTAGAATCCAGCATATCTCACTGAACCGAAGAAGTGGTAGTTAGAAGGCAGTTAGACCTGCAACCAGTTTGGTTTGGGAAATTAGACGCGAAATGAAACTGCAAATGCCTTCCAACAGGCTTGGAAAAGTGTGTTCTATATTTCTGCCAAACAGACTCCCCGGAGGTTGAGCTTTCAGAAGCAAGTTTAACTCTAAGGGAGGAAGCAGCAGAATGTGCCTCTCACATCTAGCCTGTAGGAATTCAGGTTGGCAAGTTCTATGGGGAAGCCCATTGCTGCCTATGGTGGAAACGGCATGGGAGATTTCAGTTTCAAAATCTCTGTGAAAAAGCGTCAGAGAAGCTTCTCCGTTTAGAATCCAGCATATCTCACTGAACCGAAGAAGTGGTAGTTAGAAGGGAGTTAGAGCTGCAAGCAGTTTGGTTTGGGAAATTAGACGCGAAATGAAACTGCAAATACCTTCCAACAGGCTTGGAAAAGTGTGTTCTATATCTCTGCCAAACAGAGTCCCCGAAGGTTGAGCTTTCAGAAGCTAGTTTAACTCTAAGGGAGGAAGCAGCAGAATGTGCCTCTCACATCTAGCCTGTAGGAATTCAGGTTGGCAAGTTCTATGGGGAAGCCCATTGGCGCCTTCGTTGCAAACGGGTTTGGAAATTTCAGTTTCAAAATCTCTGTGAAAAAGCGTCAGAGAAGCTTCCCCGTTTAGAATCCAGCATATCTCACTGAACCGAAGAAGTGGTAGTTAGAAGGGAGTTAGAGCTGCAAGCAGTTTGGTTTGGGAAATTAGACACGAAATCAAACTGCAAAGGCCTTCCAACAGGCTTGGAAAAGTGTGTTCTATATCTCTGCCAAACAGACTCCCCGGAGGTTGAGCTTTCAGAAGCAAGCTTAACTCTTAGGGAGGAAGCAGCAGAATGTGCCTCTCACATCTAGCCTGTAGGAATTCAGGTTGGCAAGTTCTATGGGGAAGCCCATTGCTGCCTATGGTGGAAACGGCATGGGAGATTTCAGTTTCAAAATCTCTGTGAAAAAGCGTCAGAGAAGCTTCTCCGTTTAGAATCCAGCATATCTCACTGAACCGAAGAAGTGGTAGTTAGAAGGGAGTTAGAGCTGCAAGCAGTTTGGTTTGGGAAATTAGACGCGAAATGAAACTGCAAATGCCTTCCAACAGGCTTGGAAAAGTGTGTTCTATATCTCTGCCAAACAGACTCCCCGGAGGTTGAGCTTTCAGAAGCTAGTTTAACTCTAAGGGAGGAAGCAGCAGAATGTGCCTCTCACATCTAGCCTGTGGGAATTCAGGTTGGCAAGTTCTATGGGGAAGCCCATTGGCGCCTTCGTTGCAAACGGGTTTGGAAATTTCAGTTTCAAAATCTCTGTGAAAAAGCGTCAGAGAAGCTTCCCCGTTTAGAATCCAGCATATCTCACTGAACCGAAGAAGTGGTAGTTAGAAGGGAGTTAGAGCTGCAAGCAGTTTGGTTTGGGAAATTAGACACGAAATCAAACTGCAAAGGCCTTCCAACAGGCTTGGAAAAGTGTGTTCTATATCTCTGCCAAACAGACTCCCCGGAGGTTGAGCTTTCAGAAGCAAGCTTAACTCTTAGGGAGGAAGCAGCAGAATGTGCCTCTCACATCTAGCCTGTAGGAATTCAGGTTGGCAAGTTCTATGGGGAAGCCCATTGCTGCCTATGGTGGAAACGGCATGGGAGATTTCAGTTTCAAAATCTCTCTGAAAAAGCGTCAGAGAAGCTTCTCCGTTTAGAATCCAGCATATCTCACTGAACCGAAGAAGTGGTAGTTAGAAGGGAGTTAGAGCTGCAAGCAGTTTGGTTTGGGAAATTAGACGCGAAATGAAACTGCAAATGCCTTCCAACAGGCTTGGAAAAGTGTGTTCTATATCTCTGCCAAACAGACTCCCCGGAGGTTGAGCTTTCAGAAGCAAGTTCAACTCTAAGGGAGGAAGCAGCAGAATGTGCCTCTCACATCTAGCCTGTAGGATTTCAGGTTGGCAAGTTCTATGGGGAAGCCCATTGCTGCCTATGGTGGAAACGGCATGGGAGATTTCAGTTTCAAAATCTCTGTGAAAAAGCGTCAGAGAAGCTTCTCCGTTTAGAATCCAGCATATCTCACTGAACCGAAGAAGTGGTAGTTAGAAGGGAGTTAGAGCTGCAAGCAGTTTGGTTTGGGAAATTAGATGCGAAATGACACTGCAAAGGCCTTCCAACAGGCTTGGAAAAGTGTGTTCTATATCTCTGCCAAACAGACTCCCCAGAGGTTGAGCTTTCAGAAGCAAGCTTAACTCTTAGGGAGGAAGCAGCAGAATGTGCCTCTCACATCTAGCCTGTAGGAATTCAGGTTGGCAAGTTCTATGGGGAAGCCCATTGCTGCCTATGGTGGAAACGGCATGGGAGATTTCAGTTTCAAAATCTCTGTGAAAAAGCGTCAGAGAAGCTTCTCCGTTTAGAATCCAGCATATCTCACTGAACCGAAGAAGTGGTAGTTAGAAGGGAGTTAGAGCTGCAAGCAGTTTGGTTTGGGAAATTAGATGCGAAATGACACTGCAAAGGCCTTCCAACAGGCTTGGAAAAGTGTGTTCTATATCTCTGCCAAACAGACTCCCCGGAGGTTGAGCTTTCAGAAGCAAGCTTAACTCTTAGGGAGGAAGCAGCAGAATGTGCCTCTCACATCTAGACTGTAGGAATTCAGGTTGGCAAGTTCTATGGGGAAGCCCATTGCTGCCTATGGTGGAAACAGCATGGGAGATTTCAGTTTCAAAATCTCAGTGAAAAAGCCTCAGAGAAGCTTCTCCGTTTAGAATCCAGCATATCTCACTGAACCGAAGAAGTGGTAGTTAGAAGGCAGTTAGAGCTGCAAGCAGTTTGGTTTGGGAAATTAGACGCGAAATGAAACTGCAAATGCCTTCCAACAGGCTTGGAAAAGTGTGTTCTATATATCTGCCAAACAAACTCCCCGAAGGTTGAGCTTTCAGATGCTAGTTTAACTCTAAGGGAGGAAGCAGCAGAATGTGCCTCTCACATCTAGCCTGTAGGAATTCAGGTTGGCAAGTTCTATGGGGAAGCCCATTGTCGCCTTCGTTGGAAACGGGTTTCGAAATTTCAGTTTCAAAATCTCTGTGAAAAAGCGTCAGAGAAGCTTCTCCGTTTAGAATCCAGCATATCTCACTGAACCGAAGAAGTGGTAGTTAGAAGGGAGTTAGAGCTGCAAGCAGTTTGGTTTGGGAAATTAGACGCGAAATGAAACTGCAAATGCCTTCCAACAGGCTTGGAAAAGTGTGTTCTATATCTCTGCCAAACAAACTCCCCGGAGGTTGAGCTTTCAGAAGCTAGTTTAACTCTAAGGGAGGAAGCAGCAGAATGTGCCTCTCACATCTAGCCTGTAGGAATTCAGGTTGGCAAGTTCTATGGGGAAGCCCATTGGCGCCTTCGTTGGAAACGGGTTTGGAAATTTCAGTTTCAAAATCTCTGTGAAAAAGCGTCAGAGAAGCTTCTCCGTTAAGAATCCAGCATATCTCACTGAACCGAAGAAGTGGTAGTTAGAAGGGAGTTAGAGCTGCAAGCAGTTTGGTTTGGGAAATTAGACGCGAAATGAAACTGCAAATGCCTTCCAACAGGCTTGGAAAAGTGTGTTCTATATCTCTGCCAAACAGACTCCCCGGAGGTTGAGCTTTCAGAAGCTAGTTTAACTCTAAGGGAGGAAGCAGCAGAATGTGCCTCTCACATCTAGCCTGTGGGAATTCAGGTTGGCAAGTTCTATGGGGAAGCCCATTGGCGCCTTCGTTGCAAACGGGTTTGGAAATTTCAGTTTCAAAATCTCTGTGAAAAAGCGTCAGAGAAGCTTCCCCGTTTAGAATCCAGCATATCTCACTGAACCGAAGAAGTGGTAGTTAGAAGGGAGTTAGAGCTGCAAGCAGTTTGGTTTGGGAAATTAGACACGAAATCAAACTGCAAAGGCCTTCCAACAGGCTTGGAAAAGTGTGTTCTATATCTCTGCCAAACAGACTCCCCGGAGGTTGAGCTTTCAGAAGCAAGCTTAACTCTTAGGGAGGAAGCAGCAGAATGTGCCTCTCACATCTAGCCTGTAGGAATTCAGGTTGGCAAGTTCTATGGGGAAGCCCATTGCTGCCTATGGTGGAAACGGCATGGGAGATTTCAGTTTCAAAATCTCTCTGAAAAAGCGTCAGAGAAGCTTCTCCGTTTAGAATCCAGCATATCTCACTGAACCGAAGAAGTGGTAGTTAGAAGGGAGTTAGAGCTGCAAGCAGTTTGGTTTGGGAAATTAGACGCGAAATGAAACTGCAAATGCCTTCCAACAGGCTTCGAAAAGTGTGTTCTATATCTCTGCCAAACAGACTCCCCGGAGGTTGAGCTTTCAGAAGCAAGTTCAACTCTAAGGGAGGAAGCAGCAGAATGTGCCTCTCACATCTAGCCTGTAGGATTTCAGGTTGGCAAGTTCTATGGGGAAGCCCATTGCTGCCTATGGTGGAAACGGCATGGGAGATTTCAGTTTCAAAATCTCTGTGAAAAAGCGTCAGAGAAGCTTCTCCGTTTAGAATCCAGCATATCTCACTGAACCGAAGAAGTGGTAGTTAGAAGGGAGTTAGAGCTGCAAGCAGTTTGGTTTGGGAAATTAGATGCGAAATGACACTGCAAAGGCCTTCCAACAGGCTTGGAAAAGTGTGTTCTATATCTCTGCCAAACAGACTCCCCGGAGGTTGAGCTTTCAGAAGCAAGCTTAACTCTTAGGGAGGAAGCAGCAGAATGTGCCTCTCACATCTAGCCTGTAGGAATTCAGGTTGGCAAGTTCTATGGGGAAGCCCATTGCTGCCTATGGTGGAAACGGCATGGGAGATTTCAGTTTCAAAATCTCTGTGAAAAAGCGTCAGAGAAGCTTCTCCGTTTAGAATCCACCATATCTCACTGAACCGAAGAAGTGGTAGTTAGAAGGCAGTTAGACCTGCAACCAGTTTGGTTTGGGAAATTAGACGCGAAATGAAACTGCAAATGCCTTCCAACAGGCTTGGAAAAGTGTGTTCTATATTTCTGCCAAACAGACTCCCCGGAGGTTGAGCTTTCAGAAGCAAGTTTAACTCTAAGGGAGGAAGCAGCAGAATGTGCCTCTCACATCTAGCCTGTAGGAATTCAGGTTGGCAAGTTCTATGGGGAAGCCCATTGGCGCCTTCGTTGCAAACGGGTTTGGAAATTTCAGTTTCAAAATCTCTGTGAAAAAGCGTCAGAGAAGCTTCCCCGTTTAGAATCCAGCATATCTCACTGAACCGAAGAAGTGGTAGTTAGAAGGGAGTTAGAGCTGCAAGCAGTTTGGTTTGGGAAATTAGACACGAAATCAAACTGCAAAGGCCTTCCAACAGGCTTGGAAAAGTGTGTTCTATATTTCTGCCAAACAGACTCCCAGGAGGTTTAGCTTTCAGAAGGAAGTTTAACTCTTAGGGTGGAAGCAGCAGAATGTGCCTCTCACATCTAGCCTGTAGGAATTCAGGTTGGCAAGTTCTATGGGGAAGCCCATTGCTGCCTATGGTGGAAACGGCATGGGAGATTTCAGTTTCAAAATCTCTGTGAAAAAGCGTCAGAGAAGTTTCTCCGTTTAGAATCCAGCATATCTCACTGAACCGAAGAAGTGGTAGTTAGAAGGGAGTTAGAGCTGCAAGCAGTTTGGTTTGGGAAATTAGACGCGAAATGAAACTGCAAATGCCTTCCAACAGGCTTGGAAAAGTGTGTTCTATATCTCTGCCAAACAGACTCCCCGGAGGTTGAGCTTTCAGAAGCAAGTTTAACTCTAAGGGAGGAAGCAGCAGAATGTGCCTCTCACATCTAGCCTGTAGGATTTCAGGTTGGCAAGTTCTATGGGGAAGCCCATTGCTGCCTATGGTGGAAACGGCATGGGAGATTTCAGTTTCAAAATCTCTGTGAAAAAGCGTCAGAGAAGCTTCTCCGTTTAGAATCCAGCATATCTCACTGAACCGAAGAAGTGGTAGTTAGAAGGGAGTTAGAGCTGCAAGCAGTTTGGTTTGGGAAATTAGATGCGAAATGACACTGCAAAGGCCTTCCAACAGGCTTGGAAAAGTGTGTTCTATATCTCTGCCAAACAGACTCCCCAGAGGTTGAGCTTTCAGAAGCAAGCTTAACTCTTAGGGAGGAAGCAGCAGAATGTGCCTCTCACATCTAGCCTGTAGGAATTCAGGTTGGCAAGTTCTATGGGGAAGCCCATTGCTGCCTATGGTGGAAACGGCATGGGAGATTTCAGTTTCAAAATCTCTGTGAAAAAGCGTCAGAGAAGCTTCTCCGTTTAGAATCCAGCATATCTCACTGAACCGAAGAAGTGGTAGTTAGAAGGGAGTTAGAGCTGCAAGCAGTTTGGTTTGGGAAATTAGATGCGAAATGACACTGCAAAGGCCTTCCAACAGGCTTGGAAAAGTGTGTTCTATATCTCTGCCAAACAGACTCCCCGGAGGTTGAGCTTTCAGAAGCAAGCTTAACTCTTAGGGAGGAAGCAGCAGAATGTGCCTCTCACATCTAGCCTGTAGGAATTCAGGTTGGCAAGTTCTATGGGGAAGCCCATTGCTGCCTATGGTGGAAACAGCATGGGAGATTTCAGTTTCAAAATCTCAGTGAAAAAGCCTCAGAGAAGCTTCTCCGTTTAGAATCCAGCATATCTCACTGAACCGAAGAAGTGGTAGTTAGAAGGCAGTTAGAGCTGCAAGCAGTTTGGTTTGGGAAATTAGACGCGAAATGAAACTGCAAATGCCTTCCAACAGGCTTGGAAATGTGTGTTCTATATCTCTGCCAAACAGACTCCCCGGAGGTTGAGCTTTCAGAAGCTAGTTTAACTCTAAGGGAGGAAGCAGCAGAATGTGCCTCTCACATCTAGCCTGTAGGAATTCAGGTTGGCAAGTTCTATGGGGAAGCCCATTGCTGCCTATGGTGGAAACGGCATGGGAGATTTCAGTTTCAAAATCTCTGTGAAAAAGCGTCAGAGAAGCTTCTCCGTTTAGAATCCACCATATCTCACTGAACCGAAGAAGTGGTAGTTAGAAGGCAGTTAGACCTGCAACCAGTTTGGTTTGGGAAATTAGACGCGAAATGAAACTGCAAATGCCTTCCAACAGGCTTGGAAAAGTGTGTTCTATATTTCTGCCAAACAGACTCCCCGGAGGTTGAGCTTTCAGAAGCAAGTTTAACTCTAAGGGAGGAAGCAGCAGAATGTGCCTCTCACATCTAGCCTGTAGGAATTCAGGTTGGCAAGTTCTATGGGGAAGCCCATTGCTGCCTATGGTGGAAACGGCATGGGAGATTTCAGTTTCAAAATCTCTGTGAAAAAGCGTCAGAGAAGCTTCTCCGTTTAGAATCCAGCATATCTCACTGAACCGAAGAAGTGGTAGTTAGAAGGGAGTTAGAGCTGCAAGCAGTTTGGTTTGGGAAATTAGACGCGAAATGAAACTGCAAATACCTTCCAACAGGCTTGGAAAAGTGTGTTCTATATCTCTGCCAAACAGAGTCCCCGAAGGTTGAGCTTTCAGAAGCTAGTTTAACTCTAAGGGAGGAAGCAGCAGAATGTGCCTCTCACATCTAGCCTGTAGGAATTCAGGTTGGCAAGTTCTATGGGGAAGCCCATTGGCGCCTTCGTTGCAAACGGGTTTGGAAATTTCAGTTTCAAAATCTCTGTGAAAAAGCGTCAGAGAAGCTTCCCCGTTTAGAATCCAGCATATCTCACTGAACCGAAGAAGTGGTAGTTAGAAGGGAGTTAGAGCTGCAAGCAGTTTGGTTTGGGAAATTAGACACGAAATCAAACTGCAAAGGCCTTCCAACAGGCTTGGAAAAGTGTGTTCTATATCTCTGCCAAACAGACTCCCCGGAGGTTGAGCTTTCAGAAGCAAGCTTAACTCTTAAGGAGGAAGCAGCAGAATGTGCCTCTCACATCTAGCCTGTAGGAATTCAGGTTGGCAAGTTCTATGGGGAAGCCCATTGCTGCCTATGGTGGAAACGGCATGGGAGATTTCAGTTTCAAAATCTCTGTGAAAAAGCGTCAGAGAAGCGTCTCCGTTTAGAATCCAGCATATCTCACTGAACCGAAGAAGTGGTAGTTAGAAGGGAGTTAGAGCTGCAAGCAGTTTGGTTTGGGAAATTAGACGCGAAATGAAACTGCAAATGCCTTCCAACAGGCTTGGAAAAGTGTGTTCTATATCTCTGCCAAACAGACTCCCCGGAGGTTGAGCTTTCAGAAGCTAGTTTAACTCTAAGGGAGGAAGCAGCAGAATGTGCCTCTCACATCTAGCCTGTGGGAATTCAGGTTGGCAAGTTCTATGGGGAAGCCCATTGGCGCCTTCGTTGCAAACGGGTTTGGAAATTTCAGTTTCAAAATCTCTGTGAAAAAGCGTCAGAGAAGCTTCCCCGTTTAGAATCCAGCATATCTCACTGAACCGAAGAAGTGGTAGTTAGAAGGGAGTTAGAGCTGCAAGCAGTTTGGTTTGGGAAATTAGACACGAAATCAAACTGCAAAGGCCTTCCAACAGGCTTGGAAAAGTGTGTTCTATATCTCTGCCAAACAGACTCCCCGGAGGTTGAGCTTTCAGAAGCAAGCTTAACTCTTAGGGAGGAAGCAGCAGAATGTGCCTCTCACATCTAGCCTGTAGGAATTCAGGTTGGCAAGTTCTATGGGGAAGCCCATTGCTGCCTATGGTGGAAACGGCATGGGAGATTTCAGTTTCAAAATCTCTCTGAAAAAGCGTCAGAGAAGCTTCTCCGTTTAGAATCCAGCATATCTCACTGAACCAAAGAAGTGGTAGTTAGAAGGGAGTTAGAGCTGCAAGCAGTTTGGTTTGGGAAATTAGACGCGAAATGAAACTGCAAATGCCTTCCAACAGGCTTGGAAAAGTGTGTTCTATATCTCTGCCAAACAGACTCCCCGGAGGTTGAGCTTTCAGAAGCAAGTTCAACTCTAAGGGAGGAAGCAGCAGAATGTGCCTCTCACATCTAGCCTGTAGGATTTCAGGTTGGCAAGTTCTATGGGGAAGCCCATTGCTGCCTATGGTGGAAACGGCATGGGAGATTTCAGTTTCAAAATCTCTGTGAAAAAGCGTCAGAGAAGCTTCTCCGTTTAGAATCCAGCATATCTCACTGAACCGAAGAAGTGGTAGTTAGAAGGGAGTTAGAGCTGCAAGCAGTTTGGTTTGGGAAATTAGATGCGAAATGACACTGCAAAGGCCTTCCAACAGGCTTGGAAAAGTGTGTTCTATATCTCTGCCAAACAGACTCCCCAGAGGTTGAGCTTTCAGAAGCAAGCTTAACTCTTAGGGAGGAAGCAGCAGAATGTGCCTCTCACATCTAGCCTGTAGGAATTCAGGTTGGCAAGTTCTATGGGGAAGCCCATTGCTGCCTATGGTGGAAACGGCATGGGAGATTTCAGTTTCAAAATCTCTGTGAAAAAGCGTCAGAGAAGCTTCTCCGTTTAGAATCCAGCATATCTCACTGAACCGAAGAAGTGGTAGTTAGAAGGGAGTTAGAGCTGCAAGCAGTTTGGTTTGGGAAATTAGATGCGAAATGACACTGCAAAGGCCTTCCAACAGGCTTGGAAAAGTGTGTTCTATATCTCTGCCAAACAGACTCCCCGGAGGTTGAGCTTTCAGAAGCAAGCTTAACTCTTAGGGAGGAAGCAGCAGAATGTGCCTCTCACATCTAGACTGTAGGAATTCAGGTTGGCAAGTTCTATGGGGAAGCCCATTGCTGCCTATGGTGGAAACAGCATGGGAGATTTCAGTTTCAAAATCTCAGTGAAAAAGCCTCAGAGAAGCTTCTCCGTTTAGAATCCAGCATATCTCACTGAACCGAAGAAGTGGTAGTTAGAAGGCAGTTAGAGCTGCAAGCAGTTTGGTTTGGGAAATTAGACGCGAAATGAAACTGCAAATGCCTTCCAACAGGCTTGGAAAAGTGTGTTCTATATATCTGCCAAACAAACTCCCCGAAGGTTGAGCTTTCAGATGCTAGTTTAACTCTAAGGGAGGAAGCAGCAGAATGTGCCTCTCACATCTAGCCTGTAGGAATTCAGGTTGGCAAGTTCTATGGGGAAGCCCATTGTCGCCTTCGTTGGAAACGGGTTTCGAAATTTCAGTTTCAAAATCTCTGTGAAAAAGCGTCAGAGAAGCTTCTCCGTTTAGAATCCAGCATATCTCACTGAACCGAAGAAGTGGTAGTTAGAAGGGAGTTAGAGCTGCAAGCAGTTTGGTTTGGGAAATTAGACGCGAAATGAAACTGCAAATGCCTTCCAACAGGCTTGGAAAAGTGTGTTCTATATCTCTGCCAAACAAACTCCCCGGAGGTTGAGCTTTCAGAAGCTAGTTTAACTCTAAGGGAGGAAGCAGCAGAATGTGCCTCTCACATCTAGCCTGTAGGAATTCAGGTTGGCAAGTTCTATGGGGAAGCCCATTGGCGCCTTCGTTGGAAACGGGTTTGGAAATTTCAGTTTCAAAATCTCTGTGAAAAAGCGTCAGAGAAGCTTCTCCGTTAAGAATCCAGCATATCTCACTGAACCGAAGAAGTGGTAGTTAGAAGGGAGTTAGAGCTGCAAGCAGTTTGGTTTGGGAAATTAGACGCGAAATGAAACTGCAAATGCCTTCCAACAGGCTTGGAAAAGTGTGTTCTATATCTCTGCCAAACAGACTCCCCGGAGGTTGAGCTTTCAGAAGCTAGTTTAACTCTAAGGGAGGAAGCAGCAGAATGTGCCTCTCACATCTAGCCTGTGGGAATTCAGGTTGGCAAGTTCTATGGGGAAGCCCATTGGCGCCTTCGTTGCAAACGGGTTTGGAAATTTCAGTTTCAAAATCTCTGTGAAAAAGCGTCAGAGAAGCTTCCCCGTTTAGAATCCAGCATATCTCACTGAACCGAAGAAGTGGTAGTTAGAAGGGAGTTAGAGCTGCAAGCAGTTTGGTTTGGGAAATTAGACACGAAATCAAACTGCAAAGGCCTTCCAACAGGCTTGGAAAAGT
Source organism: Cynocephalus volans (assembly GCF_027409185.1). Taxonomy (NCBI): domain Eukaryota; kingdom Metazoa; phylum Chordata; class Mammalia; order Dermoptera; family Cynocephalidae; genus Cynocephalus; species Cynocephalus volans. The sequence goes on from NW_026902468.1 coordinate 1,125,666, forward strand.
GTGTTCTATATCTCTGCCAAACAGACTCCCCGGAGGTTGAGCTTTCAGAAGCAAGCTTAACTCTTAGGGAGGAAGCAGCAGAATGTGCCTCTCACATCTAGCCTGTAGGAATTCAGGTTGGCAAGTTCTATGGGGAAGCCCATTGCTGCCTATGGTGGAAACGGCATGGGAGATTTCAGTTTCAAAATCTCTCTGAAAAAGCGTCAGAGAAGCTTCTCCGTTTAGAATCCAGCATATCTCACTGAACCGAAGAAGTGGTAGTTAGAAGGGAGTTAGAGCTGCAAGCAGTTTGGTTTGGGAAATTAGACGCGAAATGAAACTGCAAATGCCTTCCAACAGGCTTCGAAAAGTGTGTTCTATATCTCTGCCAAACAGACTCCCCGGAGGTTGAGCTTTCAGAAGCAAGTTCAACTCTAAGGGAGGAAGCAGCAGAATGTGCCTCTCACATCTAGCCTGTAGGATTTCAGGTTGGCAAGTTCTATGGGGAAGCCCATTGCTGCCTATGGTGGAAACGGCATGGGAGATTTCAGTTTCAAAATCTCTGTGAAAAAGCGTCAGAGAAGCTTCTCCGTTTAGAATCCAGCATATCTCACTGAACCGAAGAAGTGGTAGTTAGAAGGGAGTTAGAGCTGCAAGCAGTTTGGTTTGGGAAATTAGATGCGAAATGACACTGCAAAGGCCTTCCAACAGGCTTGGAAAAGTGTGTTCTATATCTCTGCCAAACAGACTCCCCGGAGGTTGAGCTTTCAGAAGCAAGCTTAACTCTTAGGGAGGAAGCAGCAGAATGTGCCTCTCACATCTAGACTGTAGGAATTCAGGTTGGCAAGTTCTATGGGGAAGCCCATTGCTGCCTATGGTGGAAACAGCATGGGAGATTTCAGTTTCAAAATCTCAGTGAAAAAGCCTCAGAGAAGCTTCTCCGTTTAGAATCCAGCATATCTCACTGAACCGAAGAAGTGGTAGTTAGAAGGCAGTTAGAGCTGCAAGCAGTTTGGTTTGGGAAATTAGACGCGAAATGAAACTGCAAATGCCTTCCAACAGGCTTGGAAAAGTGTGTTCTATATATCTGCCAAACAAACTCCCCGAAGGTTGAGCTTTCAGAAGCTAGTTTAACTCTAAGGGAGGAAGCAGCAGAATGTGCCTCTCACATCTAGCCTGTAGGAATTCAGGTTGGCAAGTTCTATGGGGAAGCCCATTGTCGCCTTCGTTGGAAACGGGTTTCGAAATTTCAGTTTCAAAATCTCTGTGAAAAAGCGTCAGAGAAGCTTCTCCGTTTAGAATCCACCATATCTCACTGAACCGAAGAAGTGGTAGTTAGAAGGGAGTTAGAGCTGCAAGCAGTTTGGTTTGGGAAATTAGACGCGAAATGAAACTGCAAATGCCTTCCAACAGGCTTGGAAAAGTGTGTTCTATATCTCTGCCAAACAAACTCCCCGGAGGTTGAGCTTTCAGAAGCTAGTTTAACTCTAAGGGAGGAAGCAGCAGAATGTGCCTCTCACATCTAGCCTGTAGGAATTCAGGTTGGCAAGTTCTATGGGGAAGCCCATTGGCGCCTTCGTTGGAAACGGGTTTGGAAATTTCAGTTTCAAAATCTCTGTGAAAAAGCGTCAGAGAAGCTTCTCCGTTAAGAATCCAGCATATCTCACTGAACCGAAGAAGTGGTAGTTAGAAGGGAGTTAGAGCTGCAAGCAGTTTGGTTTGGGAAATTAGACGCGAAATGAAACTGCAAATGCCTTCCAACAGGCTTGGAAAAGTGTGTTCTATATCTCTGCCAAACAAACTCCCCGGAGGTTGAGCTTTCAGAAGCTAGTTTAACTCTAAGGGAGGAAGCAGCAGAATGTGCCTCTCACATCTAGCCTGTAGGAATTCAGGTTGGCAAGTTCTATGGGGAAGCCCATTGGCGCCTTCGTTGCAAACGGGTTTGGAAATTTCAGTTTCAAAATCTCTGTGAAAAAGCGTCAGAGAAGCTTCCCCGTTTAGAATCCAGCATATCTCACTGAACCGAAGAAGTGGTAGTTAGAAGGGAGTTAGAGCTGCAAGCAGTTTGGTTTGGGAAATTAGACACGAAATCAAACTGCAAAGGCCTTCCAACAGGCTTGGAAAAGTGTGTTCTATATTTCTGCCAAACAGACTCCCTGGAGGTTTAGCTTTCAGAAGGAAGTTTAACTCTTAGGGTGGAAGCAGCAGAATGTGCCTCTCACATCTAGCCTGTAGGAATTCAGGTTGGCAAGTTCTATGGGGAAGCCCATTGCTGCCTATGGTGGAAACGGCATGGGAGATTTCAGTTTCAAAATCTCTGTGAAAAAGCGTCAGAGAAGTTTCTCCGTTTAGAATCCAGCATATCTCACTGAACCGAAGAAGTGGTAGTTAGAAGGGAGTTAGAGCTGCAAGCAGTTTGGTTTGGGAAATTAGACGCGAAATGAAACTGCAAATGCCTTCCAACAGGCTTGGAAAAGTGTGTTCTATATCTCTGCCAAACAGACTCCCCGGAGGTTGAGCTTTCAGAAGCAAGTTTAACTCTAAGGGAGGAAGCAGCAGAATGTGCCTCTCACATCTAGCCTGTAGGATTTCAGGTTGGCAAGTTCTATGGGGAAGCCCATTGCTGCCTATGGTGGAAACGGCATGGGAGATTTCAGTTTCAAAATCTCTGTGAAAAAGCGTCAGAGAAGCTTCTCCGTTTAGAATCCAGCATATCTCACTGAACCGAAGAAGTGGTAGTTAGAAGGGAGTTAGAGCTGCAAGCAGTTTGGTTTGGGAAATTAGATGCGAAATGACACTGCAAAGGCCTTCCAACAGGCTTGGAAAAGTGTGTTCTATATCTCTGCCAAACAGACTCCCCAGAGGTTGAGCTTTCAGAAGCAAGCTTAACTCTTAGGGAGGAAGCAGCAGAATGTGCCTCTCACATCTAGCCTGTAGGAATTCAGGTTGGCAAGTTCTATGGGGAAGCCCATTGCTGCCTATGGTGGAAACGGCATGGGAGATTTCAGTTTCAAAATCTCTGTGAAAAAGCGTCAGAGAAGCTTCTCCGTTTAGAATCCAGCATATCTCACTGAACCGAAGAAGTGGTAGTTAGAAGGGAGTTAGAGCTGCAAGCAGTTTGGTTTGGGAAATTAGATGCGAAATGACACTGCAAAGGCCTTCCAACAGGCTTGGAAAAGTGTGTTCTATATCTCTGCCAAACAGACTCCCCGGAGGTTGAGCTTTCAGAAGCAAGCTTAACTCTTAGGGAGGAAGCAGCAGAATGTGCCTCTCACATCTAGCCTGTAGGAATTCAGGTTGGCAAGTTCTATGGGGAAGCCCATTGCTGCCTATGGTGGAAACAGCATGGGAGATTTCAGTTTCAAAATCTCAGTGAAAAAGCCTCAGAGAAGCTTCTCCGTTTAGAATCCAGCATATCTCACTGAACCGAAGAAGTGGTAGTTAGAAGGCAGTTAGAGCTGCAAGCAGTTTGGTTTGGGAAATTAGACGCGAAATGAAACTGCAAATGCCTTCCAACAGGCTTGGAAAAGTGTGTTCTATATATCTGCCAAACAAACTCCCCGAAGATTGAGCTTTCAGAAGCTAGTTTAACTCTAAGGGAGGAAGCAGCAGAATGTGCCTCTCACATCTAGCCTGTAGGAATTCAGGTTGGCAAGTTCTATGGGGAAGCCCATTGGCGCCTTCGTTGGAAACGGGTTTCGAAATTTCAGTTTCAAAATCTCTGTGAAAAAGCGTCAGAGAAGCTTCTCCGTTTAGAATCCAGCATATCTCACTGAACCGAAGAAGTGGTAGTTAGAAGGGAGTTAGAGCTGCAAGCAGTTTGGTTTGGGAAATTAGACGCGAAATGAAACTGCAAATGCCTTCCAACAGGCTTGGAAAAGTGTGTTCTATATCTCTGCCAAACAAACTCCCCGGAGGTTGAGCTTTCAGAAGCTAGTTTAACTCTAAGGGAGGAAGCAGCAGAATGTGCCTCTCACATCTAGCCTGTAGGAATTCAGGTTGGCAAGTTCTATGGGGAAGCCCATTGCTGCCTATGGTGGAAACGGCATGGGAGATTTCAGTTTCAAAATCTCTGTGAAAAAGCGTCAGAGAAGCTTCTCCGTTTAGAATCCAGCATATCTCACTGAACCGAAGAAGTGGTAGTTAGAAGGCCGTTAGACCTGCAACCAGTTTGGTTTGGGAAATTAGACGCGAAATGAAACTGCAAATGCCTTCCAACAGGCTTGGAAAAGTGTGTTCTATATTTCTGCCAAACAGACTCCCCGGAGGTTGAGCTTTCAGAAGCAAGTTTAACTCTAAGGGAGGAAGCAGCAGAATGTGCCTCTCACATCTAGCCTGTAGGAATTCAGGTTGGCAAGTTCTATGGGGAAGCCCATTGCTGCCTATGGTGGAAACGGCATGGGAGATTTCAGTTTCAAAATCTCTCTGAAAAAGCGTCAGAGAAGCTTCTCCGTTTAGAATCCAGCATATCTCACTGAACCGAAGAAGTGGTAGTTAGAAGGCAGTTAGACCTGCAACCAGTTTGGTTTGGGAAATTAGACGCGAAATGAAACTGCAAATACCTTCCAACAGGCTTGGAAAAGTGTGTTCTATATCTCTGCCAAACAGAGTCCCCGAAGGTTGAGCTTTCAGAAGCTAGTTTAACTCTAAGGGAGGAAGCAGCAGAATGTGCCTCTCACATCTAGCCTGTAGGAATTCAGGTTGGCAAGTTCTATGGGGAAGCCCATTGGCGCCTTCGTTGCAAACGGGTTTGGAAATTTCAGTTTCAAAATCTCTGTGAAAAAGCGTCAGAGAAGCTTCCCCGTTTAGAATCCAGCATATCTCACTGAACCGAAGAAGTGGTAGTTAGAAGGCAGTTAGAGCTGCAAGCAGTTTGGTTTGGGAAATTAGACGCGAAATGAAACTGCAAATGCCTTCCAACAGGCTTGGAAAAGTGTGTTCTATATATCTGCCAAACAAACTCCCCGAAGATTGAGCTTTCAGAAGCTAGTTTAACTCTAAGGGAGGAAGCAGCAGAATGTGCCTCTCACATCTAGCCTGTAGGAATTCAGGTTGGCAAGTTCTATGGGGAAGCCCATTGGCGCCTTCGTTGGAAACGGGTTTCGAAATTTCAGTTTCAAAATCTCTGTGAAAAAGCGTCAGAGAAGCTTCTCCGTTTAGAATCCAGCATATCTCACTGAACCGAAGAAGTGGTAGTTAGAAGGGAGTTAGAGCTGCAAGCAGTTTGGTTTGGGAAATTAGACGCGAAATGAAACTGCAAATGCCTTCCAACAGGCTTGGAAAAGTGTGTTCTATATCTCTGCCAAACAAACTCCCCGGAGGTTGAGCTTTCAGAAGCTAGTTTAACTCTAAGGGAGGAAGCAGCAGAATGTGCCTCTCACATCTAGCCTGTAGGAATTCAGGTTGGCAAGTTCTATGGGGAAGCCCATTGCTGCCTATGGTGGAAACGGCATGGGAGATTTCAGTTTCAAAATCTCTGTGAAAAAGCGTCAGAGAAGCTTCTCCGTTTAGAATCCAGCATATCTCACTGAACCGAAGAAGTGGTAGTTAGAAGGCCGTTAGACCTGCAACCAGTTTGGTTTGGGAAATTAGACGCGAAATGAAACTGCAAATGCCTTCCAACAGGCTTGGAAAAGTGTGTTCTATATTTCTGCCAAACAGACTCCCCGGAGGTTGAGCTTTCAGAAGCAAGTTTAACTCTAAGGGAGGAAGCAGCAGAATGTGCCTCTCACATCTAGCCTGTAGGAATTCAGGTTGGCAAGTTCTATGGGGAAGCCCATTGCTGCCTATGGTGGAAACGGCATGGGAGATTTCAGTTTCAAAATCTCTCTGAAAAAGCGTCAGAGAAGCTTCTCCGTTTAGAATCCAGCATATCTCACTGAACCGAAGAAGTGGTAGTTAGAAGGCAGTTAGACCTGCAACCAGTTTGGTTTGGGAAATTAGACGCGAAATGAAACTGCAAATACCTTCCAACAGGCTTGGAAAAGTGTGTTCTATATCTCTGCCAAACAGAGTCCCCGAAGGTTGAGCTTTCAGAAGCTAGTTTAACTCTAAGGGAGGAAGCAGCAGAATGTGCCTCTCACATCTAGCCTGTAGGAATTCAGGTTGGCAAGTTCTATGGGGAAGCCCATTGCTGCCTATGGTGGAAACGGCATGGGAGATTTCAGTTTCAAAATCTCTGTGAAAAAGCGTCAGAGAAGTTTCTCCGTTTAGAATCCAGCATATCTCACTGAACCGAAGAAGTGGTAGTTAGAAGGGAGTTAGAGCTGCAAGCAGTTTGGTTTGGGAAATTAGACGCGAAATGAAACTGCAAATGCCTTCCAACAGGCTTGGAAAAGTGTGTTCTATATCTCTGCCAAACAGACTCCCCGGAGGTTGAGCTTTCAGAAGCAAGTTTAACTCTAAGGGAGGAAGCAGCAGAATGTGCCTCTCACATCTAGCCTGTAGGATTTCAGGTTGGCAAGTTCTATGGGGAAGCCCATTGCTGCCTATGGTGGAAACGGCATGGGAGATTTCAGTTTCAAAATCTCTGTGAAAAAGCGTCAGAGAAGCTTCTCCGTTTAGAATCCAGCATATCTCACTGAACCGAAGAAGTGGTAGTTAGAAGGGAGTTAGAGCTGCAAGCAGTTTGGTTTGGGAAATTAGATGCGAAATGACACTGCAAAGGCCTTCCAACAGGCTTGGAAAAGTGTGTTCTATATCTCTGCCAAACAGACTCCCCAGAGGTTGAGCTTTCAGAAGCAAGCTTAACTCTTAGGGAGGAAGCAGCAGAATGTGCCTCTCACATCTAGCCTGTAGGAATTCAGGTTGGCAAGTTCTATGGGGAAGCCCATTGCTGCCTATGGTGGAAACGGCATGGGAGATTTCAGTTTCAAAATCTCTGTGAAAAAGCGTCAGAGAAGCTTCTCCGTTTAGAATCCAGCATATCTCACTGAACCGAAGAAGTGGTAGTTAGAAGGGAGTTAGAGCTGCAAGCAGTTTGGTTTGGGAAATTAGATGCGAAATGACACTGCAAAGGCCTTCCAACAGGCTTGGAAAAGTGTGTTCTATATCTCTGCCAAACAGACTCCCCGGAGGTTGAGCTTTCAGAAGCAAGCTTAACTCTTAGGGAGGAAGCAGCAGAATGTGCCTCTCACATCTAGCCTGTAGGAATTCAGGTTGGCAAGTTCTATGGGGAAGCCCATTGCTGCCTATGGTGGAAACAGCATGGGAGATTTCAGTTTCAAAATCTCAGTGAAAAAGCCTCAGAGAAGCTTCTCCGTTTAGAATCCAGCATATCTCACTGAACCGAAGAAGTGGTAGTTAGAAGGCAGTTAGAGCTGCAAGCAGTTTGGTTTGGGAAATTAGACGCGAAATGAAACTGCAAATGCCTTCCAACAGGCTTGGAAAAGTGTGTTCTATATATCTGCCAAACAAACTCCCCGAAGATTGAGCTTTCAGAAGCTAGTTTAACTCTAAGGGAGGAAGCAGCAGAATGTGCCTCTCACATCTAGCCTGTAGGAATTCAGGTTGGCAAGTTCTATGGGGAAGCCCATTGGCGCCTTCGTTGGAAACGGGTTTCGAAATTTCAGTTTCAAAATCTCTGTGAAAAAGCGTCAGAGAAGCTTCTCCGTTTAGAATCCAGCATATCTCACTGAACCGAAGAAGTGGTAGTTAGAAGGGAGTTAGAGCTGCAAGCAGTTTGGTTTGGGAAATTAGACGCGAAATGAAACTGCAAATGCCTTCCAACAGGCTTGGAAAAGTGTGTTCTATATCTCTGCCAAACAAACTCCCCGGAGGTTGAGCTTTCAGAAGCTAGTTTAACTCTAAGGGAGGAAGCAGCAGAATGTGCCTCTCACATCTAGCCTGTAGGAATTCAGGTTGGCAAGTTCTATGGGGAAGCCCATTGCTGCCTATGGTGGAAACGGCATGGGAGATTTCAGTTTCAAAATCTCTGTGAAAAAGCGTCAGAGAAGCTTCTCCGTTTAGAATCCAGCATATCTCACTGAACCGAAGAAGTGGTAGTTAGAAGGCCGTTAGACCTGCAACCAGTTTGGTTTGGGAAATTAGACGCGAAATGAAACTGCAAATGCCTTCCAACAGGCTTGGAAAAGTGTGTTCTATATTTCTGCCAAACAGACTCCCCGGAGGTTGAGCTTTCAGAAGCAAGTTTAACTCTAAGGGAGGAAGCAGCAGAATGTGCCTCTCACATCTAGCCTGTAGGAATTCAGGTTGGCAAGTTCTATGGGGAAGCCCATTGCTGCCTATGGTGGAAACGGCATGGGAGATTTCAGTTTCAAAATCTCTCTGAAAAAGCGTCAGAGAAGCTTCTCCGTTTAGAATCCAGCATATCTCACTGAACCGAAGAAGTGGTAGTTAGAAGGCAGTTAGACCTGCAACCAGTTTGGTTTGGGAAATTAGACGCGAAATGAAACTGCAAATACCTTCCAACAGGCTTGGAAAAGTGTGTTCTATATCTCTGCCAAACAGAGTCCCCGAAGGTTGAGCTTTCAGAAGCTAGTTTAACTCTAAGGGAGGAAGCAGCAGAATGTGCCTCTCACATCTAGCCTGTAGGAATTCAGGTTGGCAAGTTCTATGGGGAAGCCCATTGGCGCCTTCGTTGCAAACGGGTTTGGAAATTTCAGTTTCAAAATCTCTGTGAAAAAGCGTCAGAGAAGCTTCCCCGTTTAGAATCCAGCATATCTCACTGAACCGAAGAAGTGGTAGTTAGAAGGGAGTTAGAGCTGCAAGCAGTTTGGTTTGCGAAATTAGACACGAAATCAAACTGCAAAGGCCTTCCAACAGGCTTGGAAAAGTGTGTTCTATATCTCTGCCAAACAGACTCCCCGGAGGTTGAGCTTTCAGAAGCAAGCTTAACTCTTAGGGAGGAAGCAGCAGAATGTGCCTCTCACATCTAGCCTGTAGGAATTCAGGTTGGCAAGTTCTATGGGGAAGCCCATTGCTGCCTATGGTGGAAACGGCATGGGAGATTTCAGTTTCAAAATCTCTGTGAAAAAGCGTCAGAGAAGCTTCTCCGTTTAGAATCCAGCATATCTCACTGAACCGAAGAAGTGGTAGTTAGAAGGGAGTTAGAGCTGCAAGCAGTTTGGTTTGGGAAATTAGACGCGAAATGAAACTGCAAATGCCTTCCAACAGGCTTGGAAAAGTGTGTTCTATATCTCTGCCAAACAGACTCCCCGGAGGTTGAGCTTTCAGAAGCAAGTTTAACTCTAAGGGAGGAAGCAGCAGAATGTGCCTCTCACATCTAGCCTGTAGGATTTCAGGTTGGCAAGTTCTATGGGGAAGCCCATTGCTGCCTATGGTGGAAACGGCATGGGAGATTTCAGTTTCAAAATCTCTGTGAAAAAGCGTCAGAGAAGCTTCTCCGTTTAGAATCCAGCATATCTCACTGAACCGAAGAAGTGGTAGTTAGAAGGGAGTTAGAGCTGCAAGCAGTTTGGTTTGGGAAATTAGATGCGAAATGACACTGCAAAGGCCTTCCAACAGGCTTGGAAAAGTGTGTTCTATATCTCTGCCAAACAGACTCCCCGGAGGTTGAGCTTTCAGAAGCAAGCTTAACTCTTAGGGAGGAAGCAGCAGAATGTGCCTCTCACATCTAGCCTGTAGGAATTCAGGTTGGCAAGTTCTATGGGGAAGCCCATTGCTGCCTATGGTGGAAACAGCATGGGAGATTTCAGTTTCAAAATCTCAGTGAAAAAGCCTCAGAGAAGCTTCTCCGTTTAGAATCCAGCATATCTCACTGAACCGAAGAAGTGGTAGTTAGAAGGCAGTTAGAGCTGCAAGCAGTTTGGTTTGGGAAATTAGACGCGAAATGAAACTGCAAATGCCTTCCAACAGGCTTGGAAAAGTGTGTTCTATATATCTGCCAAACAAACTCCCCGAAGGTTGAGCTTTCAGAAGCTAGTTTAACTCTAAGGGAGGAAGCAGCAGAATGTGCCTCTCACATCTAGCCTGTAGGAATTCAGGTTGGCAAGTTCTATGGGGAAGCCCATTGTCGCCTTCGTTGGAAACGGGTTTCGAAATTTCAGTTTCAAAATCTCTGTGAAAAAGCGTCAGAGAAGCTTCTCCGTTTAGAATCCAGCATATCTCACTGAACCGAAGAAGTGGTAGTTAGAAGGGAGTTAGAGCTGCAAGCAGTTTGGTTTGGGAAATTAGACGCGAAATGAAACTGCAAATGCCTTCCAACAGGCTTGGAAAAGTGTGTTCTATATCTCTGCCAAACAAACTCCCCGGAGGTTGAGCTTTCAGAAGCTAGTTTAACTCTAAGGGAGGAAGCAGCAGAATGTGCCTCTCACATCTAGCCTGTAGGAATTCAGGTTGGCAAGTTCTATGGGGAAGCCCATTGGCGCCTTCGTTGGAAACGGGTTTGGAAATTTCAGTTTCAAAATCTCTGTGAAAAAGCGTCAGAGAAGCTTCTCCGTTAAGAATCCAGCATATCTCACTGAACCGAAGAAGTGGTAGTTAGAAGGGAGTTAGAGCTGCAAGCAGTTTGGTTTGGGAAATTAGACGCGAAATGAAACTGCAAATGCCTTCCAACAGGCTTGGAAAAGTGTGTTCTATATCTCTGCCAAACAAACTCCCCGGAGGTTGAGCTTTCAGAAGCTAGTTTAACTCTAAGGGAGGAAGCAGCAGAATGTGCCTCTCACATCTAGCCTGTAGGAATTCAGGTTGGCAAGTTCTATGGGGAAGCCCATTGGCGCCTTCGTTGCAAACGGGTTTGGAAATTTCAGTTTCAAAATCTCTGTGAAAAAGCGTCAGAGAAGCTTCCCCGTTTAGAATCCAGCATATCTCACTGAACCGAAGAAGTGGTAGTTAGAAGGGAGTTAGAGCTGCAAGCAGTTTGGTTTGGGAAATTAGACACGAAATCAAACTGCAAAGGCCTTCCAACAGGCTTGGAAAAGTGTGTTCTATATTTCTGCCAAACAGACTCCCCGGAGGTTTAGCTTTCAGAAGGCGGTTTAACTCTTAGGGTGGAAGCAGCAGAATGTGCCTCTCACATCTAGCCTGTAGGAATTCAGGTTGGCAAGTTCTATGGGGAAGCCCATTGCTGCCTATGGTGGAAACGGCATGGGAGATTTCAGTTTCAAAATCTCTGTGAAAAAGCGTCAGAGAAGTTTCTCCGTTTAGAATCCAGCATATCTCACTGAACCGAAGAAGTGGTAGTTAGAAGGCAGTTAGAGCTGCAAGCAGTTTGGTTTGGGAAATTAGACGCGAAATGAAACTGCAAATGCCTTCCAACAGGCTTGGAAAAGTGTGTTCTATATATCTGCCAAACAAACTCCCCGAAGGTTGAGCTTTCAGAAGCTAGTTTAACTCTAAGGGAGGAAGCAGCAGAATGTGCCTCTCACATCTAGCCTGTAGGAATTCAGGTTGGCAAGTTCTATGGGGAAGCCCATTTGCGCCTTCGTTGGAAACGGGTTTCGAAATTTCAGTTTCAAAATCTCTGTGAAAAAGCGTCAGAGAAGCTTCTCCGTTTAGAATCCAGCATATCTCACTGAACCGAAGAAGTGGTAGTTAGAAGGGAGTTAGAGCTGCAAGCAGTTTGGTTTGGGAAATTAGACGCGAAATGAAACTGCAAATGCCTTCCAACAGGCTTGGAAAAGTGTGTTCTATATCTCTGCCAAACAAACTCCCCGGAGGTTGAGCTTTCAGAAGCTAGTTTAACTCTAAGGGAGGAAGCAGCAGAATGTGCCTCTCACATCTAGCCTGTAGGAATTCAGGTTGGCAAGTTCTATGGGGAAGCCCATTGCTGCCTATGGTGGAAACGGCATGGGAGATTTCAGTTTCAAAATCTCTGTGAAAAAGCGTCAGAGAAGCTTCTCCGTTTAGAATCCAGCATATCTCACTGAACCGAAGAAGTGGTAGTTAGAAGGCAGTTAGACCTGCAACCAGTTTGGTTTGGGAAATTAGACGCGAAATGAAACTGCAAATGCCTTCCAACAGGCTTGGAAAAGTGTGTTCTATATTTCTGCCAAACAGACTCCCCGGAGGTTGAGCTTTCAGAAGCAAGTTTAACTCTAAGGGAGGAAGCAGCAGAATGTGCCTCTCACATCTAGCCTGTAGGAATTCAGGTTGGCAAGTTCTATGGGGAAGCCCATTGCTGCCTATGGTGGAAACGGCATGGGAGATTTCAGTTTCAAAATCTCTCTGAAAAAGCGTCAGAGAAGCTTCTCCGTTTAGAATCCAGCATATCTCACTGAACCGAAGAAGTGGTAGTTAGAAGGCAGTTAGACCTGCAACCAGTTTGGTTTGGGAAATTAGACGCGAAATGAAACTGCAAATACCTTCCAACAGGCTTGGAAAAGTGTGTTCTATATCTCTGCCAAACAGAGTCCCCGAAGGTTGAGCTTTCAGAAGCTAGTTTAACTCTAAGGGAGGAAGCAGCAGAATGTGCCTCTCACATCTAGCCTGTAGGAATTCAGGTTGGCAAGTTCTATGGGGAAGCCCATTGGCGCCTTCGTTGCAAACGGGTTTGGAAATTTCAGTTTCAAAATCTCTGTGAAAAAGCGTCAGAGAAGCTTCCCCGTTTAGAATCCAGCATATCTCACTGAACCGAAGAAGTGGTAGTTAGAAGGGAGTTAGAGCTGCAAGCAGTTTGGTTTGCGAAATTAGACACGAAATCAAACTGCAAAGGCCTTCCAACAGGCTTGGAAAAGTGTGTTCTATATCTCTGCCAAACAGACTCCCCGGAGGTTGAGCTTTCAGAAGCAAGCTTAACTCTTAGGGAGGAAGCAGCAGAATGTGCCTCTCACATCTAGCCTGTAGGAATTCAGGTTGGCAAGTTCTATGGGGAAGCCCATTGCTGCCTATGGTGGAAACGGCATGGGAGATTTCAGTTTCAAAATCTCTGTGAAAAAGCGTCAGAGAAGCTTCTCCGTTTAGAATCCAGCATATCTCACTGAACCGAAGAAGTGGTAGTTAGAAGGGAGTTAGAGCTGCAAGCAGTTTGGTTTGGGAAATTAGACGCGAAATGAAACTGCAAATGCCTTCCAACAGGCTTGGAAAAGTGTGTTCTATATCTCTGCCAAACAGACTCCCCGGAGGTTGAGCTTTCAGAAGCAAGTTTAACTCTAAGGGAGGAAGCAGCAGAATGTGCCTCTCACATCTAGCCTGTAGGATTTCAGGTTGGCAAGTTCTATGGGGAAGCCCATTGCTGCCTATGGTGGAAACGGCATGGGAGATTTCAGTTTCAAAATCTCTGTGAAAAAGCGTCAGAGAAGCTTCTCCGTTTAGAATCCAGCATATCTCACTGAACCGAAGAAGTGGTAGTTAGAAGGGAGTTAGAGCTGCAAGCAGTTTGGTTTGGGAAATTAGACGCGAAATGAAACTGCAAATGCCTTCCAACAGGCTTGGAAAAGTGTGTTCTATATCTCTGCCAAACAGAGTCCCCGAAGGTTGAGCTTTCAGAAGCTAGTTTAACTCTAAGGGAGGAAGCAGCAGAATGTGCCTCTCACATCTAGCCTGTAGGAATTCAGGTTGGCAAGTTCTATGGGGAAGCCCATTGGCGCCTTCGTTGCAAACGGGTTTGGAAATTTCAGTTTCAAAATCTCTGTGAAAAAGCGTCAGAGAAGCTTCCCCGTTTAGAATCCAGCATATCTCACTGAACCGAAGAAGTGGTAGTTAGAAGGGAGTTAGAGCTGCAAGCAGTTTGGTTTGCGAAATTAGACACGAAATCAAACTGCAAAGGCCTTCCAACAGGCTTGGAAAAGTGTGTTCTATATCTCTGCCAAACAGACTCCCCGGAGGTTGAGCTTTCAGAAGCAAGCTTAACTCTTAGGGAGGAAGCAGCAGAATGTGCCTCTCACATCTAGCCTGTAGGAATTCAGGTTGGCAAGTTCTATGGGGAAGCCCATTGCTGCCTATGGTGGAAACGGCATGGGAGATTTCAGTTTCAAAATCTCTGTGAAAAAGCGTCAGAGAAGCTTCTCCGTTTAGAATCCAGCATATCTCACTGAACCGAAGAAGTGGTAGTTAGAAGGGAGTTAGAGCTGCAAGCAGTTTGGTTTGGGAAATTAGACGCGAAATGAAACTGCAAATGCCTTCCAACAGGCTTGGAAAAGTGTGTTCTATATCTCTGCCAAACAGACTCCCCGGAGGTTGAGCTTTCAGAAGCAAGTTTAACTCTAAGGGAGGAAGCAGCAGAATGTGCCTCTCACATCTAGCCTGTAGGATTTCAGGTTGGCAAGTTCTATGGGGAAGCCCATTGCTGCCTATGGTGGAAACGGCATGGGAGATTTCAGTTTCAAAATCTCTGTGAAAAAGCGTCAGAGAAGCTTCTCCGTTTAGAATCCAGCATATCTCACTGAACCGAAGAAGTGGTAGTTAGAAGGGAGTTAGAGCTGCAAGCAGTTTGGTTTGGGAAATTAGATGCGAAATGACACTGCAAAGGCCTTCCAACAGGCTTGGAAAAGTGTGTTCTATATCTCTGCCAAACAGACTCCCCGGAGGTTGAGCTTTCAGAAGCAAGCTTAACTCTTAGGGAGGAAGCAGCAGAATGTGCCTCTCACATCTAGCCTGTAGGAATTCAGGTTGGCAAGTTCTATGGGGAAGCCCATTGCTGCCTATGGTGGAAACAGCATGGGAGATTTCAGTTTCAAAATCTCAGTGAAAAAGCCTCAGAGAAGCTTCTCCGTTTAGAATCCAGCATATCTCACTGAACCGAAGAAGTGGTAGTTAGAAGGCAGTTAGAGCTGCAAGCAGTTTGGTTTGGGAAATTAGACGCGAAATGAAACTGCAAATGCCTTCCAACAGGCTTGGAAAAGTGTGTTCTATATATCTGCCAAACAAACTCCCCGAAGGTTGAGCTTTCAGAAGCTAGTTTAACTCTAAGGGAGGAAGCAGCAGAATGTGCCTCTCACATCTAGCCTGTAGGAATTCAGGTTGGCAAGTTCTATGGGGAAGCCCATTGTCGCCTTCGTTGGAAACGGGTTTCGAAATTTCAGTTTCAAAATCTCTGTGAAAAAGCGTCAGAGAAGCTTCTCCGTTTAGAATCCAGCATATCTCACTGAACCGAAGAAGTGGTAGTTAGAAGGGAGTTAGAGCTGCAAGCAGTTTGGTTTGGGAAATTAGACGCGAAATGAAACTGCAAATGCCTTCCAACAGGCTTGGAAAAGTGTGTTCTATATCTCTGCCAAACAAACTCCCCGGAGGTTGAGCTTTCAGAAGCTAGTTTAACTCTAAGGGAGGAAGCAGCAGAATGTGCCTCTCACATCTAGCCTGTAGGAATTCAGGTTGGCAAGTTCTATGGGGAAGCCCATTGGCGCCTTCGTTGGAAACGGGTTTGGAAATTTCAGTTTCAAAATCTCTGTGAAAAAGCGTCAGAGAAGCTTCTCCGTTAAGAATCCAGCATATCTCACTGAACCGAAGAAGTGGTAGTTAGAAGGGAGTTAGAGCTGCAAGCAGTTTGGTTTGGGAAATTAGACGCGAAATGAAACTGCAAATGCCTTCCAACAGGCTTGGAAAAGTGTGTTCTATATCTCTGCCAAACAAACTCCCCGGAGGTTGAGCTTTCAGAAGCTAGTTTAACTCTAAGGGAGGAAGCAGCAGAATGTGCCTCTCACATCTAGCCTGTAGGAATTCAGGTTGGCAAGTTCTATGGGGAAGCCCATTGGCGCCTTCGTTGCAAACGGGTTTGGAAATTTCAGTTTCAAAATCTCTGTGAAAAAGCGTCAGAGAAGCTTCCCCGTTTAGAATCCAGCATATCTCACTGAACCGAAGAAGTGGTAGTTAGAAGGGAGTTAGAGCTGCAAGCAGTTTGGTTTGGGAAATTAGACACGAAATCAAACTGCAAAGGCCTTCCAACAGGCTTGGAAAAGTGTGTTCTATATTTCTGCCAAACAGACTCCCCGGAGGTTTAGCTTTCAGAAGGAGGTTTAACTCTTAGGGTGGAAGCAGCAGAATGTGCCTCTCACATCTAGCCTGTAGGAATTCAGGTTGGCAAGTTCTATGGGGAAGCCCATTGCTGCCTATGGTGGAAACGGCATGGGAGATTTCAGTTTCAAAATCTCTGTGAAAAAGCGTCAGAGAAGTTTCTCCGTTTAGAATCCAGCATATCTCACTGAACCGAAGAAGTGGTAGTTAGAAGGCAGTTAGAGCTGCAAGCAGTTTGGTTTGGGAAATTAGACGCGAAATGAAACTGCAAATGCCTTCCAACAGGCTTGGAAAAGTGTGTTCTATATATCTGCCAAACAAACTCCCCGAAGGTTGAGCTTTCAGAAGCTAGTTTAACTCTAAGGGAGGAAGCAGCAGAATGTGCCTCTCACATCTAGCCTGTAGGAATTCAGGTTGGCAAGTTCTATGGGGAAGCCCATTTGCGCCTTCGTTGGAAACGGGTTTCGAAATTTCAGTTTCAAAATCTCTGTGAAAAAGCGTCAGAGAAGCTTCTCCGTTTAGAATCCAGCATATCTCACTGAACCGAAGAAGTGGTAGTTAGAAGGGAGTTAGAGCTGCAAGCAGTTTGGTTTGGGAAATTAGACGCGAAATGAAACTGCAAATGCCTTCCAACAGGCTTGGAAAAGTGTGTTCTATATCTCTGCCAAACAAACTCCCCGGAGGTTGAGCTTTCAGAAGCTAGTTTAACTCTAAGGGAGGAAGCAGCAGAATGTGCCTCTCACATCTAGCCTGTAGGAATTCAGGTTGGCAAGTTCTATGGGGAAGCCCATTGCTGCCTATGGTGGAAACGGCATGGGAGATTTCAGTTTCAAAATCTCTGTGAAAAAGCGTCAGAGAAGCTTCTCCGTTTAGAATCCAGCATATCTCACTGAACCGAAGAAGTGGTAGTTAGAAGGCAGTTAGACCTGCAACCAGTTTGGTTTGGGAAATTAGACGCGAAATGAAACTGCAAATGCCTTCCAACAGGCTTGGAAAAGTGTGTTCTATATTTCTGCCAAACAGACTCCCCGGAGGTTGAGCTTTCAGAAGCAAGTTTAACTCTAAGGGAGGAAGCAGCAGAATGTGCCTCTCACATCTAGCCTGTAGGAATTCAGGTTGGCAAGTTCTATGGGGAAGCCCATTGCTGCCTATGGTGGAAACGGCATGGGAGATTTCAGTTTCAAAATCTCTCTGAAAAAGCGTCAGAGAAGCTTCTCCGTTTAGAATCCAGCATATCTCACTGAACCGAAGAAGTGGTAGTTAGAAGGCAGTTAGACCTGCAACCAGTTTGGTTTGGGAAATTAGACGCGAAATGAAACTGCAAATACCTTCCAACAGGCTTGGAAAAGTGTGTTCTATATCTCTGCCAAACAGAGTCCCCGAAGGTTGAGCTTTCAGAAGCTAGTTTAACTCTAAGGGAGGAAGCAGCAGAATGTGCCTCTCACATCTAGCCTGTAGGAATTCAGGTTGGCAAGTTCTATGGGGAAGCCCATTGGCGCCTTCGTTGCAAACGGGTTTGGAAATTTCAGTTTCAAAATCTCTGTGAAAAAGCGTCAGAGAAGCTTCCCCGTTTAGAATCCAGCATATCTCACTGAACCGAAGAAGTGGTAGTTAGAAGGGAGTTAGAGCTGCAAGCAGTTTGGTTTGCGAAATTAGACACGAAATCAAACTGCAAAGGCCTTCCAACAGGCTTGGAAAAGTGTGTTCTATATCTCTGCCAAACAGACTCCCCGGAGGTTGAGCTTTCAGAAGCAAGCTTAACTCTTAGGGAGGAAGCAGCAGAATGTGCCTCTCACATCTAGCCTGTAGGAATTCAGGTTGGCAAGTTCTATGGGGAAGCCCATTGCTGCCTATGGTGGAAACGGCATGGGAGATTTCAGTTTCAAAATCTCTGTGAAAAAGCGTCAGAGAAGCTTCTCCGTTTAGAATCCAGCATATCTCACTGAACCGAAGAAGTGGTAGTTAGAAGGGAGTTAGAGCTGCAAGCAGTTTGGTTTGGGAAATTAGACGCGAAATGAAACTGCAAATGCCTTCCAACAGGCTTGGAAAAGTGTGTTCTATATCTCTGCCAAACAGACTCCCCGGAGGTTGAGCTTTCAGAAGCAAGTTTAACTCTAAGGGAGGAAGCAGCAGAATGTGCCTCTCACATCTAGCCTGTAGGATTTCAGGTTGGCAAGTTCTATGGGGAAGCCCATTGCTGCCTATGGTGGAAACGGCATGGGAGATTTCAGTTTCAAAATCTCTGTGAAAAAGCGTCAGAGAAGCTTCTCCGTTTAGAATCCAGCATATCTCACTGAACCGAAGAAGTGGTAGTTAGAAGGGAGTTAGAGCTGCAAGCAGTTTGGTTTGGGAAATTAGATGCGAAATGACACTGCAAAGGCCTTCCAACAGGCTTGGAAAAGTGTGTTCTATATCTCTGCCAAACAGACTCCCCAGAGGTTGAGCTTTCAGAAGCAAGCTTAACTCTTAGGGAGGAAGCAGCAGAATGTGCCTCTCACATCTAGCCTGTAGGAATTCAGGTTGGCAAGTTCTATGGGGAAGCCCATTGCTGCCTATGGTGGAAACGGCATGGGAGATTTCAGTTTCAAAATCTCTGTGAAAAAGCGTCAGAGAAGCTTCTCCGTTTAGAATCCAGCATATCTCACTGAACCGAAGAAGTGGTAGTTAGAAGGGAGTTAGAGCTGCAAGCAGTTTGGTTTGGGAAATTAGATGCGAAATGACACTGCAAAGGCCTTCCAACAGGCTTGGAAAAGTGTGTTCTATATCTCTGCCAAACAGACTCCCCGGAGGTTGAGCTTTCAGAAGCAAGCTTAACTCTTAGGGAGGAAGCAGCAGAATGTGCCTCTCACATCTAGCCTGTAGGAATTCAGGTTGGCAAGTTCTATGGGGAAGCCCATTGCTGCCTATGGTGGAAACAGCATGGGAGATTTCAGTTTCAAAATCTCAGTGAAAAAGCCTCAGAGAAGCTTCTCCGTTTAGAATCCAGCATATCTCACTGAACCGAAGAAGTGGTAGTTAGAAGGCAGTTAGAGCTGCAAGCAGTTTGGTTTGGGAAATTAGACGCGAAATGAAACTGCAAATGCCTTCCAACAGGCTTGGAAAAGTGTGTTCTATATCTCTGCCAAACAAACTCCCCGGAGGTTGAGCTTTCAGAAGCTAGTTTAACTCTAAGGGAGGAAGCAGCAGAATGTGCCTCTCACATCTAGCCTGTAGGAATTCAGGTTGGCAAGTTCTATGGGGAAGCCCATTGGCGCCTTCGTTGGAAACGGGTTTGGAAATTTCAGTTTCAAAATCTCTGTGAAAAAGCGTCAGAGAAGCTTCTCCGTTAAGAATCCAGCATATCTCACTGAACCGAAGAAGTGGTAGTTAGAAGGGAGTTAGAGCTGCAAGCAGTTTGGTTTGGGAAATTAGACGCGAAATGAAACTGCAAATGCCTTCCAACAGGCTTGGAAAAGTGTGTTCTATATCTCTGCCAAACAAACTCCCCGGAGGTTGAGCTTTCAGAAGCTAGTTTAACTCTCAGGGAGGAAGCAGCAGAATGTGCCTCTCACATCTAGCCTGTAGGAATTCAGGTTGGCAAGTTCTATGGGGAAGCCCATTGGCGCCTTCGTTGCAAACGGGTTTGGAAATTTCAGTTTCAAAATCTCTGTGAAAAAGCGTCAGAGAAGCTTCCCCGTTTAGAATCCAGCATATCTCACTGAACCGAAGAAGTGGTAGTTAGAAGGGAGTTAGAGCTGCAAGCAGTTTGGTTTGGGAAATTAGACACGAAATCAAACTGCAAAGGCCTTCCAACAGGCTTGGAAAAGTGTGTTCTATATTTCTGCCAAACAGACTCCCCGGAGGTTTAGCTTTCAGAAGGAAGTTTAACTCTTAGGGTGGAAGCAGCAGAATGTGCCTCTCACATCTAGCCTGTAGGAATTCAGGTTGGCAAGTTCTATGGGGAAGCCCATTGCTGCCTATGGTGGAAACGGCATGGGAGATTTCAGTTTCAAAATCTCTGTGAAAAAGCGTCAGAGAAGCTTCTCCGTTTAGAATCCAGCATATCTCACTGAACCGAAGAAGTGGTAGTTAGAAGGGAGTTAGAGCTGCAAGCAGTTTGGTTTGGGAAATTAGACGCGAAATGAAACTGCAAATGCCTTCCAACAGGCTTCTAAAAGTGTGTTCTATATCTCTGCCAAACAGACTCCCCGGAGGTTGAGCTTTCAGAAGCAAGTTTAACTCTAAGGGAGGAAGCAGCAGAATGTGCCTCTCACATCTAGCCTGTAGGATTTCAGGTTGGCAAGTTCTATGGGGAAGCCCATTGCTGCCTATGGTGGAAACGGCATGGGAGATTTCAGTTTCAAAATCTCTGTGAAAAAGCGTCAGAGAAGCTTCTCCGTTTAGAATCCAGCATATCTCACTGAACCGAAGAAGTGGTAGTTAGAAGGGAGTTAGAGCTGCAAGCAGTTTGGTTTGGGAAATTAGATGCGAAATGACACTGCAAAGGCCTTCCAACAGGCTTGGAAAAGTGTGTTCTATATCTCTGCCAAACAGACTCCCCAGAGGTTGAGCTTTCAGAAGCAAGCTTAACTCTTAGGGAGGAAGCAGCAGAATGTGCCTCTCACATCTAGCCTGTAGGAATTCAGGTTGGCAAGTTCTATGGGGAAGCCCATTGCTGCCTATGGTGGAAACGGCATGGGAGATTTCAGTTTCAAAATCTCTGTGAAAAAGCGTCAGAGAAGCTTCTCCGTTTAGAATCCAGCATATCTCACTGAACCGAAGAAGTGGTAGTTAGAAGGGAGTTAGAGCTGCAAGCAGTTTGGTTTGGGAAATTAGATGCGAAATGACACTGCAAAGGCCTTCCAACAGGCTTGGAAAAGTGTGTTCTATATCTCTGCCAAACAGACTCCCCGGAGGTTGAGCTTTCAGAAGCAAGCTTAACTCTGAGGGAGGAAGCAGCAGAATGTGCCTCTCACATCTAGCCTGTAGGAATTCAGGTTGGCAAGTTCTATGGGGAAGCCCATTACTGCCTATGGTGGAAACAGCATGGGAGATTTCAGTTTCAAAATCTCAGTGAAAAAGCCTCAGAGAAGCTTCTCCGTTTAGAATCCAGCATATCTCACTGAACCGAAGAAGTGGTAGTTAGAAGGCAGTTAGAGCTGCAAGCAGTTTGGTTTGGGAAATTAGACGCGAAATGAAACTGCAAATGCCTTCCAACAGGCTTGGAAAAGTGTGTTCTATATATCTGCCAAACAAACTCCCCGAAGGTTGAGCTTTCAGAAGCTAGTTTAACTCTAAGGGAGGAAGCAGCAGAATGTGCCTCTCACATCTAGCCTGTAGGAATTCAGGTTGGCAAGTTCTATGGGGAAGCCCATTGGCGCCTTCGTTGGAAACGGGTTTCGAAATTTCAGTTTCAAAATCTCTGTGAAAAAGCGTCAGAGAAGCTTCTCCGTTTAGAATCCAGCATATCTCACTGAACCGAAGAAGTGGTAGTTAGAAGGGAGTTAGAGCTGCAAGCAGTTTGGTTTGGGAAATTAGATGCGAAATGACACTGCAAAGGCCTTCCAAAAGGCTTGGAAAAGTGTGTTCTATATCTTTGCCAAACAAACTCCCCGGAGGTTGAGCTTTCAGGAGCAAGCTTAACTCTTAGGGAGGAAGCAGCAGAATGTGCCTCTCACATCTAGCCTGTAGGAATTCAGGTTGGCAAGTTCTATGGGGAAGCCCATTGCTGCCTATGGTGGAAACGGCATGGGAGATTTCAGTTTCAAAATCTCTGTGAAAAAGCGTCAGAGAAGCTTCTCCGTTTAGAATCCAGCATATCTCACTGAACCGAAGAAGTGGTAGTTAGAAGGGAGTTAGAGCTGCAAGCAGTTTGGTTTGGGAAATTAGACGCGAAATGAAACTGCAAATGCCTTCCAACAGGCTTGGAAAAGTGTGTTCTATATCTCTGCCAAACAAACTCCCCGGAGGTTGAGCTTTCAGAAGCAAGTTTAACTCTAAGGGAGGAAGCAGCAGAATGTGCCTCTCACATCTAGCCTTTAGGAATTCAGGTTGGCAAGTTCTATGGGGAAGCTCATTGCTGCCTATGGTGGAAACGGCAGGGGAGATTTCAGTTTCAAAATCTCTGTGAAAAAGCGTCAGAGAAGCTTCTCCGTTTAGAATCCAGCATATCTCACTGAACCGAAGAAGTGGTAGTTAGAAGGGAGTTAGAGCTGCAAGCAGTTTGGTTTGGGAAATTAGATGCGAAATGACACTGCAAAGGCCTTCCAACAGGCTTGGAAAAGTGTGTTCTATATCTCTGCCAAACAGACTCCCCGGAGGTTGAGCTTTCAGAAGCAAGCTTAACTCTTAGGGAGGAAGCAGCAGAATGTGCCTCTCACATCTAGCCTGTAGGAATTCAGGTTGGCAAGTTCTATGGGGAAGCCCATTGCTGCCTATGGTGGAAACGGCATGGGAGATTTCAGTTTCAAAATCTCGGGGAAAAAGCGTCAGAGAAGCTTCTCCGTTTAGAATCCAGCATATCTCACTGAACCGAAGAAGTGGTAGTTAGAAGGGAGTTAGAGCTGCAAGCAGTTTGGTTTGGGAAATTAGACGCGAAATGAAACTGCAAATGCCTTCCAACAGGCTTGGAAAAGTGTGTTCTATATCTCTGCCAAACAGAGTCCCCGGAGGTTGAGCTTTCAGAAGCTAGTTTAACTCTAAGGGAGAAAGCAGCAGAATGTGCCTCTCACATCTAGCCTGTAGGAATTCAGGTTGGCAAGTTCTATGGGGAAGCCCATTGGCGCCTTCGTTGGAAACGGGTTTGGAAATTTCAGTTTCAAAATCTCTGTGAAAAAGCGTCAGAGAAGCTTTTCCGTTTAGAATCCAGCATATCTCACTGAACCGAAGAAGTGGTAGTTAGAAGGGAGTTAGAGCTGCAAGCAGTTTGGTTTGGGAAATTAGATGCGAAATGACACTGCAAGGGCCTTTCAACAGGCTTGGAAAAGTGTGTTCTATATCTCTCCCAAACAGAGTCCCCAGAGGTTGAGCTTTCCGAAGCAAGTTTAACTCTAAGGGAGGAAGCAGCAGAATGTGCCTCTCACATCTAGCCTGCAGGAATTCAGGTTGGCAAGTTCTTTGGGGAAGCCCATTGCTGCCTATGGTGGAAACGGCATGGGAGATTTCAGTTTCAAAATCTCTGTGAAAAAGCGTCAGAGAAGCTTCTCCGTTTAGAATCCAGCATATCTCACTGAACCGAAGAAGTGGTAGTTAGAAGGGAGTTAGAGCTGCAAGCAGTTTGGTTTGGGAAATTAGACGCGAAATGAAACTGCAACTGCCTTCCAACAGGCTTGGAAAAGTGTGTTCTATATCTCTGCCAAACAGACTCCCCGGAGGTTGAGCTTTCAGAAGCAAGTTTAACTCTAAGGGAGGAAGCAGCAGAATGTGCCTCTCACATCTAGCCTGTAGGAATTCAGGTTGGCAAGTTCTATGGGGAAGCCCAATCCTGCCTATGGTGAAAACGGCATGGGAGATTTCAGTTTCAAAATCTCGGTGAAAAAGCGTCAGAGAAGCTTCTCCGTTTAGAATACAGCATATCTCACTGAACCGAAGAAGTGGTAGTTAGAAGGGAGTTAGAGCTGCAAGCAGTTTGGTTTGGGAAATTAGATGCGAAATGACACTGCAAAGGCCTTCCAACAGGCTTGGAAAAGTGTATTCTATATCTCTGCCAAACAGAGTCCCCGGAGGTTGAGCTTTCAGAAGCAAGCTTAACTGTTAGGGAGGAAGCAGCAGAATGTGCCTCTCACATCTAGCCTGTAGGAATTCAGGTTGGCAAGTTCTATGGGGAAGCCCATTGCTGCCTATGGTGGAAACGGCATGGGAGATTTCAGTTTCAAAATCTCTCTGAAAAAGCGTCAGAGAAGCTTCTCCGTTTAGAATCCAGCATATCTCACTGAACCGAAGAAGTGGTAGTTAGAAGGGAGTTAGAGCTGCAAGCAGTTTGGTTTCGGAAATTAGACGCGAAATGAAACTGCAAATGCCTTCCAACAGGCTTGGAAAAGTGTGTTCTATATCTCTGCCAAACAAATTCCCCGGATGTTGAGCTTTCAGAAGCTAGTTTAACTCTAAGGGAGGAAGCAGCAGAATGTGCCTCTCACATCTAGCCTGTAGGAATTCAGGTCGGCAAGTTCTATGGGGAAGCCCATTGGCGCCTTCGTTGGAAACGGGTTTGGAAATTTCAGTTTCAAAATCTCTGTGAAAAAGCGTCAGAGAAGCTTCTCCGTTTAGAATCCAGCATATCTCACTGAACCAAAGAAGTGGTAGTTAGAAGGGAGTTAGAGCTGCAAGCAGTTTGGTTTGGGAAATTAGACGCGAAATGAAACTGCAAATGCCTTCCAACAGGCTTGGAAAAATGTGTTCTATATCTCTGCCAAACAGAGTCCCCGGAGGTTGAGCTTTCAGAAGCAAGCTTAACTGTTAGGGAGGAAGCAGCAGAATATGCCTCTCACATCTAGCCTGTAGGAATTCAGGTTGGCAAGTTCTATGGGGAAGCCCATTGCTGCCTATGGTGGAAACGGCATGGGAGATTTCAGTTTCAAAATCTCTGTGAAAAAGCGTCAGAGAAGCTTCTCCGCTTAGAATCCAGCATATCTCACTGAACCGAAGAAGTGGTAGTTAGAAGGGAGTTAGAGCTGCAAGCAGTTTGGTTTGGGAAATTAGACGCGAAATGAAACTGCAAATGCCTTCCAACAGGCTTGGAAAATTGTGTTCTATATCTCTGCCAAACAAACTCCCCGGAGGTTGAGCTTTCAGAAGCTAGTTTAATTCTAAGGGAGGAAGCAGCAGAATGTGCCTCTCACATCTGGCCTGTAGGAATTCAGGTTGGCAAGTTCTATGGGGAAGCCCATTGGCGCCTTCGTTGGAAACGGGTTTGGAAATTTCAGTTTCAAAATCTCTGTGAAAAAGCGTCAGAGAAGCTTCTCCGTTTAGAATCCAGCACATCTCACTGAACCGAAGAAGTGTTAGTTAGAAGGGAGTTAGAGCTGCAAGCAGTTTGGTTTGGGAAATTAGACGCGAAATGAAACTGCAAATGCCTTCCAACAGGCTTGGAAAAGTGTGTTCTATATCTCTGCCAAACAGACTCCCCGGAGGTTGAGCTTTCAGAAGCAAGTTTAACTCTAAGGGAGGAAGCAGCAGAATGTGCCTCTCACATCTAGCCTGTAGGAATTCAGGTTGGCAAGTTCTATGGGGAAGCCCATTGGCGCCTTCGTTGGAAACGGGTTTCGAAATTTCAGTTTCAAAATCTCTGTGAAAAAGCGTCAGAGAAGCTTCTCCGTTTAGAATCCAGCATATCTCACTGAACCGAAGAAGTGGTAGTTAGAAGGGAGTTAGAGCTGCAAGCAGTTTGGTTTGGGAAATTAGACGCGAAATGAAACTGCAAATGCCTTCCAACAGGCTTGGAAAAGTGTGTTCTATATCTCTGCCAAACAAACTCCCCGGAGGTTGAGCTTTCAGAAGCTAGTTTAACTCTAAGGGAGGAAGCAGCAGAATGTGCCTCTCACATCTAGCCTGTAGGAATTCAGGTTGGCAAGTTCTATGGGGAAGCCCATTGCTGCCTATGGTGGAAACGGCATGGGAGATTTCAGTTTCAAAATCTCTGTGAAAAAGCGTCAGAGAAGCTTCTCCGTTTAGAATCCAGCATATCTCACTGAACCGAAGAAGTGGTAGTTAGAAGGCCGTTAGACCTGCAACCAGTTTGGTTTGGGAAATTAGACGCGAAATGAAACTGCAAATGCCTTCCAACAGGCTTGGAAAAGTGTGTTCTATATTTCTGCCAAACAGACTCCCCGGAGGTTGAGCTTTCAGAAGCAAGTTTAACTCTAAGGGAGGAAGCAGCAGAATGTGCCTCTCACATCTAGCCTGTAGGAATTCAGGTTGGCAAGTTCTATGGGGAAGCCCATTGCTGCCTATGGTGGAAACGGCATGGGAGATTTCAGTTTCAAAATCTCTCTGAAAAAGCGTCAGAGAAGCTTCTCCGTTTAGAATCCAGCATATCTCACTGAACCGAAGAAGTGGTAGTTAGAAGGCAGTTAGACCTGCAACCAGTTTGGTTTGGGAAATTAGACGCGAAATGAAACTGCAAATACCTTCCAACAGGCTTGGAAAAGTGTGTTCTATATCTCTGCCAAACAGAGTCCCCGAAGGTTGAGCTTTCAGAAGCTAGTTTAACTCTAAGGGAGGAAGCAGCAGAATGTGCCTCTCACATCTAGCCTGTAGGAATTCAGGTTGGCAAGTTCTATGGGGAAGCCCATTGGCGCCTTCGTTGCAAACGGGTTTGGAAATTTCAGTTTCAAAATCTCTGTGAAAAAGCGTCAGAGAAGCTTCCCCGTTTAGAATCCAGCATATCTCACTGAACCGAAGAAGTGGTAGTTAGAAGGGAGTTAGAGCTGCAAGCAGTTTGGTTTGCGAAATTAGACACGAAATCAAACTGCAAAGGCCTTCCAACAGGCTTGGAAAAGTGTGTTCTATATCTCTGCCAAACAGACTCCCCGGAGGTTGAGCTTTCAGAAGCAAGCTTAACTCTTAGGGAGGAAGCAGCAGAATGTGCCTCTCACATCTAGCCTGTAGGAATTCAGGTTGGCAAGTTCTATGGGGAAGCCCATTGCTGCCTATGGTGGAAACGGCATGGGAGATTTCAGTTTCAAAATCTCTGTGAAAAAGCGTCAGAGAAGCTTCTCCGTTTAGAATCCAGCATATCTCACTGAACCGAAGAAGTGGTAGTTAGAAGGGAGTTAGAGCTGCAAGCAGTTTGGTTTGGGAAATTAGACGCGAAATGAAACTGCAAATGCCTTCCAACAGGCTTGGAAAAGTGTGTTCTATATCTCTGCCAAACAGACTCCCCGGAGGTTGAGCTTTCAGAAGCAAGTTTAACTCTAAGGGAGGAAGCAGCAGAATGTGCCTCTCACATCTAGCCTGTAGGATTTCAGGTTGGCAAGTTCTATGGGGAAGCCCATTGCTGCCTATGGTGGAAACGGCATGGGAGATTTCAGTTTCAAAATCTCTGTGAAAAAGCGTCAGAGAAGCTTCTCCGTTTAGAATCCAGCATATCTCACTGAACCGAAGAAGTGGTAGTTAGAAGGGAGTTAGAGCTGCAAGCAGTTTGGTTTGGGAAATTAGATGCGAAATGACACTGCAAAGGCCTTCCAACAGGCTTGGAAAAGTGTGTTCTATATCTCTGCCAAACAGACTCCCCAGAGGTTGAGCTTTCAGAAGCAAGCTTAACTCTTAGGGAGGAAGCAGCAGAATGTGCCTCTCACATCTAGCCTGTAGGAATTCAGGTTGGCAAGTTCTATGGGGAAGCCCATTGCTGCCTATGGTGGAAACGGCATGGGAGATTTCAGTTTCAAAATCTCTGTGAAAAAGCGTCAGAGAAGCTTCTCCGTTTAGAATCCAGCATATCTCACTGAACCGAAGAAGTGGTAGTTAGAAGGGAGTTAGAGCTGCAAGCAGTTTGGTTTGGGAAATTAGATGCGAAATGACACTGCAAAGGCCTTCCAACAGGCTTGGAAAAGTGTGTTCTATATCTCTGCCAAACAGACTCCCCGGAGGTTGAGCTTTCAGAAGCAAGCTTAACTCTTAGGGAGGAAGCAGCAGAATGTGCCTCTCACATCTAGCCTGTAGGAATTCAGGTTGGCAAGTTCTATGGGGAAGCCCATTGCTGCCTATGGTGGAAACAGCATGGGAGATTTCAGTTTCAAAATCTCAGTGAAAAAGCCTCAGAGAAGCTTCTCCGTTTAGAATCCAGCATATCTCACTGAACCGAAGAAGTGGTAGTTAGAAGGCAGTTAGAGCTGCAAGCAGTTTGGTTTGGGAAATTAGACGGGAAATGAAACTGCAAATGCCTTCCAACAGGCTTGGAAAAGTGTGTTCTATATATCTGCCAAACAAACTCCCCGAAGGTTGAGCTTTCTGAAGCTAGTTTAACTCTAAGGGAGGAAGCAGCAGAATGTGCCTCTCACATCTAGCCTGTAGGAATTCAGGTTGGCAAGTTCTATGGGGAAGCCCATTGTCGCCTTCGTTGGAAACGGGTTTCGAAATTTCAGTTTCAAAATCTCTGTGAAAAAGCGTCAGAGAAGCTTCTCCGTTTAGAATCCAGCATATCTCACTGAACCGAAGAAGTGGTAGTTAGAAGGGAGTTAGAGCTGCAAGCAGTTTGGTTTGGGAAATTAGACGCGAAATGAAACTGCAAATGCCTTCCAACAGGCTTGGAAAAGTGTGTTCTATATCTCTGCCAAACAAACTCCCCGGAGGTTGAGCTTTCAGAAGCTAGTTTAACTCTAAGGGAGGAAGCAGCAGAATGTGCCTCTCACATCTAGCCTGTAGGAATTCAG
This sequence comes from Cynocephalus volans, assembly GCF_027409185.1. Taxonomy (NCBI): domain Eukaryota; kingdom Metazoa; phylum Chordata; class Mammalia; order Dermoptera; family Cynocephalidae; genus Cynocephalus; species Cynocephalus volans. Next base: position 1,153,862 of record NW_026902468.1, read on the forward strand.
GTTGGCAAGTTCTATGGGGAAGCCCATTGGCGCCTTCGTTGGAAACGGGTTTGGAAATTTCAGTTTCAAAATCTCTGTGAAAAAGCGTCAGAGAAGCTTCTCCGTTAAGAATCCAGCATATCTCACTGAACCGAAGAAGTGGTAGTTAGAAGGGAGTTAGAGCTGCAAGCAGTTTGGTTTGGGAAATTAGACGCGAAATGAAACTGCAAATGCCTTCCAACAGGCTTGGAAAAGTGTGTTCTATATCTCTGCCAAACAAACTCCCCGGAGGTTGAGCTTTCAGAAGCTAGTTTAACTCTAAGGGAGGAAGCAGCAGAATGTGCCTCTCACATCTAGCCTGTAGGAATTCAGGTTGGCAAGTTCTATGGGGAAGCCCATTGGCGCCTTCGTTGCAAACGGGTTTGGAAATTTCAGTTTCAAAATCTCTGTGAAAAAGCGTCAGAGAAGCTTCCCCGTTTAGAATCCAGCATATCTCACTGAACCGAAGAAGTGGTAGTTAGAAGGGAGTTAGAGCTGCAAGCAGTTTGGTTTGGGAAATTAGACACGAAATCAAACTGCAAAGGCCTTCCAACAGGCTTGGAAAAGTGTGTTCTATATTTCTGCCAAACAGACTCCCCGGAGGTTTAGCTTTCAGAAGGAGGTTTAACTCTTAGGGTGGAAGCAGCAGAATGTGCCTCTCACATCTAGCCTGTAGGAATTCAGGTTGGCAAGTTCTATGGGGAAGCCCATTGCTGCCTATGGTGGAAACGGCATGGGAGATTTCAGTTTCAAAATCTCTGTGAAAAAGCGTCAGAGAAGTTTCTCCGTTTAGAATCCAGCATATCTCACTGAACCGAAGAAGTGGTAGTTAGAAGGCAGTTAGAGCTGCAAGCAGTTTGGTTTGGGAAATTAGACGCGAAATGAAACTGCAAATGCCTTCCAACAGGCTTGGAAAAGTGTGTTCTATATATCTGCCAAACAAACTCCCCGAAGGTTGAGCTTTCAGAAGCTAGTTTAACTCTAAGGGAGGAAGCAGCAGAATGTGCCTCTCACATCTAGCCTGTAGGAATTCAGGTTGGCAAGTTCTATGGGGAAGCCCATTGCTGCCTATGGTGGAAACGGCATGGGAGATTTCAGTTTCAAAATCTCTGTGAAAAAGCGTCAGAGAAGCTTCTCCGTTTAGAATCCAGCATATCTCACTGAACCGAAGAAGTGGTAGTTAGAAGGCAGTTAGACCTGCAACCAGTTTGGTTTGGGAAATTAGACGAGAAATGAAACTGCAAATGCCTTCCAACAGGCTTGGAAAAGTGTGTTCTATATTTCTGCCAAACAGACTCCCCGGAGGTTGAGCTTTCAGAAGCAAGTTTAACTCTAAGGGAGGAAGCAGCAGAATGTGCCTCTCACATCTAGCCTGTAGGAATTCAGGTTGGCAAGTTCTATGGGGAAGCCCATTGCTGCCTATGGTGGAAACGGCATGGGAGATTTCAGTTTCAAAATCTCTCTGAAAAAGCGTCAGAGAAGCTTCTCCGTTTAGAATCCAGCATATCTCACTGAACCGAAGAAGTGGTAGTTAGAAGGCAGTTAGACCTGCAACCAGTTTGGTTTGGGAAATTAGACGCGAAATGAAACTGCAAATACCTTCCAACAGGCTTGGAAAAGTGTGTTCTATATCTCTGCCAAACAGAGTCCCCGAAGGTTGAGCTTTCAGAAGCTAGTTTAACTCTAAGGGAGGAAGCAGCAGAATGTGCCTCTCACATCTAGCCTGTAGGAATTCAGGTTGGCAAGTTCTATGGGGAAGCCCATTGGCGCCTTCGTTGCAAACGGGTTTGGAAATTTCAGTTTCAAAATCTCTGTGAAAAAGCGTCAGAGAAGCTTCCCCGTTTAGAATCCAGCATATCTCACTGAACCGAAGAAGTGGTAGTTAGAAGGGAGTTAGAGCTGCAAGCAGTTTGGTTTGCGAAATTAGACACGAAATCAAACTGCAAAGGCCTTCCAACAGGCTTGGAAAAGTGTGTTCTATATCTCTGCCAAACAGACTCCCCGGAGGTTGAGCTTTCAGAAGCAAGCTTAACTCTTAGGGAGGAAGCAGCAGAATGTGCCTCTCACATCTAGCCTGTAGGAATTCAGGTTGGCAAGTTCTATGGGGAAGCCCATTGCTGCCTATGGTGGAAACGGCATGGGAGATTTCAGTTTCAAAATCTCTGTGAAAAAGCGTCAGAGAAGCTTCTCCGTTTAGAATCCAGCATATCTCACTGAACCGAAGAAGTGGTAGTTAGAAGGGAGTTAGAGCTGCAAGCAGTTTGGTTTGGGAAATTAGACGCGAAATGAAACTGCAAATGCCTTCCAACAGGCTTGGAAAAGTGTGTTCTATATCTCTGCCAAACAGACTCCCCGGAGGTTGAGCTTTCAGAAGCAAGTTTAACTCTAAGGGAGGAAGCAGCAGAATGTGCCTCTCACATCTAGCCTGTAGGATTTCAGGTTGGCAAGTTCTATGGGGAAGCCCATTGCTGCCTATGGTGGAAACGGCATGGGAGATTTCAGTTTCAAAATCTCTGTGAAAAAGCGTCAGAGAAGCTTCTCCGTTTAGAATCCAGCATATCTCACTGAACCGAAGAAGTGGTAGTTAGAAGGGAGTTAGAGCTGCAAGCAGTTTGGTTTGGGAAATTAGATGCGAAATGACACTGCAAAGGCCTTCCAACAGGCTTGGAAAAGTGTGTTCTATATCTCTGCCAAACAGACTCCCCAGAGGTTGAGCTTTCAGAAGCAAGCTTAACTCTTAGGGAGGAAGCAGCAGAATGTGCCTCTCACATCTAGCCTGTAGGAATTCAGGTTGGCAAGTTCTATGGGGAAGCCCATTGCTGCCTATGGTGGAAACGGCATGGGAGATTTCAGTTTCAAAATCTCTGTGAAAAAGCGTCAGAGAAGCTTCTCCGTTTAGAATCCAGCATATCTCACTGAACCGAAGAAGTGGTAGTTAGAAGGGAGTTAGAGCTGCAAGCAGTTTGGTTTGGGAAATTAGATGCGAAATGACACTGCAAAGGCCTTCCAACAGGCTTGGAAAAGTGTGTTCTATATCTCTGCCAAACAGACTCCCCGGAGGTTGAGCTTTCAGAAGCAAGCTTAACTCTTAGGGAGGAAGCAGCAGAATGTGCCTCTCACATCTAGCCTGTAGGAATTCAGGTTGGCAAGTTCTATGGGGAAGCCCATTGCTGCCCATGGTGGAAACAGCATGGGAGATTTCAGTTTCAAAATCTCAGTGAAAAAGCCTCAGAGAAGCTTCTCCGTTTAGAATCCAGCATATCTCACTGAACCGAAGAAGTGGTAGTTAGAAGGCAGTTAGAGCTGCAAGCAGTTTGGTTTGGGAAATTAGACGCGAAATGAAACTGCAAATGCCTTCCAACAGGCTTGGAAAAGTGTGTTCTATATCTCTGCCAAACAAACTCCCCGGAGGTTGAGCTTTCAGAAGCTAGTTTAACTCTAAGGGAGGAAGCAGCAGAATGTGCCTCTCACATCTAGCCTGTAGGAATTCAGGTTGGCAAGTTCTATGGGGAAGCCCATTGGCGCCTTCGTTGGAAACGGGTTTGGAAATTTCAGTTTCAAAATCTCTGTGAAAAAGCGTCAGAGAAGCTTCTCCGTTAAGAATCCAGCATATCTCACTGAACCGAAGAAGTGGTAGTTAGAAGGGAGTTAGAGCTGCAAGCAGTTTGGTTTGGGAAATTAGACGCGAAATGAAACTGCAAATGCCTTCCAACAGGCTTGGAAAAGTGTGTTCTATATCTCTGCCAAACAAACTCCCCGGAGGTTGAGCTTTCATAAGCTAGTTTAACTCTCAGGGAGGAAGCAGCAGAATGTGCCTCTCACATCTAGCCTGTAGGAATTCAGGTTGGCAAGTTCTATGGGGAAGCCCATTGCTGCCTATGGTGGAAACGGCATGGGAGATTTCAGTTTCAAAATCTCTGTGAAAAAGCGTCAGAGAAGCTTCTCCGTTTAGAATCCAGCATATCTCACTGAACCGAAGAAGTGGTAGTTAGAAGGGAGTTAGAGCTGCAAGCAGTTTGGTTTGGGAAATTAGACGCGAAATGAAACTGCAAATGCCTTCCAACAGGCTTGGAAAAGTGTGTTCTATATCTCTGCCAAACAGACTCCCCGGAGGTTGAGCTTTCAGAAGCAAGTTTAACTCTAAGGGAGGAAGCAGCAGAATGTGCCTCTCACATCTAGCCTTTAGGAATTCAGGTTGGCAAGTTCTATGGGGAAGCTCATTGCTGCCTATGGTGGAAACGGCAGGGGAGATTTCAGTTTCAAAATCTCTGTGAAAAAGCGTCAGAGAAGCTTCTCCGTTTAGAATCCAGCATATCTCACTGAACCGAAGAAGTGGTAGTTAGAAGGGAGTTAGAGCTGCAAGCAGTTTGGTTTGGGAAATTAGATGCGAAATGACACTGCAAAGGCCTTCCAACAGGCTTGGAAAAGTGTGTTCTATATCTCTGCCAAACAGACTCCCCGGAGGTTGAGCTTTCAGAAGCAAGCTTAACTCTTAGGGAGGAAGCAGCAGAATGTGCCTCTCACATCTAGCCTGTAGGAATTCAGGTTGGCAAGTTCTATGGGGAAGCCCATTGCTGCCTATGGTGGAAACGGCATGGGAGATTTCAGTTTCAAAATCTCGGGGAAAAAGCGTCAGAGAAGCTTCTCCGTTTAGAATCCAGCATATCTCACTGAACCGAAGAAGTGGTAGTTAGAAGGGAGTTAGAGCTGCAAGCAGTTTGGTTTGGGAAATTAGACGCGAAATGAAACTGCAAATGCCTTCCAACAGGCTTGGAAAAGTGTGTTCTATATCTCTGCCAAACAGAGTCCCCGGAGGTTGAGCTTTCAGAAGCTAGTTTAACTCTAAGGGAGCAAGCAGCAGAATGTGCCTCTCACATCTAGCCTGTAGGAATTCAGGTTGGCAAGTTCTATGGGGAAGCCCATTGGCGCCTTCGTTGGAAACGGGTTTGGAAATTTCAGTTTCAAAATCTCTGTGAAAAAGCGTCAGAGAAGCTTTTCCGTTTAGAATCCAGCATATCTCACTGAACCGAAGAAGTGGTAGTTAGAAGGGAGTTAGAGCTGCAAGCAGTTTGGTTTGGGAAATTAGATGCGAAATGACACTGCAAGGGCCTTTCAACAGGCTTGGAAAAGTGTGTTCTATATCTCTGCCAAACAGAGTCCCCGGAGGTTGAGCTTTCCGAAGCAAGTTTAACTCTGAGGGAGGAAGCAGCAGAATGTGCCTCTCACATCTAGCCTGCAGGAATTCAGGTTGGCAAGTTCTATGGGGAAGCCCATTGCTGCCTATGGTGGAAACGGCATGGGAGATTTCAGTTTCAAAATCTCTGTGAAAAAGCGTCAGAGAAGCTTCTCCGTTTAGAATCCAGCATATCTCACTGAACCGAAGAAGTGGTAGTTAGAAGGGAGTTAGAGCTGCAAGCAGTTTGGTTTGGGAAATTAGACGCGAAATGAAACTGCAACTGCCTTCCAACAGGCTTGGAAAAGTGTGTTCTATATCTCTGCCAAACAGACTCCCCGGAGGTTGAGCTTTCAGAAGCAAGTTTAACTCTAAGGGAGGAAGCAGCAGAATGTGCCTCTCACATCTAGCCTGTAGGAATTCAGGTTGGCAAGTTCTATGGGGAAGCCCAATCCTGCCTATGGTGAAAACGGCATGGGAGATTTCAGTTTCAAAATCTCGGTGAAAAAGCGTCAGAGAAGCTTCTCCGTTTAGAATACAGCATATCTCACTGAACCGAAGAAGTGGTAGTTAGAAGGGAGTTAGAGCTGCAAGCAGTTTGGTTTGGGAAATTAGATGCGAAATGACACTGCAAAGGCCTTCCAACAGGCTTGGAAAAGTGTATTCTATATCTCTGCCAAACAGAGTCCCCGGAGGTTGAGCTTTCAGAAGCAAGCTTAACTGTTAGGGAGGAAGCAGCAGAATGTGCCTCTCACATCTAGCCTGTAGGAATTCAGGTTGGCAAGTTCTATGGGGAAGCCCATTGCTGCCTATGGTGGAAACGGCATGGGAGATTTCAGTTTCAAAATCTCTCTGAAAAAGCGTCAGAGAAGCTTCTCCGTTTAGAATCCAGCATATCTCACTGAACCGAAGAAGTGGTAGTTAGAAGGGAGTTAGAGCTGCAAGCAGTTTGGTTTCGGAAATTAGACGCGAAATGAAACTGCAAATGCCTTCCAACAGGCTTGGAAAAGTGTGTTCTATATCTCTGCCAAACAAATTCCCCGGATGTTGAGCTTTCAGAAGCTAGTTTAACTCTAAGGGAGGAAGCAGCAGAATGTGCCTCTCACATCTAGCCTGTAGGAATTCAGGTTGGCAAGTTCTATGGGGAAGCCCATTGGCGCCTTCGTTGGAAACGGGTTTGGAAATTTCAGTTTCAAAATCTCTGTGAAAAAGCGTCAGAGAAGCTTCTCCGTTTAGAATCCAGCATATCTCACTGAACCAAAGAAGTGGTAGTTAGAAGGGAGTTAGAGCTGCAAGCAGTTTGGTTTGGGAAATTAGACGCGAAATGAAACTGCAAATGCCTTCCAACAGGCTTGGAAAAATGTGTTCTATATCTCTGCCAAACAGAGTCCCCGGAGGTTGAGCTTTCAGAAGCAAGCTTAACTGTTAGGGAGGAAGCAGCAGAATATGCCTCTCACATTTAGCCTGTAGGAATTCAGGTTGGCAAGTTCTATGGGGAAGCCCATTGCTGCCTATGGTGGAAACGGCATGGGAGATTTCAGTTTCAAAATCTCTGTGAAAAAGCGTCAGAGAAGCTTCTCCGTTTAGAATCCAGCATATCTCACTGAACCGAAGAAGTGGTAGTTAGAAGGGAGTTAGAGCTGCAAGCAGTTTGGTTTGGGAAATTAGACGCGAAATGAAACTGCAAATGCCTTCCAACAGGCTTGGAAAATTGTGTTCTATATCTCTGCCAAACAAACTCCCCGGAGGTTGAGCTTTCAGAAGCTAGTTTAACTCTAAGGGAGGAAGCAGCAGAATGTGCCTCTCACATCTAGCCTGTAGGAATTCAGGTTGGCAAGTTCTATGGGGAAGCCCATTGGCGCCTTCGTTGGAAACGGGTTTGGAAATTTCAGTTTCAAAATCTCTGTGAAAAAGCGTCAGAGAAGCTTCTCCGTTTAGAATCCAGCACATCTCACTGAACCGAAGAAGTGTTAGTTAGAAGGGAGTTAGAGCTGCATGCAGTTTGGTTTGGGAAATTAGACGCGAAATGAAACTGCAAATGCCTTCCAACAGGCTTGGAAAAGTGTGTTCTATATCTCTGCCAAACAGACTCCCCGGAGGTTGAGCTTTCAGAAGCAAGTTTAACTCTAAGGGAGGAAGCAGCAGAATGTGCCTCTCACATCTAGCCTGTAGGAATTCAGGTTGGCAATTTCTATGGGGAAGCCCATTGCTGCCTATGGTGGAAACGGCATGGGAGATTTCAGTTTCAAAATCTCTCTGAAAAAGCGTCAGAGAAGCTTCTCCGTTTAGAATCCAGCATATCTCACTGAACCGAAGAAGTGGTAGTTAGAAGGGAGTTAGAGCTGCAAGCAGTTTGGTTTGGGAAATTAGATGCGAAATGACACTGCAAAGGCCTTCCAACAGGCTTGGAAAAGTGTGTTCTATATCTCTGCCAAACAGACTCCCCGGAGGTTGAGCTTTCAGAAGCTAGTTTAACTCTAAGGGAGGAAGCAGCAGAATGTGCCTCTCACATCTAGCCTGTAGGAATTCAGGTTGGCAAGTTCTATGGGGAAGGCCATTGCTGCCTATGGTGGAAACGGCATGGGAGATTTCAGTTTCAAAATCTCTGTAAAAAAGCGTCAGAGAAGCTTCTCCGTTTAGAATCCAGCATATCTCACTGAACCGAAGAAGTGGTAGTTAGAAGGGAGTTAGAGCTGCAAGCAGTTTGGTTTCGGAAATTAGACGCGAAATGAAACTGCAAATGCCTTCCAACAGGCTTGGAAAAGTGTGTTCTATATCTCTGCCAAACAAACTCCCCGGAGGTTGAGCTTTCAGAAGCTAGTTTAACTCTAAGGGAGGAAGCAGCAGAATGTGCGTCTCACATCTAGCCTGTAGGAATTCAGGTTGGCAAGTTCTATGGGGAAGCCCATTGGCGCCTTCGTTGGAAACGGGTTTGGAAATTTCAGTTTCAAAATCTCTGTGAAAAAGCGTCAGAGAAGCTTCTCCGTTTAGAATCCAGCACATCTCACTGAACCGAAGAAGTGTTAGTTAGAAGGGAGTTAGAGCTGCAGGCAGTTTGGTTTGGGAAATTAGACGCGAAATGAAACTGCAAAGGCCTTCCAACAGGCTTGGAAAAGTGTGTTCTATATCTCTGCCAAACAGACTCCCCGGAGGTTGAGCTTTCAGAAGCAAGTTTAACTCTAAGGGAGGAAGCAGCAGAATGTGCCTCTCACATCTAGCCTGTAGGAATTCAGGTTGGCAAGTTCTATGGGGAAGCCCATTGCTGCCTATGGTGGAAACGGCATGGGAGATTTCAGTTTCAAAATCTCGGTGAAAAAGCGTCAGAGAAGCTTCTCCGTTTAGAATCCAGCATATCTCACTGAACCGAAGAAGTGTTAGTTAGAAGGGAGTTAGAGCTGCAAGCAGTTTGTTTTGGGAAATTAGACGCGAAATGAAACTGCAAATGCCTTCCAACAGGCTTGGAAAAGTGTGTTCTATATCTCTGCCAAACAGACTCCCCGGAGGTTGAGCTTTCAGAAGCAAGTTTAACTCTAAGGGAGGAAGCAGCAGAATGTGCCTCTCACATCTAGCCTGTAGGAATTCAGGTTGGCAAGTTCTATGGGGAAGCCCATTGGCGCCTTCGTTGGAAACGGGTTTGGAAATTTCAGTTTAAAAATCTCTGTGAAAAAGCGTCAGAGAAGCTTCTCCGTTTAGAATCCAGCATATCTCACTGAACCGAAGAAGTGGTAGTTAGAAGGGAGTTAGAGCTGCAAGCAGTTTGGTTTGGGAAATTAGACGCGAAATGAAACTGCAAATGCCTTCCAACAGGCTTGGAAAAGTGTGTTCTATATCTCTGCCAAACAAACTCCCCGGAGGTTGAGCTTTCAGAAGCTAGTTTAACTCTAAGGGAGGAAGCAGCAGAATGTGCGTCTCACATCTAGCCTGTAGGAATTCAGGTTGGCAAGTTCTATGGGGAAGCCCATTGGCGCCTTCGTTGGAAACGGGTTTGGAAATTTCAGTTTCAAAATCTCTGTGAAAAAGCGTCAGAGAAGCTTCTCCGTTTAGAATCCAGCACATCTCACTGAACCGAAGAAGTGTTAGTTAGAAGGGATTTAGAGCTGCAAGCAGTTTGGTTTGGGAAATTAGACGCGAAATGAAACGGCAAATGCCTTCCAACAGGCTTGGAAAAGTGTGTTCTATATCTCTGCCAAACAGACTCCCCGGAGGTTGAGCTTTCAGAAGCAAGTTTAACTCTAAGGGAGGAAGCAGCAGAATGTGCCTCTCACATCTAGCCTGTAGGAATTCAGGTTGGCAATTTCTATGGGGAAGCCCATTGCTGCCTATGGTGGAAACGGCATGGGAGATTTCAGTTTCAAGATCTCTCTGAAAAAGCGTCAGAGAAGCTTCTCCGTTTAGAATCCAGCATATCTCACTGAACCGAAGAAGTGGTAGTTAGAAGGGAGTTAGAGCTGCAAGCAGTTTGGTTTGGGAAATTAGATGCGAAATGACACTGCAAAGGCCTTCCAACAGGCTTGGAAAAGTGTGTTCTATATCTCTGCCAAACCGACTCCCCGGAGGTTGAGCTTTAGGAAGCAAGCTTAACTGTTAGGGAGGAAGCAGCAGAATGTGCCTCTCACATCTAGCCTGTAGGAATTCAGGTTGGCAAGTTCTATGGGGAAGCCCATTGCTGCCTATGGTGGAAACGGCATGGGAGATTTCAGTTTCAAAATCTCTGTAAAAAAGCGTCAGAGAAGCTTCTCCGTTTAGAATCCAGCATATCTCACTGAACCGAAGAAGTGGTAGTTAGAAGGGAGTTAGAGCTGCAAGCAGTTTGGTTTGGGAAATTAGACGCGAAATGAAACTGCAAATGCCTTCCAACAGGCTTGGAAAAGTGTGTTCTATATCTCTGCCAAACAGACTCCCCGGAGGTTGAGCTTTCAGAAGCAAGTTTAACTCTAAGGGAGGAAGCAGCAGAATGTGCCTCTCACATCTAGCCTGTAGGAATTCAGGTTGGCAAGTTCTATGGGGAAGCCCATTGCTGCCTATGGTGGAAACGGCATGGGAGATTTCAGTTTCAAAATCTCTGTGAAAAAGCGTCAGAGAAGCTTCTCCGTTTAGAATCCAGCATATGTCACTGAACCGAAGAAGTGGTAGTTAGAAGGGAGTTAGAACTGCAAGCAGTTTGGTTTGGGAAATTAGACGCGAAATGAAACTGCAAATGCCTTCCAACAGGCTTGGAAAAGTGTGTTCTATATCTCTGCCAAACAAACTCCCCGGAGGTTGAGCTTTCAGAAGCTAGTTTAACTCTAAGGGAGGAAGCAGCAGAATGTGCGTCTCACATCTAGCCTGTAGGAATTCAGGTTGGCAAGTTCTATGGGGAAGCCCATTGGCGCCTTCGTTGGAAACGGGTTTGGAAATTTCAGTTTCAAAATCTCTGTGAAAAAGCGTCAGAGAAGCTTCTCCGTTTAGAATCCAGCACATCTCACTGAACCGAAGAAGTGTTAGTTAGAAGGGATTTAGAGCTGCAAGCAGTTTGGTTTGGGAAATTAGACGCGAAATGAAACGGCAAATGCCTTCCAACAGGCTTGGAAAAGTGTGTTCTATATCTCTGCCAAACAGACTCCCCGGAGGTTGAGCTTTCAGAAGCAAGTTTAACTCTAAGGGAGGAAGCAGCAGAATGTGCCTCTCACATCTAGCCTGTAGGAATTCAGGTTGGCAATTTCTATGGGGAAGCCCATTGCTGCCTATGGTGGAAACGGCATGGGAGATTTCAGTTTCAAGATCTCTCTGAAAAAGCGTCAGAGAAGCTTCTCCGTTTAGAATCCAGCATATCTCACTGAACCGAAGAAGTGGTAGTTAGAAGGGAGTTAGAGCTGCAAGCAGTTTGGTTTGGGAAATTAGATGCGAAATGACACTGCAAAGGCCTTCCAACAGGCTTGGAAAAGTGTGTTCTATATCTCTGCCAAACCGACTCCCCGGAGGTTGAGCTTTAGGAAGCAAGCTTAACTGTTAGGGAGGAAGCAGCAGAATGTGCCTCTCACATCTAGCCTGTAGGAATTCAGGTTGGCAAGTTCTATGGGGAAGCCCATTGCTGCCTATGGTGGAAACGGCATGGGAGATTTCAGTTTCAAAATCTCTGTAAAAAAGCGTCAGAGAAGCTTCTCCGTTTAGAATCCAGCATATCTCACTGAACCGAAGAAGTGGTAGTTAGAAGGGAGTTAGAGCTGCAAGCAGTTTGGTTTGGGAAATTAGACGCGAAATGAAACTGCAAATGCCTTCCAACAGGCTTGGAAAAGTGTGTTCTATATCTCTGCCAAACAGACTCCCCGGAGGTTGAGCTTTCAGAAGCAAGTTTAACTCTAAGGGAGGAAGCAGCAGAATGTGCCTCTCACATCTAGCCTGTAGGAATTCAGGTTGGCAAGTTCTATGGGGAAGCCCATTGCTGCCTATGGTGGAAACGGCATGGGAGATTTCAGTTTCAAAATCTCTGTGAAAAAGCGTCAGAGAAGCTTCTCCGTTTAGAATCCAGCATATGTCACTGAACCGAAGAAGTGGTAGTTAGAAGGGAGTTAGAACTGCAAGCAGTTTGGTTTGGGAAATTAGACGCGAAATGAAACTGCAAATGCCTTCCAACAGGCTTGGAAAAGTGTGTTCTATATCTCTGCCAAACAGACTCCCCGGAGGTTGAGCTTTCAGAAGCAATTTTAACTCTAAGGGAGGAAGCAGCAGAATGTGCCTCTCACATCTAGCCTGTAGGAATTCAGGTTGGCAAGTTCTATGGGGAAGCCCATTGCTGCCTATGGTGGAAACGGCATGGGAGATTTCAGTTTCAAAATCTCTGTGAAAAAGCGTCAGAGAAGCTTCTCCGTTTAGAATCCAGCATATCTCACTGAACCGAAGAAGTGGTAGTTAGAAGGGAGTTAGAACTGCAAGCAGTTTGGTTTGGGAAATTAGATGCGAAATGACACTGCAAAGGCCTTCCAACAGGCTTGGAAAAGTGTGATCTATATCTCTGCCAAACAGAGTCCCCGGAGGTTGAGCTTTCAGAAGCAAGCTTAACTGTTAGGGAGGAAGCAGCAGAATGTGCCTCTCACATCTAGCCTGTAGGAATTCAGGTTGGCAAGTTCTATGGGGAAGCCCATTGCTGCCTACGGTGGAAACGGCATGGGAGATTTCAGTTTCAAAATCTCTGTAAAAAAGCGTCAGAGAAGCTTCTCCGTTTAGAATCCAGCATATCTCACTGAACCGAAGAAGTGGTAGTTAGAAGGGAGTTAGAGCTGCAAGCAGTTTGGTTTGGGAAATTAGACGCGAAATGAAACTGCAAATGCCTTCCAACAGCCTTGGAAAAGTGTGTTCTATATCTCTGCCAAACAAACTCCCCGGAGGTTCAGCTTTCAGAAGCTAGTTTAACTCTAAGGGAGGAAGCAGCAGAATGTGCCTCTCACATCTAGCCTGTAGGAATTCAGGTTGGCAAGTTCTATGGGGAAGCCCATTGGCGCCTTCGTTGGAAACGGGTTTGGAAATTTCAGTTTCAAAATCTCTGTGAAAAAGCGTCAGAGAAGCTTCTCCGTTTAGAATCCAGCAAATCTCACTGAACCGAAGAAGTGTTAGTTAGAAGGGAGTTAGAGCTGCAAGCAGTTTGGTTTGGGAAATTAGACGCGAAATGAAACTGCAAATGCCTTCCAACAGGCTTGGAAAAGTGTGTTCTATATCTCTGCCAAACAGACTCCCCGGAGGTTGAGCTTTCAGAAGCAAGTTTAACTCTAACGGAGGAAGCAGCAGAATGTGCCTCTCACATCTAGCCTGTAGGAATTCAGGTTGGCAATTCTATGTGGAAGCCCATTGCTGCCTATGGTGGAAATGGCATGGGAGATTTCTGTTTCAAAATCTCTGTGAAAAAGCGTCAGAGAAGCTTCTCCGTTTAGAATCCAGCATATCTCACTGAACCGAAGAAGTGGTAGTTAGAAGGGAGTTAGAGCTGCAAGCAGTTTGGTTTAGGAAATTAGATGCGAAATCACACTGCAAATGCCTTCCAACAGGCTTTGAAAAGTGTGTTCTATATCTCTGCCAAACAGACTCCCTGAAGGTTGAGCTTTCAGTAGCTAGTTTAACTCTAAGGGAGGAAGCAGCAGAATGTGCCTCTCACATCTAGCCTGTAGGAATTCAGGTTGGCAAGTTCTATGGGGAAGCCCATTGCTGCCTATGGTGGAAACGGCATGGGAGATTTCAGTTTCAAAATCTCTGTGAAAAAGCGTCAGAGAAGCTTCTCCGTTTAGAATCCAGCATATCTCACTGAACCGAAGAAGTGGTAGTTAGAAGGGAGTTAGAGCTGCAAGCAGTTTGGTTTGGGAAATTAGACGCGAAATGAAACTGCAAATGCCTTCCAACAGGCTTGGAAAAGTGTGTTCTATATCTCTGCAAAACAAACTCCCCGGAGGTTGAGCTTTCAGAAGCTAGTTTAACTCTAAGGGAGGAAGTAGCAGAATGTGCCTCTCACATCTAGCCTGTAGGAATTCAGGTTGGCAAGTTCTATGGGGAAGCCCATTGGCGCCTTCGTTGGAAACGGGTTTGGAAATTTCAGTTTCAAAATCTCTGTGAAAAAGCGTCAGAGAAGCTTCTCCGTTTAGAATCCAGCACATCTCACTGAACCGAAGAAGTGTTAGTTAGAAGGGAGTTAGAACTGCAAGCAGTTTGGTTTGGGAAATTAGACGCGAAATGAAACTGCAAATGCCTTCCAACAGGCTTGGAAAAGTGTGTTCTATATCTCTGCCAAACAGACTCCCCGGAGGTTGAGCTTTCAGAAGCAAGTTTAACTCTAAGGGAGGAAGCAGCAGAATGTGCCTCTCACATCTAGCCTGTAGGAATTCAGGTTGGCAAGTTCTATGGGGAAGCCCATTGCTGCCTATGGTGGAAACGGCATGGGAGATTTCAGTTTCAAAATCTCTGTGAAAAAGCGTCAGAGAAGCTTCTCCGTTTAGAATCCAGCATATCTCACTGAACCGAAGAAGTGGTAGTTAGAAGGGAGTTAGAGCTGCAAGCAGTCTGGTTTGGGAAATTAGACGCGAAATGAAACTGCAAATGCCTTCCAACAGGCTTGGAAAAGTGTGTTCTATATCTCTGCCAAACAGACTCCCCGGAGGTTGAGCTTTCAGAAGCTAGTTTAACTCTAAGGGAGGAAGCAGCAGAATGTGCCTCTCACATCTAGCCTGTAGGAATTCAGGTTGGCAAGTTCTATGGGGAAGCCCATTGCTGCCTATGGTGGAAACGGCATGGGAGATTTCAGTTTCAAAATCTCTGTGAAAAAGCGTCAGAGAAGCTTCTCCGTTTAGAATCCAGCATATCTCACTGAACCGAAGAAGTGGTAGTTAGAAGGCAGTTAGAGCTGCAAGCAGTTTGGTTTGGGAAATTAGATGCGAAATCACACTGCAAATGCCTTCCAACAGGCTTTGAAAAGTGTGTTCTATATCTCTGCCAAACAGACTCCCTGGAGGTTGAGCTTTCAGTAGCTAGTTTAACTCTAAGGGAGGAAGCAGCAGAATGTGCCTCTCACATCTAGCCTGTAGGAATTCAGGTTGGCAAGTTCTATGGGGAAGCCCATTGCTGCCTATGGTGGAAACGGCATGGGAGATTTCAGTTTCAAAATCTCTGTGAAAAAGCGTCAGAGAAGCTTCTCCGTTTAGAATCCAGCATATCTCACTGAACCGAAGAAGTGGTAGTTAGAAGGGAGTTAGAGCTGCAAGCAGTTTGGTTTGGGAAATTAGACGCGAAATGAAACTGCAAATGCCTTCCAACAGGCTTGGAAAAGTGTGTTCTATATCTCTGCCAAACAGACTCCCCGGAGGTTGAGCTTTCAGAAGCTAGTTTAACTCTAAGGGAGGAAGCAGCAGAATGTGCCTCTCACATCTAGCCTGTAGGAATTCAGGTTGGCAAGTTCTATGGGGAAGCCCATTGCTGCCTATGGTGGAAACGGCATGGGAGATTTCAGTTTCAAAATCTCTGTGAAAAAGCGTCAGAGAAGCTTCTCCGTTTAGAATCCAGCATATCTCACTGAACCGAAGAAGTGGTAGTTAGAAGGCAGTTAGAGCTGCAAGCAGTTTGGTTTGGGAAATTAGATGCGAAATCACACTGCAAATGCCTTCCAACAGGCTTTGAAAAGTGTGTTCTATATCTCTGCCAAACAGACTCCCTGGAGGTTGAGCTTTCAGAAGCTAGTTTAACTCTAAGGGAGGAAGCAGCAGAATGTGCCTCTCACATCTAGCCTGTAGGAATTCAGGTTGGCAAGTTCTATGTGGAAGCCCATTGCTGCCTATGGTGGAAACGGCATGGGAGATTTCAGCTTCAAAATCTCTGTGAAAAAGCGTCAGAGAAGCTTCTCCGTTTAGAATCCAGCATATCTCACTGAACCGAAGAAGTGGTAGTTAGAAGGGAGTTAGAGCTGCAAGCAGTTTGGTTTGGGAAATTAGACGCGAAATGAAACTGCTAATGCCTTCCAACAGGCTTGGAAAAGTGTGTTCTATATCTCTGCCAAACAAACTCCCCGGAGGTTGAGCTTTCAGAAGCTAGTTTAACTCTAAGGGAGAAAGCAGCAGAATGTGCCTCTCACATCTAGCCTGTAGGAATTCAGGTTGGCAAGTTCTTTGGGGAAGCCCATTGCTGCCTATGGTGGAAACGGCATGGGAGATTTCAGTTTCAAAATCTCGGTGAAAAAGCGTCAGAGAAGCTTCTCCGATTAGAATCCAGCATATCTCACTGAACCGAAGAAGTGGTAGTTAGAAGGGAGTTAGAGCTGCAAGCAGTTTGGTTTGCGAAATTAGACGCGAAATGAAACTGCAAATGCCTTCCAACAGGCTTGCAAAAGTGTGTTCTATATCTCTCCCAAACAGACTCCCCGGAGGTTGAGCTTTCAGAAGCAAGTTTAACTCTAAGGGAGGAAGCAGCAGAATGTGCCTCTCACATCTAGCCTGTAGGAATTCAGGTTGGCAAGTTCTATGGGGAAGCCCATTGCTGCCTATGGTGGAAACGGCATGGGAGATTTCAGTTTCAAAATCTCTCTGAAAAAGCGTCAGAGAAGCTTCTCCGTTTAGAATCCCGCATATCTCACTGAACCGAAGAAGTGGTAGTTAGAAGGCAGTTAGAGCTGCAAGCAGTTTGGTTTGGGAAATTAGATGCGAAATGACACTGCAAAGGCCTTCCAACAGGCTTGGAAAAGTGTGTTCTATATCTCTGCCAAACAGACTCCCCAGAGGTTGAGCTTTCAGAAGCAAGCTTAACTCTTAGGGAGGAAGCAGCAGAATGTGCCTCTCACATCTAGCCTGTAGGAATTCAGGTTGGCAAGTTCTATGGGGAAGCCCATTGCTGCCTATGGTGGAAACGGCATGGGAGATTTCAGTTTCAAAATCTCTGTGAAAAAGCGTCAGAGAAGCTTCTCCGTTTAGAATCCAGCATATCTCACTGAACCGAAGAAGTGGTAGTTAGA
Organism: Cynocephalus volans; assembly: GCF_027409185.1. Lineage (NCBI taxonomy): Eukaryota > Metazoa > Chordata > Mammalia > Dermoptera > Cynocephalidae > Cynocephalus > Cynocephalus volans. The sequence goes on from NW_026902468.1 coordinate 1,170,508, forward strand.
AGGGAGTTAGAGCTGCAAGCAGTTTGGTTTGGGAAATTAGATGCGAAATGACACTGCAAAGGCCTTCCAACAGGCTTGGAAAAGTGTGTTCTATATCTCTGCCAAACAGACTCCCCGGAGGTTGAGCTTTCAGAAGCAAGCTTAACTCTGAGGGAGGAAGCAGCAGAATGTGCCTCTCACATCTAGCCTGTAGGAATTCAGGTTGGCAAGTTCTATGGGGAAGCCCATTACTGCCTATGGTGGAAACAGCATGGGAGATTTCAGTTTCAAAATCTCAGTGAAAAAGCCTCAGAGAAGCTTCTCCGTTTAGAATCCAGCATATCTCACTGAACCGAAGAAGTGGTGGTTAGAAGGCAGTTAGAGCTGCAAGCAGTTTGGTTTGGGAAATTAGACGCGAAATGAAACTGCAAATGCCTTCCAACAGGCTTGGAAAAGTGTGTTCTATATATCTGCCAAACAAACTCCCCGAAGGTTGAGCTTTCAGAAGCTAGTTTAACTCTAAGGGAGGAAGCAGCAGAATGTGCCTCTCACATCTAGCCTGTAGGAATTCAGGTTGGCAAGTTCTATGGGGAAGCCCATTGGCGCCTTCGTTGGAAACGGGTTTCGAAATTTCAGTTTCAAAATCTCGGTGAAAAAGCGTCAGAGAAGCTTCTCCGTTTAGAATCCAGCATATCTCACTGAACCGAAGAAGTGGTAGTTAGAAGGGAGTTAGAGCTGCAAGCAGTTTGGTTTGGGAAATTAGACGCGAAATGAAACTGCAAATGCCTTCCAACAGGCTTGGAAAAGTGTGTTCTATATCTCTGCCAAACAAACTCCCCGGAGGTTGAGCTTTCAGAAGCTAGTTTAACTCTAAGGGAGGAAGCAGCAGAATGTGCCTCTCACATCTAGCCTGTAGGAATTCAGGTTGGCAAGTTCTATGGGGAAGCCCATTGGCGCCTTCGTTGGAAACGGGTTTGGAAATTTCAGTTTCAAAATCTCTGTGAAAAAGCGTCAGAGAAGCTTCTCCGTTTAGAATCCAGCACATCTCACTGAACCGAAGAAGTGTTAGTTAGAAGGGAGTTAGAGCTGCAAGCAGTTTGGTTTGGGAAATTAGACGCGAAATGAAACTGCAAATGCCTTCCAACAGGCTTGGAAAAGTGTGTTCTATATCTCTGCCAAACAGACTCCCCGGAGGTTGAGCTTTCAGAAGCAAGTTTAACTCTAAGGGAGGAAGCAGCAGAATGTGCCTCTCACATCTAGCCTGTAGGAATTCAGGTTGGCAATTTCTATGGGGAAGCCCATTGCTGCCTATGGTGGAAACGGCATGGGAGATTTCAGTTTCAAAATCTCTCTGAAAAAGCGTCAGAGAAGCTTCTCCGTTTAGAATCCAGCATATCTCACTGAACCGAAGAAGTGGTAGTTAGAAGGGAGTTAGAGCTGCAAGCAGTTTGGTTTGGGAAATTAGATGCGAAATGACACTGCAAAGGCCTTCCAACAGGCTTGGAAAAGTGTGTTCTATATCTCTGCCAAACAGACTCCCCGGAGGTTGAGCTTTCAGAAGCTAGTTTAACTCTAAGGGAGGAAGCAGCAGAATGTGCCTCTCACATCTAGCCTGTAGGAATTCAGGTTGGCAAGTTCTATGGGGAAGCCCATTGCTGCCTATGGTGGAAACGGCATGGGAGATTTCAGTTTCAAAATCTCTGTAAAAAAGCGTCAGAGAAGCTTCTCCGTTTAGAATCCAGCATATCTCACTGAACCGAAGAAGTGGTAGTTAGAAGGGAGTTAGAGCTGCAAGCAGTTTGGTTTCGGAAATTAGACGCGAAATGAAACTGCAAATGCCTTCCAACAGGCTTGGAAAAGTGTGTTCTATATCTCTGCCAAACAAACTCCCCGGAGGTTGAGCTTTCAGAAGCTAGTTTAACTCTAAGGGAGGAAGCAGCAGAATGTGCGTCTCACATCTAGCCTGTAGGAATTCAGGTTGGCAAGTTCTATGGGGAAGCCCATTGGCGCCTTCGTTGGAAACGGGTTTGGAAATTTCAGTTTCAAAATCTCTGTGAAAAAGCGTCAGAGAAGCTTCTCCGTTTAGAATCCAGCACATCTCACTGAACCGAAGAAGTGTTAGTTAGAAGGGAGTTAGAGCTGCAAGCAGTTTGGTTTGGGAAATTAGACGCGAAATGAAACTGCAAAGGCCTTCCAACAGGCTTGGAAAAGTGTGTTCTATATCTCTGCCAAACAGACTCCCCGGAGGTTGAGCTTTCAGAAGCAAGTTTAACTCTAAGGGAGGAAGCAGCAGAATGTGCCTCTCACATCTAGCCTGTAGGAATTCAGGTTGGCAAGTTCTATGGGGAAGCCCATTGCTGCCTATGGTGGAAACGGCATGGGAGATTTCAGTTTCAAAATCTCGGTGAAAAAGCGTCAGAGAAGCTTCTCCGTTTAGAATCCAGCATATCTCACTGAACCGAAGAAGTGTTAGTTAGAAGGGAGTTAGAGCTGCAAGCAGTTTGTTTTGGGAAATTAGACGCGAAATGAAACTGCAAATGCCTTCCAACAGGCTTGGAAAAGTGTGTTCTATATCTCTGCCAAACAGACTCCCCGGAGGTTGAGCTTTCAGAAGCAAGTTTAACTCTAAGGGAGGAAGCAGCAGAATGTGCCTCTCACATCTAGCCTGTAGGAATTCAGGTTGGCAAGTTCTATGGGGAAGCCCATTGCTGCCTATGGTGGAAACGGCATGGGAGATTTCAGTTTCAAAATCTCTGTAAAAAAGCGTCAGAGAAGCTTCTCCGTTTAGAATCCAGCATATCTCACTGAACCGAAGAAGTGGTAGTTAGAAGGGAGTTAGAGCTGCAAGCAGTTTGGTTTCGGAAATTAGACGCGAAATGAAACTGCAAATGCCTTCCAACAGGCTTGGAAAAGTGTGTTCTATATCTCTGCCAAACAAATTCCCCGGAGGTTGAGCTTTCAGAAGCTAGTTTAACTCTAAGGGAGGAAGCAGCAGAATGTGCCTCTCACATCTAGCCTGTAGGAATTCAGGTTGGCAAGTTCTATGGGGAAGCCCATTGGCGCCTTCGTTGGAAACGGGTTTGGAAATTTCAGTTTAAAAATCTCTGTGAAAAAGCGTCAGAGAAGCTTCTCCGTTTAGAATCCAGCATATCTCACTGAACCGAAGAAGTGGTAGTTAGAAGGGAGTTAGAGCTGCAAGCAGTTTGGTTTGGGAAATTAGACGCGAAATGAAACTGCAAATGCCTTCCAACAGGCTTGGAAAAGTGTGTTCTATATCTCTGCCAAACAAACTCCCCGGAGGTTGAGCTTTCAGAAGCTAGTTTAACTCTAAGGGAGGAAGCAGCAGAATGTGCGTCTCACATCTAGCCTGTAGGAATTCAGGTTGGCAAGTTCTATGGGGAAGCCCATTGGCGCCTTCGTTGGAAACGGGTTTGGAAATTTCAGTTTCAAAATCTCTGTGAAAAAGCGTCAGAGAAGCTTCTCCGTTTAGAATCCAGCACATCTCACTGAACCGAAGAAGTGTTAGTTAGAAGGGATTTAGAGCTGCAAGCAGTTTGGTTTGGGAAATTAGACGCGAAATGAAACTGCAAATGCCTTCCAACAGGCTTGGAAAAGTGTGTTCTATATCTCTGCCAAACAGACTCCCCGGAGGTTGAGCTTTCAGAAGCAAGTTTAACTCTAAGGGAGGAAGCAGCAGAATGTGCCTCTCACATCTAGCCTGTAGGAATTCAGGTTGGCAATTTCTATGGGGAAGCCCATTGCTGCCTATGGTGGAAACGGCATGGGAGATTTCAGTTTCAAGATCTCTCTGAAAAAGCGTCAGAGAAGCTTCTCCGTTTAGAATCCAGCATATCTCACTGAACCGAAGAAGTGGTAGTTAGAAGGGAGTTAGAGCTGCAAGCAGTTTGGTTTGGGAAATTAGATGCGAAATGACACTGCAAAGGCCTTCCAACAGGCTTGGAAAAGTGTGTTCTATATCTCTGCCAAACCGACTCCCCGGAGGTTGAGCTTTAGGAAGCAAGCTTAACTGTTAGGGAGGAAGCAGCAGAATGTGCCTCTCACATCTAGCCTGTAGGAATTCAGGTTGGCAAGTTCTATGGGGAAGCCCATTGCTGCCTATGGTGGAAACGGCATGGGAGATTTCAGTTTCAAAATCTCTGTAAAAAAGCGTCAGAGAAGCTTCTCCGTTTAGAATCCAGCATATCTCACTGAACCGAAGAAGTGGTAGTTAGAAGGGAGTTAGAGCTGCAAGCAGTTTGGTTTGGGAAATTAGACGCGAAATGAAACTGCAAATGCCTTCCAACAGGCTTGGAAAAGTGTGTTCTATATCTCTGCCAAACAAACTCCCCGGAGGTTCAGCTTTCAGAAGCTAGTTTAACTCTAAGGGAGGAAGCAGCAGAATGTGCCTCTCACATCTAGCCTGTAGGAATTCAGGTTGGCAAGTTCTATGGGGAAGCCCATTGGCGCCTTCGTTGGAAACGGGTTTGGAAATTTCAGTTTCAAAATCTCTGTGAAAAAGCGTCAGAGAAGCTTCTCCGTTTAGAATCCAGCAAATCTCACTGAACCGAAGAAGTGTTAGTTAGAAGGGAGTTAGAGCTGCAAGCAGTTTGGTTTGGGAAATTAGACGCGAAATGAAACTGCAAATGCCTTCCAACAGGCTTGGAAAAGTGTGTTCTATATCTCTGCCAAACAGACTCCCCGGAGGTTGAGCTTTCAGAAGCAAGTTTAACTCTAAGGGAGGAAGCAGCAGAATGTGCCTCTCACATCTAGCCTGTAGGAATTCAGGTTGGCAAGTTCTATGTGGAAGCCCATTGCTGCCTATGGTGGAAACGGCATGGGAGATTTCTGTTTCAAAATCTCTGTGAAAAAGCGTCAGAGAAGCTTCTCCGTTTAGAATCCAGCATATCTCACTGAACCGAAGAAGTGGTAGTTAGAAGGGAGTTAGAGCTGCAAGCAGTTTGGTTTAGGAAATTAGATGCGAAATCACACTGCAAATGCCTTCCAACAGGCTTTGAAAAGTGTGTTCTATATCTCTGCCAAACAGACTCCCTGGAGGTTGAGCTTTCAGTAGCTAGTTTAACTCTAAGGGAGGAAGCAGCAGAATGTGCCTCTCACATCTAGCCTGTAGGAATTCAGGTTGGCAAGTTCTATGGGGAAGCCCATTGCTGCCTATGGTGGAAACGGCATGGGAGATTTCAGTTTCAAAATCTCTGTGAAAAAGCGTCAGAGAAGCTTCTCCGTTTAGAATCCAGCATATCTCACTGAACCGAAGAAGTGGTAGTTAGAAGGGAGTTAGAGCTGCAAGCAGTTTGGTTTGGGAAATTAGACGCGAAATGAAACTGCAAATGCCTTCCAACAGGCTTGGAAAAGTGTGTTCTATATCTCTGCCAAACAGACTCCCCGGAGGTTGAGCTTTCAGAAGCTAGTTTAACTCTAAGGGAGGAAGCAGCAGAATGTGCCTCTCACATCTAGCCTGTAGGAATTCAGGTTGGCAAGTTCTATGGGGAAGCCCATTGCTGCCTATGGTGGAAACGGCATGGGAGATTTCAGTTTCAAAATCTCTGTGAAAAAGCGTCAGAGAAGCTTCTCCGTTTAGAATCCAGCATATCTCACTGAACCGAAGAAGTGGTAGTTAGAAGGCAGTTAGAGCTGCAAGCAGTTTGGTTTGGGAAATTAGATGCGAAATCACACTGCAAATGCCTTCCAACAGGCTTTGAAAAGTGTGTTCTATATCTCTGCCAAACAGACTCCCTGGAGGTTGAGCTTTCAGAAGCTAGTTTAACTCTAAGGGAGGAAGCAGCAGAATGTGCCTCTCACATCTAGCCTGTAGGAATTCAGGTTGGCAAGTTCTATGTGGAAGCCCATTGCTGCCTATGGTGGAAACGGCATGGGAGATTTCAGCTTCAAAATCTCTGTGAAAAAGCGTCAGAGAAGCTTCTCCGTTTAGAATCCAGCATATCTCACTGAACCGAAGAAGTGGTAGTTAGAAGGGAGTTAGAGCTGCAAGCAGTTTGGTTTGGGAAATTAGACGCGAAATGAAACTGCTAATGCCTTCCAACAGGCTTGGAAAAGTGTGTTCTATATCTCTGCCAAACAAACTCCCCGGAGGTTGAGCTTTCAGAAGCTAGTTTAACTCTAAGGGAGAAAGCAGCAGAATGTGCCTCTCACATCTAGCCTGTAGGAATTCAGGTTGGCAAGTTCTTTGGGGAAGCCCATTGCTGCCTATGGTGGAAACGGCATGGGAGATTTCAGTTTCAAAATCTCGGTGAAAAAGCGTCAGAGAAGCTTCTCCGATTAGAATCCAGCATATCTCACTGAACCGAAGAAGTGGTAGTTAGAAGGGAGTTAGAGCTGCAAGCAGTTTGGTTTGCGAAATTAGACGCGAAATGAAACTGCAAATGCCTTCCAACAGGCTTGCAAAAGTGTGTTCTATATCTCTCCCAAACAGACTCCCCGGAGGTTGAGCTTTCAGAAGCAAGTTTAACTCTAAGGGAGGAAGCAGCAGAATGTGCCTCTCACATCTAGCCTGTAGGAATTCAGGTTGGCAAGTTCTATGGGGAAGCCCATTGCTGCCTATGGTGGAAACGGCATGGGAGATTTCAGTTTCAAAATCTCTCTGAAAAAGCGTCAGAGAAGCTTCTCCGTTTAGAATCCCGCATATCTCACTGAACCGAAGAAGTGGTAGTTAGAAGGCAGTTAGAGCTGCAAGCAGTTTGGTTTGGGAAATTAGATGCGAAATGACACTGCAAAGGCCTTCCAACAGGCTTGGAAAAGTGTGTTCTATATCTCTGCCAAACAGACTCCCCAGAGGTTGAGCTTTCAGAAGCAAGCTTAACTCTTAGGGAGGAAGCAGCAGAATGTGCCTCTCACATCTAGCCTGTAGGAATTCAGGTTGGCAAGTTCTATGGGGAAGCCCATTGCTGCCTATGGTGGAAACGGCATGGGAGATTTCAGTTTCAAAATCTCTGTGAAAAAGCGTCAGAGAAGCTTCTCCGTTTAGAATCCAGCATATCTCACTGAACCGAAGAAGTGGTAGTTAGAAGGGAGTTAGAGCTGCAAGCAGTTTGGTTTGGGAAATTAGATGCGAAATGACACTGCAAAGGCCTTCCAACAGGCTTGGAAAAGTGTGTTCTATATCTCTGCCAAACAGACTCCCCGGAGGTTGAGCTTTCAGAAGCAAGCTTAACTCTGAGGGAGGAAGCAGCAGAATGTGCCTCTCACATCTAGCCTGTAGGAATTCAGGTTGGCAAGTTCTATGGGGAAGCCCATTACTGCCTATGGTGGAAACAGCATGGGAGATTTCAGTTTCAAAATCTCAGTGAAAAAGCCTCAGAGAAGCTTCTCCGTTTAGAATCCAGCATATCTCACTGAACCGAAGAAGTGGTGGTTAGAAGGCAGTTAGAGCTGCAAGCAGTTTGGTTTGGGAAATTAGACGCGAAATGAAACTGCAAATGCCTTCCAACAGGCTTGGAAAAGTGTGTTCTATATATCTGCCAAACAAACTCCCCGAAGGTTGAGCTTTCAGAAGCTAGTTTAACTCTAAGGGAGGAAGCAGCAGAATGTGCCTCTCACATCTAGCCTGTAGGAATTCAGGTTGGCAAGTTCTATGGGGAAGCCCATTGGCGCCTTCGTTGGAAACGGGTTTCGAAATTTCAGTTTCAAAATCTCGGTGAAAAAGCGTCAGAGAAGCTTCTCCGTTTAGAATCCAGCATATCTCACTGAACCGAAGAAGTGGTAGTTAGAAGGGAGTTAGAGCTGCAAGCAGTTTGGTTTGGGAAATTAGACGCGAAATGAAACTGCAAATGCCTTCCAACAGGCTTGGAAAAGTGTGTTCTATATCTCTGCCAAACAAACTCCCCGGAGGTTGAGCTTTCAGAAGCTAGTTTAACTCTAAGGGAGGAAGCAGCAGAATGTGCCTCTCACATCTAGCCTGTAGGAATTCAGGTTGGCAAGTTCTATGGGGAAGCCCATTGGCGCCTTCGTTGGAAACGGGTTTGGAAATTTCAGTTTCAAAATCTCTGTGAAAAAGCGTCAGAGAAGCTTCTCCGTTTAGAATCCAGCACATCTCACTGAACCGAAGAAGTGTTAGTTAGAAGGGAGTTAGAGCTGCAAGCAGTTTGGTTTGGGAAATTAGACGCGAAATGAAACTGCAAATGCCTTCCAACAGGCTTGGAAAAGTGTGTTCTATATCTCTGCCAAACAGACTCCCCGGAGGTTGAGCTTTCAGAAGCAAGTTTAACTCTAAGGGAGGAAGCAGCAGAATGTGCCTCTCACATCTAGCCTGTAGGAATTCAGGTTGGCAATTTCTATGGGGAAGCCCATTGCTGCCTATGGTGGAAACGGCATGGGAGATTTCAGTTTCAAAATCTCTCTGAAAAAGCGTCAGAGAAGCTTCTCCGTTTAGAATCCAGCATATCTCACTGAACCGAAGAAGTGGTAGTTAGAAGGGAGTTAGAGCTGCAAGCAGTTTGGTTTGGGAAATTAGATGCGAAATGACACTGCAAAGGCCTTCCAACAGGCTTGGAAAAGTGTGTTCTATATCTCTGCCAAACAGACTCCCCGGAGGTTGAGCTTTCAGAAGCTAGTTTAACTCTAAGGGAGGAAGCAGCAGAATGTGCCTCTCACATCTAGCCTGTAGGAATTCAGGTTGGCAAGTTCTATGGGGAAGCCCATTGCTGCCTATGGTGGAAACGGCATGGGAGATTTCAGTTTCAAAATCTCTGTAAAAAAGCGTCAGAGAAGCTTCTCCGTTTAGAATCCAGCATATCTCACTGAACCGAAGAAGTGGTAGTTAGAAGGGAGTTAGAGCTGCAAGCAGTTTGGTTTCGGAAATTAGACGCGAAATGAAACTGCAAATGCCTTCCAACAGGCTTGGAAAAGTGTGTTCTATATCTCTGCCAAACAAACTCCCCGGAGGTTGAGCTTTCAGAAGCTAGTTTAACTCTAAGGGAGGAAGCAGCAGAATGTGCGTCTCACATCTAGCCTGTAGGAATTCAGGTTGGCAAGTTCTATGGGGAAGCCCATTGGCGCCTTCGTTGGAAACGGGTTTGGAAATTTCAGTTTCAAAATCTCTGTGAAAAAGCGTCAGAGAAGCTTCTCCGTTTAGAATCCAGCACATCTCACTGAACCGAAGAAGTGTTAGTTAGAAGGGAGTTAGAGCTGCAAGCAGTTTGGTTTGGGAAATTAGACGCGAAATGAAACTGCAAAGGCCTTCCAACAGGCTTGGAAAAGTGTGTTCTATATCTCTGCCAAACAGACTCCCCGGAGGTTGAGCTTTCAGAAGCAAGTTTAACTCTAAGGGAGGAAGCAGCAGAATGTGCCTCTCACATCTAGCCTGTAGGAATTCAGGTTGGCAAGTTCTATGGGGAAGCCCATTGCTGCCTATGGTGGAAACGGCATGGGAGATTTCAGTTTCAAAATCTCGGTGAAAAAGCGTCAGAGAAGCTTCTCCGTTTAGAATCCAGCATATCTCACTGAACCGAAGAAGTGTTAGTTAGAAGGGAGTTAGAGCTGCAAGCAGTTTGTTTTGGGAAATTAGACGCAAAATGAAACTGCAAATGCCTTCCAACAGGCTTGGAAAAGTGTGTTCTATATCTCTGCCAAACAGACTCCCCGGAGGTTGAGCTTTCAGAAGCAAGTTTAACTCTAAGGGAGGAAGCAGCAGAATGTGCCTCTCACATCTAGCCTGTAGGAATTCAGGTTGGCAAGTTCTATGGGGAAGCCCATTGCTGCCTATGGTGGAAACGGCATGGGAGATTTCAGTTTCAAAATCTCTGTAAAAAAGCGTCAGAGAAGCTTCTCCGTTTAGAATCCAGCATATCTCACTGAACCGAAGAAGTGGTAGTTAGAAGGGAGTTAGAGCTGCAAGCAGTTTGGTTTCGGAAATTAGACGCGAAATGAAACTGCAAATGCCTTCCAACAGGCTTGGAAAAGTGTGTTCTATATCTCTGCCAAACAAATTCCCCGGAGGTTGAGCTTTCAGAAGCTAGTTTAACTCTAAGGGAGGAAGCAGCAGAATGTGCCTCTCACATCTAGCCTGTAGGAATTCAGGTTGGCAAGTTCTATGGGGAAGCCCATTGGCGCCTTCGTTGGAAACGGGTTTGGAAATTTCAGTTTAAAAATCTCTGTGAAAAAGCGTCAGAGAAGCTTCTCCGTTTAGAATCCAGCATATCTCACTGAACCGAAGAAGTGGTAGTTAGTAGGGAGTTAGAGCTGCAAGCAGTTTGGTTTGGGAAATTAGACGCGAAATGAAACTGCAAATGCCTTCCAACAGGCTTGGAAAAGTGTGTTCTATATCTCTGCCAAACAAACTCCCCGGAGGTTGAGCTTTCAGAAGCTAGTTTAACTCTAAGGGAGGAAGCAGCAGAATGTGCGTCTCACATCTAGCCTGTAGGAATTCAGGTTGGCAAGTTCTATGGGGAAGCCCATTGGCGCCTTCGTTGGAAACGGGTTTGGAAATTTCAGTTTCAAAATCTCTGTGAAAAAGCGTCAGAGAAGCTTCTCCGTTTAGAATCCAGCACATCTCACTGAACCGAAGAAGTGTTAGTTAGAAGGGATTTAGAGCTGCAAGCAGTTTGGTTTGGGAAATTAGACGCGAAATGAAACTGCAAATGCCTTCCAACAGGCTTGGAAAAGTGTGTTCTATATCTCTGCCAAACAGACTCCCCGGAGGTTGAGCTTTCAGAAGCAAGTTTAACTCTAAGGGAGGAAGCAGCAGAATGTGCCTCTCACATCTAGCCTGTAGGAATTCAGGATGGCAATTTCTATGGGGAAGCCCATTGCTGCCTATGGTGGAAACGGCATGGGAGATTTCAGTTTCAAGATCTCTCTGAAAAAGCGTCAGAGAAGCTTCTCCGTTTAGAATCCAGCATATCTCACTGAACCGAAGAAGTGGTAGTTAGAAGGGAGTTAGAGCTGCAAGCAGTTTGGTTTGGGAAATTAGATGCGAAATGACACTGCAAAGGCCTTCCAACAGGCTTGGAAAAGTGTGTTCTATATCTCTGCCAAACCGACTCCCCGGAGGTTGAGCTTTAGGAAGCAAGCTTAACTGTTAGGGAGGAAGCAGCAGAATGTGCCTCTCACATCTAGCCTGTAGGAATTCAGGTTGGCAAGTTCTATGGGGAAGCCCATTGCTGCCTATGGTGGAAACGGCATGGGAGATTTCAGTTTCAAAATCTCTGTAAAAAAGCGTCAGAGAAGCTTCTCCGTTTAGAATCCAGCATATCTCACTGAACCGAAGAAGTGGTAGTTAGAAGGGAGTTAGAGCTGCAAGCAGTTTGGTTTGGGAAATTAGACGCGAAATGAAACTGCAAATGCCTTCCAACAGGCTTGGAAAAGTGTGCTCTATATCTCTGCCAAACAGACTCCCCGGAGGTTGAGCTTTCAGAAGCAAGTTTAACTCTAAGGGAGGAAGCAGCAGAATGTGCCTCTCACATCTAGCCTGTAGGAATTCAGGTTGGCAAGTTCTATGGGGAAGCCCATTGCTGCCTATGGTGGAAACGGCATGGGAGATTTCAGTTTCAAAATCTCTGTGAAAAAGCGTCAGAGAAGCTTCTCCGTTTAGAATCCAGCATATCTCACTGAACCGAAGAAGTGGTAGTTAGAAGGGAGTTAGAACTGCAAGCAGTTTGGTTTGGGAAATTAGACGCGAAATGAAACTGCAAATGCCTTCCAACAGGCTTGGAAAAGTGTGTTCTATATCTCTGCCAAACAGACTCCCCGGAGGTTGAGCTTTCAGAAGCAATTTTAACTCTAAGGGAGGAAGCAGCAGAATGTGCCTCTCACATCTAGCCTGTAGGAATTCAGGTTGGCAAGTTCTATGGGGAAGCCCATTGCTGCCTATGGTGGAAACGGCATGGGAGATTTCAGTTTCAAAATCTCTGTGAAAAAGCGTCAGAGAAGCTTCTCCGTTTAGAATCCAGCATATCTCACTGAACCGAAGAAGTGGTAGTTAGAAGGGAGTTAGAACTGCAAGCAGTTTGGTTTGGGAAATTAGATGCGAAATGACACTGCAAAGGCCTTCCAACAGGCTTGGAAAAGTGTGATCTATATCTCTGCCAAACAGAGTCCCCGGAGGTTGAGCTTTCAGAAGCAAGCTTAACTGTTAGGGAGGAAGCAGCAGAATGTGCCTCTCACATCTAGCCTGTAGGAATTCAGGTTGGCAAGTTCTATGGGGAAGCCCATTGCTGCCTACGGTGGAAACGGCATGGGAGATTTCAGTTTCAAAATCTCTGTAAAAAAGCGTCAGAGAAGCTTCTCCGTTTAGAATCCAGCATATCTCACTGAACCGAAGAAGTGGTAGTTAGAAGGGAGTTAGAGCTGCAAGCAGTTTGGTTTGGGAAATTAGACGCGAAATGAAACTGCAAATGCCTTCCAACAGGCTTGGAAAAGTGTGTTCTATATCTCTGCCAAACAAACTCCCCGGAGGTTCAGCTTTCAGAAGCTAGTTTAACTCTAAGGGAGGAAGCAGCAGAATGTGCCTCTCACATCTAGCCTGTAGGAATTCAGGTTGGCAAGTTCTATGGGGAAGCCCATTGGCGCCTTCGTTGGAAACGGGTTTGGAAATTTCAGTTTCAAAATCTCTGTGAAAAAGCGTCAGAGAAGCTTCTCCGTTTAGAATCCAGCAAATCTCACTGAACCGAAGAAGTGTTAGTTAGAAGGGAGTTAGAGCTGCAAGCAGTTTGGTTTGGGAAATTAGACGCGAAATGAAACTGCAAATGCCTTCCAACAGGCTTGGAAAAGTGTGTTCTATATCTCTGCCAAACAGACTCCCCGGAGGTTGAGCTTTCAGAAGCAAGTTTAACTCTAAGGGAGGAAGCAGCAGAATGTGCCTCTCACATCTAGCCTGTAGGAATTCAGGTTGGCAAGTTCTATGTGGAAGCCCATTGCTGCCTATGGTGGAAACGGCATGGGAGATTTCTGTTTCAAAATCTCTGTGAAAAAGCGTCAGAGAAGCTTCTCCGTTTAGAATCCAGCATATCTCACTGAACCGAAGAAGTGGTAGTTAGAAGGGAGTTAGAGCTGCAAGCAGTTTGGTTTAGGAAATTAGATGCGAAATCACACTGCAAATGCCTTCCAACAGGCTTTGAAAAGTGTGTTCTATATCTCTGCCAAACAGACTCCCTGGAGGTTGAGCTTTCAGTAGCTAGTTTAACTCTAAGGGAGGAAGCAGCAGAATGTGCCTCTCACATCTAGCCTGTAGGAATTCAGGTTGGCAAGTTCTATGGGGAAGCCCATTGCTGCCTATGGTGGAAACGGCATGGGAGATTTCAGTTTCAAAATCTCTGTGAAAAAGCGTCAGAGAAGCTTCTCCGTTTAGAATCCAGCATATCTCACTGAACCGAAGAAGTGGTAGTTAGAAGGGAGTTAGAGCTGCAAGCAGTTTGGTTTGGGAAATTAGACGCGAAATGAAACTGCAAATGCCTTCCAACAGGCTTGGAAAAGTGTGTTCTATATCTCTGCAAAACAAACTCCCCGGAGGTTGAGCTTTCAGAAGCTAGTTTAACTCTAAGGGAGGAAGCAGCAGAATGTGCCTCTCACATCTAGCCTGTAGGAATTCAGGTTGGCAAGTTCTATGGGGAAGCCCATTGGCGCCTTCGTTGGAAACGGGTTTGGAAATTTCAGTTTCAAAATCTCTGTGAAAAAGCGTCAGAGAAGCTTCTCCGTTTAGAATCCAGCACATCTCACTGAACCGAAGAAGTGTTAGTTAGAAGGGAGTTAGAACTGCAAGCAGTTTGGTTTGGGAAATTAGACGCGAAATGAAACTGCAAATGCCTTCCAACAGGCTTGGAAAAGTGTGTTCTATATCTCTGCCAAACAGACTCCCCGGAGGTTGAGCTTTCAGAAGCAAGTTTAACTCTAAGGGAGGAAGCAGCAGAATGTGCCTCTCACATCTAGCCTGTAGGAATTCAGGTTGGCAAGTTCTATGGGGAAGCCCATTGCTGCCTATGGTGGAAACGGCATGGGAGATTTCAGTTTCAAAATCTCTGTGAAAAAGCGTCAGAAAAGCTTCTCCGTTTAGAATCCAGCATATCTCACTGAACCGAAGAAGTGGTAGTTAGAAGGCAGTTAGAGCTGCAAGCAGTCTGGTTTGGGAAATTAGACGCGAAATGAAACTGCAAATGCCTTCCAACAGGCTTGGAAAAGTGTGTTCTATATCTCTGCCAAACAGACTCCCCGGAGGTTGAGCTTTCAGAAGCTAGTTTAACTCTAAGGGAGGAAGCAGCAGAATGTGCCTCTCACATCTAGCCTGTAGGAATTCAGGTTGGCAAGTTCTATGGGGAAGCCCATTGCTGCCTATGGTGGAAACGGCATGGGAGATTTCAGTTTCAAAATCTCTGTGAAAAAGCGTCAGAGAAGCTTCTCCGTTTAGAATCCAGCATATCTCACTGAACCGAAGAAGTGGTAGTTAGAAGGCAGTTAGAGCTGCAAGCAGTTTGGTTTGGGAAATTAGATGCGAAATCACACTGCAAATGCCTTCCAACAGGCTTTGAAAAGTGTGTTCTATATCTCTGCCAAACAGACTCCCTGGAGGTTGAGCTTTCAGAAGCTAGTTTAACTCTAAGGGAGGAAGCAGCAGAATGTGCCTCTCACATCTAGCCTGTAGGAATTCAGGTTGGCAAGTTCTATGTGGAAGCCCATTGCTGCCTATGGTGGAAACGGCATGGGAGATTTCAGCTTCAAAATCTCTGTGAAAAAGCGTCAGAGAAGCTTCTCCGTTTAGAATCCAGCATATCTCACTGAACCGAAGAAGTGGTAGTTAGAAGGGAGTTAGAGCTGCAAGCAGTTTGGTTTGGGAAATTAGACGCGAAATGAAACTGCTAATGCCTTCCAACAGGCTTGGAAAAGTGTGTTCTATATCTCTGCCAAACAAACTCCCCGGAGGTTGAGCTTTCAGAAGCTAGTTTAACTCTAAGGGAGAAAGCAGCAGAATGTGCCTCTCACATCTAGCCTGTAGGAATTCAGGTTGGCAAGTTCTTTGGGGAAGCCCATTGCTGCCTATGGTGGAAACGGCATGGGAGATTTCAGTTTCAAAATCTCGGTGAAATAGCGTCAGAGAAGCTTCTCCGATTAGAATCCAGCATATCTCACTGAACCGAAGAAGTGGTAGTTAGAAGGGAGTTAGAGCTGCAAGCAGTTTGGTTTGCGAAATTAGACGCGAAATGAAACTGCAAATGCCTTCCAACAGGCTTGCAAAAGTGTGTTCTATATCTCTGCCAAACAGACTCCCCGGAGGTTGAGCTTTCAGAAGCAAGTTTAACTCTAAGGGAGGAAGCAGCAGAATGTGCCTCTCACATCTAGCCTGTAGGAATTCAGGTTGGCAAGTTCTATGGGGAAGCCCATTGCTGCCTATGGTGGAAACGGCATGGGAGATTTCAGTTTCAAAATCTCTCTGAAAAAGCGTCAGAGAAGCTTCTCCGTTTAGAATCCCGCATATCTCACTGAACCGAAGAAGTGGTAGTTAGAAGGCAGTTAGAGCTGCAAGCAGTTTGGTTTGGGAAATTAGATGCGAAATGACACTGCAAAGGCCTTCCAACAGGCTTGGAAAAGTGTGTTCTATATCTCTGCCAAACAGAGTCCCCGGAGGTTGAGCTTTCAGAAGCAAGCTTAACTGTTAGGGAGGAAGCAGCAGAATGTGCCTCTCACATCTAGCCTGTAGGAATTCAGGTTGACAAGTTCTATGGGGAAGCCCATTGCTGCCTACGGTGGAAACGGCATGGGAGATTTCAGTTTCAAAATCTCTGTAAAAAAGCGTCAGAGAAGCTTCTCCGTTTAGAATCCAGCATATCTCACTGAACCGAAGAAGTGGTAGTTAGAAGGGAGTTAGAGCTGCAAGCAGTTTGGTTTGGGATATTAGACGCGAAATGAAACTGCAAATGCCTTCCAACAGGCTTGGAAAAGTGTGTTCTATATCTCTGCCAAACAAATTCCCCGGAGGTTCAGCTTTCAGAAGCTAGTTTAACTCTAAGGGAGGAAGCAGCAGAATGTGCCTCTCACATCTAGCCTGTAGGAATTCAGGTTGGCAAGTTCTATGGGGAAGCCCATTGGCGCCTTCGTTGGAAACGGGTTTGGAAATTTCAGTTTCAAAATCTCTGTGAAAAAGCGTCAGAGAAGCTTCTCCGTTTAGAATCCAGCAAATCTCACTGAACCGAAGAAGTGTTAGTTAGAAGGGAGTTAGAGCTGCAAGCAGTTTGGTTTGGGAAATTAGACGCGAAATGAAACTGCAAATGCCTTCCAACAGGCTTGGAAAAGTGTGTTCTATATCTCTGCCAAACAGACTCCCCGGAGGTTGAGCTTTCAGAAGCAAGTTTAACTCTAAGGGAGGAAGCAGCAGAATGTGCCTCTCACATCTAGCCTGTAGGAATTCAGGTTGGCAAGTTCTATGGGGAAGCCCATTGCTGCCTATGGTGGAAACGGCATGGGAGATTTCTGTTTCAAAATCTCTGTGAAAAAGCGTCAGAGAAGCTTCTCCGTTTAGAATCCAGCATATCTCACTGAACCGAAGAAGTGGTAGTTAGAAGGGAGTTAGAGCTGCAAGCAGTTTGGTTTGGGAAATTAGATGCGAAGTGACACTGCAAAGGCCTTCCAACAGGCTTGGAAAAGTGTGTTCTATATCTCTGCCAAACAGAGTCCCCGGAGGTTGAGCTTTCAGAAGCAAGCTTAACTGTTAGGGAGGAAGCAGCAGAATGTGCCTCTGACATCTAGCCTGTAGGAATTCAGGTTGGCAAGTTCTATGGGGAAGCCTATTGCTGCCTATGGTGGAAACGGCATGGGAGATTTCAGTTTCAAAATCTCTGTGAAAAAGCGTCAGAGAAGCTTCTCCGTTTAGAATCCAGCATATCTCACTGAACCGAAGAAGTGGTAGTTAGAAGGGAGTTAGAGCTGCAAGCAGTTTGGTTTGGGAAATTAGACGCGAAATGAAACTGCAAATGCCTTCCAACAGGCTTGGAAAAGTGTGTTCTATATCTCTGCCAAACAGACTCCCCGGAGGTTGAGCTTTCAGAAGCAAGTTTAACTCTAAGGGAGGAAGCAGCAGAATGTGCCTCTCACATCTAGCCTGTAGGATTTCAGGTTGGCAAGTTCTATGGGGAAGCCCATTGCTGCCTATGGTGGAAACGGCATGGGAGATTTCAGTTTCAAAATCTCTGTGAAAAAGCGTCAGAGAAGCTTCTCCGTTTAGAATCCAGCATATCTCACTGAACCGAAGAAGTGGTAGTTAGAAGGGAGTTAGAGCTGCAAGCAGTTTGGTTTGGGAAATTAGATGCGAAATGACACTGCAAATGCCTTCCAACAGGCTTGGAAAAGTGTGTTCTATATCTCTGCCAAACAGACTCCCCGGAGGTTGAGCTTTCAGAAGCAAGCTTAACTCTTAGGGAGGAGGCAGCAGAATGTGCCTCTCACATCTAGCCTGTAGGAATTCAGGTTGGCAAGTTCTATGGGGAAGCCCATTGCTGCCTATGGTGGAAACGGCATGGGAGATTTCAGTTTCAAAATCTCTGTGAAAAAGCGTCAGAGAAGCTTCTCCGTTTAGAATCCAGCATATCTCACTGAACCGAAGAAGTGGTAGTTAGAAGGGAGTTAGAGCTGCAAGCAGTTTGGTTTGGGAAATTAGATGCGAAATGAAACTGCAAATGCCTTCCAACAGGCTTGGAAAATTGTGTTCTATATCTCTGCCAAACAGACTCCCCGGAGGGTGAGCTTTCAGAAGCAAGTTTAACTCTAAGGGAGGAAGCAGCAGAATGTGCCTCTCACATCTAGCCTGTAGGAATTCAGGTTGGCAAGTTCTATGGGGAAGCCCATTGCTGCCTAGGGTGGAAACGGCATGGGAGATTTCAGTTTCAAAATCTCTGTGAAAAAGCGTCAGAGAAGCTTCTCCGTTTAGAATCCAGCATATCTCACTGAACCGAAGAAGTGTTAGTTAGAAGGGAGTTAGAGCTGCAAGCAGTTTGGTTTGGGAAATTAGACGCGAAATGAAACTGCAAATGCCTTCCAACAGGCTTGGAAAATTGTGTTCTATATCTCTGCCAAACAGACTCCCCGGAGGGTGAGCTTTCAGAAGCAAGTTTAACTCTAAGGGAGGAAGCAGCAGAATGTGCCTCTCACATCTAGCCTGTAGGAATTCAGGTTGGCAAGTTCTATGGGGAAGCCCATTGGCGCCTTCGTTGGAAACGGGTTTGGAAATTTCAGTTTCAAAATCTCTGTGAAAAAGCGTCAGAGAAGCTTCTCCGTTTAGAATCCAGCATATCTCACTGAACCGAAGAAGTGTTTGTTAGAAGGGAGTTAGAGCTGCAAGCAGTTTGGTTTGGGAAATTAGACGCGAAATGAAACTGCAAATGCCTTCCAACAGGCTTGGAAAAGTGTGTTCTATATCTCTGCCAAACAGACTCCCCGGAGGTTGAGCTTTCAGAAGCAAGTTTAACTCTAAGGGAGGAAGCAGCAGAATGTGCCTCTCACATCTAGCCTGTAGGAATTCAGGTTGGCAAGTTCTATGGGGAAGCCTATTGCTACCTATGGTGAAAACGGCATGGGAGATTTCAGTTTCAAAATCTCTGTGAAAAAGCGTCAGAGAAGCTTCTCCGTTTAGAATCCAGCATATCTCACTGAACCGAAGAAGTGGTAGTTAGAAGGGAGTTAGAGCTGCAAGCAGTTTGGTTTGGGAAATTAGATGAGAAATGACACTGCAAAGGCCTTCCAACAGGCTTGGAAAAGTGTGTTCTATATCTCTGCCAAACAGACTCCCCAGAGGTTGAGCTTTCAGAAGCAAGCTTAACTGTTTGGGAGGAAGCAGCAGAATGTGCCTCTCACATCTAGCCTGTAGGAATTCAGGTTGGCAAGTTCTATGGGGAAGCCCATTGCTGCCTATAGTGGAAACGGCATGGGAGATTTCAGTTTCAAAATCTCTGTGAAAAAGCGTCAGAGAAGCTTCTCCGTTTAGAATCCAGCATATCTCACTGAACCGAAGAAGTGGTAGTTAGAAGGGAGTTAGAGCTGCAAGCAGTTTGGTTTGGGAAATTAGATGCGAAATGACACTGCAAAGGCCTTCCAACAGGCTTGGAAAAGTGTGTTCTATATCTCTGCCAAACAGACTCCCCGGAGGTTGAGCTTTCAGAAGCAAGCTTAACTCTTAGGGAGGAAACAGCAGAATGTGCCTCTCACATCTAGCCTGTAGGAATTCAGGTTGGCAAGTTCTATGGGGAAGCCCATTGCTGCCTATGGTGGAAACGGCATGGGAGATTTCAGTTTCAAAATCTCTGTGAAAAAGCGTCAGAGAAGCTTCTCCGTTTAGAATCCAGCATATCTCACTGAACCGAAGAAGTGGTAGTTAGAAGGGAGTTAGAGCTGCAAGCAGTGTGGTTTGGGAAATTAGACGCGAAATGAATCTGCAAATGCCTTCCAACAGGCTTGGAAAAGTGTGTTCTATATCTCTGCCAAACAGACTCCCCGGAGGTTGAGCTTTCAGAAGCAAGTTTAACTCTTAGGGAGGAAGCAGCAGAATGTGCCTCTCACATCTAGCCTGTAGGATTTCTGGTTGGCAAGTTCTATGGGGAATCCCATTGCTGCCTATGGTGGAAACGGCATGGGAGATTTCAGTTTCAAAATCTCTGTGAAAAAGCGTCAGAGAAGCTTCTCCGTTTAGAATCCACCATATCTCACTGAACCGAAGAAGTGGTAGTTAGAAGGGAGTGAGAGCTGCAAGCAGTTTGGTTTGGGAAATTAGATGCGAAATGACACTGCAAAGGCCTTCCAACAGGCTTGGAAAAGTGTGTTCTATATCTCTCCCAAACAGACTCCCCGGAGGTTGAGCTTTCAGAAGCAAGCTTAACTCTTAGGGAGGAAGCAGCAGAATGTGCCTCTCACATCTAGCCTGTAGGAATTCAGGTTGGCAAGTTCTATGGGGAAGCCCATTGCTGCCTATGGTGGAAACAGCATGGGAGATTTCAGTTTCAAAATCTCAGTGAAAAAGCCTCAGAGAAGCTTCTCCGTTTAGAATCCAGCATATCTCACTGAACCGAAGAAGTGGTAGTTAGAAGGCAGTTAGAGCTGCAAGCAGTTTGGTTTGGGAAAATAGACGCGAAATGAAACTGCAAATGCCTTCCAACAGGCTTGGAAAAGTGTGTTCTATATCTCTGTCAAACAGACTCCCCGGAGGTTGAGCTTTCAGAAGCAAGTTTAACTCTAAGGGAGGAAGCAGCAGAATGTGCCTCTCACATCTAGCCTGTAGGATTTCAGGTTGGCAAGTTCTATGGGGAAGCCCATTGCTGCCTATGGTGGAAACGGCATGGGAGATTTCAGTTTCAAAATCTCTGTGAAAAAGCGTCAGAGAAGCTTCTCCGTTTAGAATCCAGCATATCTCACTGAACCGAAGAAGTGGTAGTTAGAAGGGAGTTAGAGCTGCAAGCAGTTTGGTTTGGGAAATTAGATGCGAAATGACACTGCAAATGCCTTCCAACAGGCTTGGAAAAGTGTGTTCTATTTCTCTGCCAAACAGACTCCCCGGAGGTTGAGCTTTCAGAAGCAAGCTTAACTCTTAGGGAGGAGGCAGCAGAATATGCCTCTCACATCTAGCCTGTAGGAATTCAGGTTGGCAAGTTCTATGGGGAAGCCCATTGCTGCCTATGGTGGAAACGGCATGGGAGATTTCAGTTTCAAAATCTCTGTGAAAAAGCGTCAGAGAAGCTTCTCCGTTTAGAATCCAGCATATCTCACTGAACCGAAGAAGTGGTAGTTAGAAGGGAGTTAGAGCTGCAAGCAGTTTGGTTTGGGAAATTAGATGCGAAATGAAACTGCAAATGCCTTCCAACAGGCTTGGAAAATTGTGTTCTATATCTCTGCCAAACAGACTCCCCGGAGGGTGAGCTTTCAGAAGCAAGTTTAACTCTAAGGGAGGAAGCAGCAGAATGTGCCTCTCACATCTAGCCTGTAGGAATTCAGGTTGGCAAGTTCTATGGGGAAGCCCATTGCTGCCTAGGGTGGAAACGGCATGGGAGATTTCAGTTTCAAAATCTCTGTGAAAAAGCGTCAGAGAAGCTTCTCCGTTTAGAATCCAGCATATCTCACTGAACCGAAGAAGTGTTAGTTAGAAGGGAGTTAGAGCTGCAAGCAGTTTGGTTTGGGAAATTAGACGCGAAATGAAACTGCAAATGCCTTCCAACAGGCTTGGAAAATTGTGTTCTATATCTCTGCCAAACAGACTCCCCGGAGGGTGAGCTTTCAGAAGCAAGTTTAACTCTAAGGGAGGAAGCAGCAGAATGTGCCTCTCACATCTAGCCTGTAGGAATTCAGGTTGGCAAGTTCTATGGGGAAGCCCATTGGCGCCTTCGTTGGAAACGGGTTTGGAAATTTCAGTTTCAAAATCTCTGTGAAAAAGCGTCAGAGAAGCTTCTCCGTTTAGAATCCAGCATATCTCACTGAACCGAAGAAGTGTTTGTTAGAAGGGAGTTAGAGCTGCAAGCAGTTTGGTTTGGGAAATTAGACGCGAAATGAAACTGCAAATGCCTTCCAACAGGCTTGGAAAAGTGTGTTCTATATCTCTGCCAAACAGACTCCCCGGAGGTTGAGCTTTCAGAAGCAAGTTTAACTCTAAGGGAGGAAGCAGCAGAATGTGCCTCTCACATCTAGCCTGTAGGAATTCAGGTTGGCAAGTTCTATGGGGAAGCCTATTGCTACCTATGGTGAAAACGGCATGGGAGATTTCAGTTTCAAAATCTCTGTGAAAAAGCGTCAGAGAAGCTTCTCCGTTTAGAATCCAGCATATCTCACTGAACCGAAGAAGTGGTAGTTAGAAGGGAGTTAGAGCTGCAAGCAGTTTGGTTTGGGAAATTAGATGAGAAATGACACTGCAAAGGCCTTCCAACAGGCTTGGAAAAGTGTGTTCTATATCTCTGCCAAACAGACTCCCCAGAGGTTGAGCTTTCAGAAGCAAGCTTAACTGTTTGGGAGGAAGCAGCAGAATGTGCCTCTCACATCTAGCCTGTAGGAATTCAGGTTGGCAAGTTCTATGGGGAAGCCCATTGCTGCCTATAGTGGAAACGGCATGGGAGATTTCAGTTTCAAAATCTCTGTGAAAAAGCGTCAGAGAAGCTTCTCCGTTTAGAATCCAGCATATCTCACTGAACCGAAGAAGTGGTAGTTAGAAGGGAGTTAGAGCTGCAAGCAGTTTGGTTTGGGAAATTAGATGAGAAATGACACTGCAAAGGCCTTCCAACAGGCTTGGAAAAGTGTGTTCTATATCTCTGCCAAACAGACTCCCCAGAGGTTGAGCTTTCAGAAGCAAGCTTAACTGTTTGGGAGGAAGCAGCAGAATGTGCCTCTCACATCTAGCCTGTAGGAATTCAGGTTGGCAAGTTCTATGGGGAAGCCCATTGCTGCCTATAGTGGAAACGGCATGGGAGATTTCAGTTTCAAAATCTCTGTGAAAAAGCGTCAGAGAAGCTTCTCCGTTTAGAATCCAGCATATCTCACTGAACCGAAGAAGTGGTAGTTAGAAGGGAGTGAGAGCTGCAAGCAGTTTGGTTTGGGAAATTAGATGCGAAATGACACTGCAAAGGCCTTCCAACAGGCTTGGAAAAGTGTGTTCTATATCTCTCCCAAACAGACTCCCCGGAGGTTGAGCTTTCAGAAGCAAGCTTAACTCTTAGGGAGGAAGCAGCAGAATGTGCCTCTCACATCTAGCCTGTAGGAATTCAGGTTGGCAAGTTCTATGGGGAAGCCCATTGCTGCCTATGGTGGAAACAGCATGGGAGATTTCAGTTTCAAAATCTCAGTGAAAAAGCCTCAGAGAAGCTTCTCCGTTTAGAATCCAGCATATCTCACTGAACCGAAGAAGTGGTAGTTAGAAGGCAGTTAGAGCTGCAAGCAGTTTGGTTTGGGAAAATAGACGCGAAATGAAACTGCAAATGCCTTCCAACAGGCTTGGAAAAGTGTGTTCTATATCTCTGTCAAACAGACTCCCCGGAGGTTGAGCTTTCAGAAGCAAGTTTAACTCTAAGGGAGGAAGCAGCAGAATGTGCCTCTCACATCTAGCCTGTAGGATTTCAGGTTGGCAAGTTCTATGGGGAAGCCCATTGCTGCCTATGGTGGAAACGGCATGGGAGATTTCAGTTTCAAAATCTCTGTGAAAAAGCGTCAGAGAAGCTTCTCCGTTTAGAATCCAGCATATCTCACTGAACCGAAGAAGTGGTAGTTAGAAGGGAGTTAGAGCTGCAAGCAGTTTGGTTTGGGAAATTAGATGCGAAATGACACTGCAAATGCCTTCCAACAGGCTTGGAAAAGTGTGTTCTATTTCTCTGCCAAACAGACTCCCCGGAGGTTGAGCTTTCAGAAGGAAGCTTAACTCTTAGGGAGGAGGCAGCAGAATATGCCTCTCACATCTAGCCTGTAGGAATTCAGGTTGGCAAGTTCTATGGGGAAGCCCATTGCTGCCTATGGTGGAAACGGCATGGGAGATTTCAGTTTCAAAATCTCTGTGAAAAAGCGTCAGAGAAGCTTCTCCGTTTAGAATCCAGCATATCTCACTGAACCGAAGAAGTGGTAGTTAGAAGGGAGTTAGAGCTGCAAGCAGTTTGGTTTGGGAAATTAGATGCGAAATGAAACTGCAAATGCCTTCCAACAGGCTTGGAAAATTGTGTTCTATATCTCTGCCAAACAGACTCCCCGGAGGGTGAGCTTTCAGAAGCAAGTTTAACTCTAAGGGAGGAAGCAGCAGAATGTGCCTCTCACATCTAGCCTGTAGGAATTCAGGTTGGCAAGTTCTATGGGGAAGCCCATTGCTGCCTATGGTGGAAACGGCATGGGAGATTTCAGTTTCAAAATCTCTGTGAAAAAGCGTCAGAGAAGCTTCTCCGTTTAGAATCCAGCATATCTCACTGAACCGAAGAAGTGTTAGTTAGAAGGGAGTTAGAGCTGCAAGCAGTTTGGTTTGGGAAATTAGACGCGAAATGAAACTGCAAATGCCTTCCAACAGGCTTGGAAAATTGTGTTCTATATCTCTGCCAAACAGACTCCCCGGAGGGTGAGCTTTCAGAAGCAAGTTTAACTCTAAGGGAGGAAGCAGCAGAATGTGCCTCTCACATCTAGCCTGTAGGAATTCAGGTTGGCAAGTTCTATGGGGAAGCCCATTGCTGCCTATGGTGGAAACGGCATGGGAGATTTCAGTTTCAAAATCTCTGTGAAAAAGCGTCAGAGAAGCTTCTCCGTTTAGAATCCAGCATATCTCACTGAACCGAAGAAGTGGTAGTTAGAAGGGAGTTAGAGCTGCAAGCAGTTTGGTTTGGGAAATTAGATGCGAAATGACACTGCAAATGCCTTCCAACAGGCTTGGAAAAGTGTGTTCTATTTCTCTGCCAAACAGACTCCCCGGAGGTTGAGCTTTCAGAAGCAAGCTTAACTCTTAGGGAGGAGGCAGCAGAATGTGCCTCTCACATCTAGCCTGTAGGAATTCAGGTTGGCAAGTTCTATGGGGAAGCCCATTGCTGCCTATGGTGGAAACGGCATGGGAGATTTCAGTTTCAAAATCTCTGTGAAAAAGCGTCAGAGAAGCTTCTCCGTTTAGAATCCAGCATATCTCACTGAACCGAAGAAGTGGTAGTTAGAAGGGAGTTAGAGCTGCAAGCAGTTTGGTTTGGGAAATTAGATGCGAAATGAAACTGCAAATGCCTTCCAACAGGCTTGGAAAATTGTGTTCTATATCTCTGCCAAACAGACTCCCCGGAGGGTGAGCTTTCAGAAGCAAGTTTAACTCTAAGGGAGGAAGCAGCAGAATGTGCCTCTCACATCTAGCCTGTAGGAATTCAGGTTGGCAAGTTCTATGGGGAAGCCCATTGCTGCCTATGGTGGAAACGGCATGGGAGATTTCAGTTTCAAAATCTCTGTGAAAAAGCGTCAGAGAAGCTTCTCCGTTTAGAATCCAGCATATCTCACTGAACCGAAGAAGTGTTAGTTAGAAGGGAGTTAGAGCTGCAAGCAGTTTGGTTTGGGAAATTAGACGCGAAATGAAACTGCAAATGCCTTCCAACAGGCTTGGAAAATTGTGTTCTATATCTCTGCCAAACAGACTCCCCGGAGGGTGAGCTTTCAGAAGCAAGTTTAACTCTAAGGGAGGAAGCAGCAGAATGTGCCTCTCACATCTAGCCTGTAGGAATTCAGGTTGGCAAGTTCTATGGGGAAGCCCATTGTCGCCTTCGTTGGAAACGGGTTTCGAAATTTCAGTTTCAAAATCTTTGTGAAAAAGCGTCAGAGAAGCTTCTCCGTTTAGAATCCAGCATATCTCACTGAACCGAAGAAGTGGTAGTTAGAAGGGAGTTAGAGCTGCAAGCAGTTTGCTTTGGGAAATTAGACGCGAAATGAAACTGCAAATGCCTTCCAACAGGCTTGGAAAAGTGTGTTCTATATCTCTGCCAAACAAACTCCCCGGAGGTTGAGCTTTCAGAAGCTAGTTTAACTCTAAGGGAGGAAGCAGCAGAATGTGCCTCTCACATCTAGCCTGTAGGAATTCAGGTTGGCAAGTTCTATGGGGAAGCCCATTGGCGCCTTCGTTGGAAACGGTTTTGGAAATTTCAGTTTCAAAATCTCTGTGAAAAAGCGTCAGAGAAGCTTCTCCGTTTAGAATCCAGCATATCTCACTGAACCGAAGAAGTGGTAGTTAGAAGGGAGTTAGAGCTCCAAGCAGTTTGGTTTGGGAAATTAGATGCGAAATGACACTGCAAAGGCCTTCCAAAAGGCTTGGAAAAGTGTGTTCTATATCTTTGCCAAACAAACTCCCCGGAGGTTGAGCTTTCAGAAGCAAGCTTAACTCTTAGGGAGGAAGCAGCAGAATGTGCCTCTCACATCTAGCCTGTAGGAATTCAGGTTGGCAAGTTCTATGGGGAAGCCCATTGCTGCCTATGGTGGAAACGGCATGGGAGATTTCAGTTTCAAAATCTCTGTGAAAAAGCGTCAGAGAAGCTTCTCCGTTTAGAATCCAGCATATCTCACTGAACCGAAGAAGTGGTAGTTAGAAGGGAGTTAGAGCTGCAAGCAGTTTGGTTTGGGAAATTAGACGCGAAATGAAACTGCAAATGCCTTCCAACAGGCTTGGAAAAGTGTGTTCTATATCTCTGCAAAACAAACTCCCCGGAGGTTGAGCTTTCAGAAGCTAGTTTAACTCTAAGGGAGGAAGCAGCAGAATGTGCCTCTCACATCTAGCCTGTAGGAATTCAGGTTGGCAAGTTCTATGGGGAAGCCCATTGGCGCCTTCGTTCGAAACGGGTTTGGAAATTTCAGTTTCAAAATCTCTGTGAAAAAGCGTCAGAGAAGCTTCTCCGTTTAGAATCCAGCACATCTCACTGAACCGAAGAAGTGTTAGTTAGAAGGGAGTTAGAGCTGCAAGCAGTTTGGTTTCGGAAATTAGACGCGAAATGAAACTGCAAATGCCTTCCAACAGGCTTGGAAAAGTGTGTTCTATATCTCTGCCAAACAGACTCCCCGGAGGTTGAGCTTTCAGAAGCAAGTTTAACTCTAAGGGAGGAAGCAGCAGAATGTGCCTCTCACATCTAGCCTGTAGGAATTCATTTTGGCAAGTTCTATGGGGAAGCCCATTGCTGCCTATGGTGGAAACGGCATGGGAGATTTCAGTTTCAAAATCTCTGTGAAAAAGCGTCAGAGAAGCTTCTCCGTTTAGAATCCAGCATATCTCACTGAACCGAAGAAGTGGTAGTTAGAAGGCAGTTAGAGCTGCAAGCAGTCTGGTTTGGGAAATTAGACGCGAAATGAAACTGCAAATGCCTTCCAACAGGCTTGGAAAAGTGTGTTCTATATCTCTGCCAAACAGACTCCCCGGAGGTTGAGCTTTCAGAAGCTAGTTTAACTCTAAGGGAGGAAGCAGCAGAATGTGCCTCTCACATCTAGCCTGTAGGAATTCAGGTTGGCAAGTTCTATGGGGAAGCCCATTGCTGCCTATGGTGGAAACGGCATGGGAGATTTCAGTTTCAAAATCTCTGTGAAAAAGCGTCAGAGAAGCTTCTCCGTTTAGAATCCAGCATATCTCACTGAACCGAAGAAGCGGTAGTTAGAAGGGAGTTAGAGCTGCAAGCAGTTTGGTTTGGGAAATTAGATGCGAAGTGACACTGCAAAGGCCTTCCAACAGGCTTGGAAAAGTGTGTTCTATATCTCTGCCAAACAGAGTCCCCGGAGGTTGAGCTTTCAGAAGCAAGCTTAACTGTTAGGGAGGAAGCAGCAGAATGTGCCTCTGACATCTAGCCTTTAGGAATTCAGGTTGGCAAGTTCTATGGGGAAGCCTATTGCTGCCTATGGTGGAAACGGCATGGGAGATTTCAGTTTCAAAATCTCTGTGAAAAAGCGTCAGAGAAGCTTCTCCGTTTAGAATCCAGCATATCTCACTGAACCGAAGAAGTGGTAGTTAGAAGGGAGTTAGAGCTGCAAGCAGTTTGGTTTGGGAAATTAGACGCGAAATGAAACTGCAAATGCCTTCCAACAGGCTTGGAAAAGTGTGTTCTATATCTCTGCCAAACAGACTCCCCGGAGGTTGAGCTTTCAGAAGCAAGTTTAACTCTAAGGGAGGAAGCAGCAGAATGTGCCTCTCACATCTAGCCTGTAGGATTTCAGGTTGGCAAGTTCTATGGGGAAGCCCATTGCTGCCTATGGTGGAAACGGCATGGGAGATTTCAGTTTCAAAATCTCTGTGAAAAAGCCTCAGAGAAGCTTCTCCGTTTAGAATCCAGCATATCTCACTGAACCGAAGAAGTGGTAGTTAGAAGGGAGTTAGAGCTGCAAGCAGTTTGGTTTGGGAAATTAGATGCGAAATGACACTGCAAATGCCTTCCAACAGGCTTGGAAAAGTGTGTTCTATATCTCTGCCAAACAGACTCCCCGGAGGTTGAGCTTTCAGAAGCAAGCTTAACTCTTAGGGAGGAGGCAGCAGAATGTGCCTCTCACATCTAGCCTGTAGGAATTCAGGTTGGCAAGTTCTATGGGGAAGCCCATTGCTGCCTATGGTGGAAACGGCATGGGAGATTTCAGTTTCAAAATCTCTGTGAAAAAGCGTCAGAGAAGCTTCTACGTTTAGAATCCAGCATATCTCACTGAACCGAAGAAGTGGTAGTTAGAAGGGAGTTAGAGCTGCAAGCAGTTTGGTTTGGGAAATTAGATGCGAAATGAAACTGCAAATGCCTTCCAACAGGCTTGGAAAATTGTGTTCTATATCTCTGCCAAACAGACTCCCCGGAGGGTGAGCTTTCAGAAGCAAGTTTAACTCTAAGGGAGGAAGCAGCAGAATGTGCCTCTCACATCTAGCCTGTAGGAATTCAGGTTGGCAAGTTCTATGGGGAAGCCCATTGCTGCCTATGGTGGAAACGGCATGGGAGATTTCAGTTTCAAAATCTCTGTGAAAAAGCGTCAGAGAAGCTTCTCCGTTTAGAATCCAGCATATCTCACTGAACCGAAGAAGTGTTAGTTAGAAGGGAGTTAGAGCTGCAAGCAGTTTGGTTTGGGAAATTAGACGCGAAATGAAACTGCAAATGCCTTCCAACAGGCTTGGAAAATTGTGTTCTATATCTCTGCCAAACAGACTCCCCGGAGGGTGAGCTTTCAGAAGCAAGTTTAACTCTAAGGGAGGAAGCAGCAGAATGTGCCTCTCACATCTAGCCTGTAGGAATTCAGGTTGGCAAGTTCTATGGGGAAGCCCATTGGCGCCTTCGTTGGAAACGGGTTTGCAAATTTCAGTTTCAAAATCTCTGTGAAAAAGCGTCAGAGAAGCTTCTCCGTTTAGAATCCAGCATATCTCACTGAACCGAAGAAGTGTTTGTTAGAAGGGAGTTAGAGCTGCAAGCAGTTTGGTTTGGGAAATTAGACGCGAAATGAAACTGCAAATGCCTTCCAACAGGCTTGGAAAAGTGTGTTCAATATCTCTGCCAAACAGACTCCCCGGAGGTTGAGCTTTCAGAAGCAAGTTTAACTCTAAGGGAGGAAGCAGCAGAATGTGCCTCTCACATCTAGCCTGTAGGAATTCAGGTTGGCAAGTTCTATGGGGAAGCCCATTGCTACCTATGGTGAAAACGGCATGGGAGATTTCAGTTTCAAAATCTCTGTGAAAAAGCGTCAGAGAAGCTTCTCCGTTTAGAATCCAGCATATCTCACTGAACCGAAGAAGTGGTAGTTAGAAGGGAGTTAGAGCTGCAAGCAGTTTGGTTTGGGAAATTAGATGAGAAATGACACTGCAAAGGCCTTCCAACAGGCTTGGAAAAGTGTGTTCTATATCTCTGCCAAACAGACTCCCCAGAGGTTGAGCTTTCAGAAGCAAGCTTAACTGTTAGGGAGGAAGCAGCAGAATGTGCCTCTCACATCTAGCCTGTAGGAATTCAGGTTGGCAAGTTCTATGGGGAAGCCCATTGGCGCCTTCGTTGGAAACGGTTTTGGAAATTTCAGTTTCAAAATCTCTGTGAAAAAGCGTCAGAGAAGCTTCTCCGTTTAGAATCCAGCATATCTCACTGAACCGAAGAAGTGGTAGTTAGAAGGGAGTTAGAGCTCCAAGCAGTTTGGTTTGGGAAATTAGATGCGAAATGACACTGCAAAGGCCTTCCAAAAGGCTTGGAAATGTGTGTTCTATATCTTTGCCAAACAAACTCCCCGGAGGTTGAGCTTTCAGAAGCAAGCTTAACTCTTAGGGAGGAAGCAGCAGAATGTGCCTCTCACATCTAGCCTGTAGGAATTCAGGTTGGCAAGTTCTATGGGGAAGCCCATTGCTGCCTATGGTGGAAACGGCATGGGAGATTTCAGTTTCAAAATCTCTGTGAAAAAGCGTCAGAGAAGCTTCTCCGTTTAGAATCCAGCATATCTCACTGAACCGAAGAAGTGGTAGTTAGAAGGGAGTTAGAGCTGCAAGCAGTTTGGTTTGGGAAATTAGACGCGAAATGAAACTGCAAATGCCTTCCAACAGGCTTGGAAAAGTGTGTTCTATATCTCTGCAAAACAAACTCCCCGGAGGTTGAGCTTTCAGAAGCTAGTTTAACTCTAAGGGAGGAAGCAGCAGAATGTGCCTCTCACATCTAGCCTGTAGGAATTCAGGTTGGCAAGTTCTATGGGGAAGCCCATTGGCGCCTTCGTTCGAAACGGGTTTGGAAATTTCAGTTTCAAAATCTCTGTGAAAAAGCGTCAGAGAAGCTTCTCCGTTTAGAATCCAGCACATCTCACTGAACCGAAGAAGTGTTAGTTAGAAGGGAGTTAGAGCTGCAAGCAGTTTGGTTTCGGAAATTAGACGCGAAATGAAACTGCAAATGCCTTCCAACAGGCTTGGAAAAGTGTGTTCTATATCTCTGCCAAACAGACTCCCCGGAGGTTGAGCTTTCAGAAGCAAGTTTAACTCTAAGGGAGGAAGCAGCAGAATGTGCCTCTCACATCTAGCCTGTAGGAATTCATTTTGGCAAGTTCTATGGGGAAGCCCATTGCTGCCTATGGTGGAAACGGCATGGGAGATTTCAGTTTCAAAATCTCTGTGAAAAAGCGTCAGAGAAGCTTCTCCGTTTAGAATCCAGCATATCTCACTGAACCGAAGAAGTGGTAGTTAGAAGGCAGTTAGAGCTGCAAGCAGTCTGGTTTGGGAAATTAGACGCGAAATGAAACTGCAAATGCCTTCCAACAGGCTTGGAAAAGTGTGTTCTATATCTCTGCCAAACAGACTCCCCGGAGGTTGAGCTTTCAGAAGCTAGTTTAACTCTAAGGGAGGAAGCAGCAGAATGTGCCTCTCACATCTAGCCTGTAGGAATTCAGGTTGGCAAGTTCTATGGGGAAGCCCATTGCTGCCTATGGTGGAAACGGCATGGGAGATTTCAGTTTCAAAATCTCTGTGAAAAAGCGTCAGAGAAGCTTCTCCGTTTAGAATCCAGCATATCTCACTGAACCGAAGAAGCGGTAGTTAGAAGGGAGTTAGAGCTGCAAGCAGTTTGGTTTGGGAAATTAGATGCGAAGTGACACTGCAAAGGCCTTCCAACAGGCTTGGAAAAGTGTGTTCTATATCTCTGCCAAACAGAGTCCCCGGAGGTTGAGCTTTCAGAAGCAAGCTTAACTGTTAGGGAGGAAGCAGCAGAATGTGCCTCTGACATCTAGCCTTTAGGAATTCAGGTTGGCAAGTTCTATGGGGAAGCCTATTGCTGCCTATGGTGGAAACGGCATGGGAGATTTCAGTTTCAAAATCTCTGTGAAAAAGCGTCAGAGAAGCTTCTCCGTTTAGAATCCAGCATATCTCACTGAACCGAAGAAGTGGTAGTTAGAAGGGAGTTAGAGCTGCAAGCAGTTTGGTTTGGGAAATTAGACGCGAAATGAAACTGCAAATGCCTTCCAACAGGCTTGGAAAAGTGTGTTCTATATCTCTGCCAAACAGACTCCCCGGAGGTTGAGCTTTCAGAAGCAAGTTTAACTCTAAGGGAGGAAGCAGCAGAATGTGCCTCTCACATCTAGCCTGTAGGATTTCAGGTTGGCAAGTTCTATGGGGAAGCCCATTGCTGCCTATGGTGGAAACGGCATGGGAGATTTCAGTTTCAAAATCTCTGTGAAAAAGCCTCAGAGAAGCTTCTCCGTTTAGAATCCAGCATATCTCACTGAACCGAAGAAGTGGTAGTTAGAAGGGAGTTAGAGCTGCAAGCAGTTTGGTTTGGGAAATTAGATGCGAAATGACACTGCAAATGCCTTCCAACAGGCTTGGAAAAGTGTGTTCTATATCTCTGCCAAACAGACTCCCCGGAGGTTGAGCTTTCAGAAGCAAGCTTAACTCTTAGGGAGGAGGCAGCAGAATGTGCCTCTCACATCTAGCCTGTAGGAATTCAGGTTGGCAAGTTCTATGGGGAAGCCCATTGCTGCCTATGGTGGAAACGGCATGGGAGATTTCAGTTTCAAAATCTCTGTGAAAAAGCGTCAGAGAAGCTTCTACGTTTAGAATCCAGCATATCTCACTGAACCGAAGAAGTGGTAGTTAGAAGGGAGTTAGAGCTGCAAGCAGTTTGGTTTGGGAAATTAGATGCGAAATGAAACTGCAAATGCCTTCCAACAGGCTTGGAAAATTGTGTTCTATATCTCTGCCAAACAGACTCCCCGGAGGGTGAGCTTTCAGAAGCAAGTTTAACTCTAAGGGAGGAAGCAGCAGAATGTGCCTCTCACATCTAGCCTGTAGGAATTCAGGTTGGCAAGTTCTATGGGGAAGCCCATTGCTGCCTATGGTGGAAACGGCATGGGAGATTTCAGTTTCAAAATCTCTGTGAAAAAGCGTCAGAGAAGCTTCTCCGTTTAGAATCCAGCATATCTCACTGAACCGAAGAAGTGTTAGTTAGAAGGGAGTTAGAGCTGCAAGCAGTTTGGTTTGGGAAATTAGACGCGAAATGAAACTGCAAATGCCTTCCAACAGGCTTGGAAAATTGTGTTCTATATCTCTGCCAAACAGACTCCCCGGAGGGTGAGCTTTCAGAAGCAAGTTTAACTCTAAGGGAGGAAGCAGCAGAATGTGCCTCTCACATCTAGCCTGTAGGAATTCAGGTTGGCAAGTTCTATGGGGAAGCCCATTGGCGCCTTCGTTGGAAACGGGTTTGCAAATTTCAGTTTCAAAATCTCTGTGAAAAAGCGTCAGAGAAGCTTCTCCGTTTAGAATCCAGCATATCTCACTGAACCGAAGAAGTGTTTGTTAGAAGGGAGTTAGAGCTGCAAGCAGTTTGGTTTGGGAAATTAGACGCGAAATGAAACTGCAAATGCCTTCCAACAGGCTTGGAAAAGTGTGTTCAATATCTCTGCCAAACAGACTCCCCGGAGGTTGAGCTTTCAGAAGCAAGTTTAACTCTAAGGGAGGAAGCAGCAGAATGTGCCTCTCACATCTAGCCTGTAGGAATTCAGGTTGGCAAGTTCTATGGGGAAGCCCATTGCTACCTATGGTGAAAACGGCATGGGAGATTTCAGTTTCAAAATCTCTGTGAAAAAGCGTCAGAGAAGCTTCTCCGTTTAGAATCCAGCATATCTCACTGAACCGAAGAAGTGGTAGTTAGAAGGGAGTTAGAGCTGCAAGCAGTTTGGTTTGGGAAATTAGATGAGAAATGACACTGCAAAGGCCTTCCAACAGGCTTGGAAAAGTGTGTTCTATATCTCTGCCAAACAGACTCCCCAGAGGTTGAGCTTTCAGAAGCAAGCTTAACTGTTAGGGAGGAAGCAGCAGAATGTGCCTCTCACATCTAGCCTGTAGGAATTCAGGTTGGCAAGTTCTATGGGGAAGCCCATTGCTGCCTATGGTGGAAACGGCATGGGAGATTTCAGTTTCAAAATCTCTGTGAAAAAGCGTCAGAGAAGCTTCTCCGTTTAGAATCCAGCATATCTCACTGAACCGAAGAAGTGGTAGTTAGAAGGGAGTTAGAGCTGCAAGCAGTTTGGTTTGGGAAATTAGATGCGAAATGACACTGCAAAGGCCTTCCAACAGGCTTGGAAAAGTGTGTTCTATATCTCTGCCAAACAGACTCCCCGGAGGTTGAGCTTTCAGAAGCAAGCTTAACTCTTAGGGAGGAAGCAGCAGAATGTGCCTCTCACATCTAGCCTGTAGGAATTCAGGTTGGCAAGTTCTATGGGGAAGCCCATTGCTGCCTATGGTGGAAACGGCATGGGAGATTTCAGTTTCAAAATCTCTGTGAAAAAGCGTCAGAGAAGCTTCTCCGTTTAGAATCCAGCATATCTCACTGAACCGAAGAAGTGGTAGTTAGAAGGCAGTTAGACCTGCAACCAGTTTGGTTTGGGAAATTAGACGCGAAATGAAACTGCAAATGCCTTCCAACAGGCTTGGAAAAGTGTGTTCTATATTTCTGCCAAACAGACTCCCCGGAGGTTGAGCTTTCAGAAGCAAGTTTAACTCTAAGGGAGGAAGCAGCAGAATGTGCCTCTCACATCTAGCCTGTAGGAATTCAGGTTGGCAAGTTCTATGGGGAAGCCCATTGCTGCCTATGGTGGAAACGGCATGGGAGATTTCAGTTTCAAAATCTCTCTGAAAAAGCGTCAGAGAAGCTTCTCCGTTTAGAATCCAGCATATCTCACTGAACCGAAGAAGTGGTAGTTAGAAGGGAGTTAGAGCTGCAAGCAGTTTGGTTTGGGAAATTAGACGCGAAATGAAACTGCAAATGCCTTCCAACAGGCTAGGAAAAGTGTGTTCTATATCTCTGCCAAACAGACTCCCCGGAGGTTGAGCTTTCAGAAGCAAGTTTAACTCTAAGGGAGGAAGCAGCAGAATGTGCCTCTCACATCTAGCCTGTAGGAATTCAGGTTGGCAAGTTCTATGGGGAAGCCCATTGCTACCTATGGTGAAAACGGCATGGGAGATTTCAGTTTCAAAATCTCTGTGAAAAAGCGTCAGAGAAGCTTCTCCGTTTAGAATCCAGCATATCTCACTGAACCGAAGAAGTGGTAGTTAGAAGGGAGTTAGAGCTGCAAGCAGTTTGGTTTGGGAAATTAGATGAGAAATGACACTGCAAAGGCCTTCCAACAGGCTTGGAAAAGTGTGTTCTATATCTCTCCCAAACAGACTCCCCAGAGGTTGAGCTTTCAGAAGCAAGCTTAACACTTAGGGAGGAAGCAGCAGAATGTGCCTCTCACATCTAGCCTGTAGGAATTCAGGTTGGCAAGTTCTATGGGGAAGCCCATTGCTGCCTATGGTGGAAACGGCATGGGAGATTTCAGTTTCAAAATCTCTGTGAAAAAGCGTCAGAGAAGCTTCTCCGTTTAGAATCCAGCATATCTCACTGAACCGAAGAAGTGGTAGTTAGAAGGGAGTTAGAGCTGCAAGCAGTTTGGTTTGGGAAATTAGACGCGAAATGAATCTGCAAAGGCCTTCCAACAGGCTTGGAAAAGTGTGTTCTATATCTCTGCCAAACAGACTCCCCGGAGGTTGAGCTTTCAGAAGCAAGTTTAACTCTAAGGGAGGAAGCAGCAGAATGTGCCTCTCACATCTAGCCTGTAGGATTTCTGGTTGGCAAGTTCTATGGGGAATCCCATTGCTGCATATGGTGGAAACGGCATGGGAGATTTCAGTTTCAAAATCTCTGTGAAAAAGCGTCAGAGAAGCTTCTCCGTTTAGAATCCACCATATCTCACTGAACCGAAGAAGTGGTAGTTAGAAGGGAGTTAGAGCTGCAAGCAGTTTGGTTTGGGAAATTAGATGCGAAATGACACTGCAAAGGCCTTCCAACAGGCTTGGAAAAGTGTGTTCTATATCTCTCCCAAACAGACTCCCCGGAGGTTGAGCTTTCAGAAGCAAGCTTAACTCTTAGGGAGGAAGCAGCAGAATGTGCCTCTCACATCTAGCCTGTAGGAATTCAGGTTGGCAAGTTCTATGGGGAAGCCCATTGCTGCCTATGGTGGAAACAGCATGGGAGATTTCAGTTTCAAAATCTCAGTGAAAAAGCCTCAGAGAAGCTTCTCCGTTTAGAATCCAGCATATCTCACTGAACCGAAGAAGTGAGAGTTAGAAGGCAGTTAGAGCTGCAAGCAGTTTGGTTTGGGAAATTAGACGCGAAATGAAACTGCAAATGCCTTCCAACAGGCTTGGAAAAGTGTGTTCTATATATCTGCCAAACAAACTCCCCGGAGGTTGAGCTTTCAGAAGCTAGTTTAACTCTAAGGGAGGAAGCAGCAGAATGTGCCTCTCACATCTAGCCTGTAGGAATTCAGGTTGGCAAGTTCTATGGGGAAGCCCATTGTCGCCTTCGTTGGAAACGGGTTTCGAAATTTCAGTTTCAAAATCTTTGTGAAAAAGCGTCAGAGAAGCTTCTCCGTTTAGAATCCAGCATATCTCACTGAAGGGAAGAAGTGGTAGTTAGAAGGGAGTTAGAGCTGCAAGCAGTTTGCTTTGGGAAATTAGACGCGAAATGAAACTGCAAATGCCTTCCAACAGGCTTGGAAAAGTGTGTTCTATATCTCTGCCAAACAAATTCCCCGGATGTTGAGCTTTCAGAAGCTAGTTTAACTCTAAGGGAGGAAGCAGCAGAATGTGCCTCTCACATCTAGCCTGTAGGAATTCAGGTTGGCAAGTTCTATGGGGAAGCCCATTGGCGCCTTCGTTGGAAACGGGTTTGGAAATTTCAGTTTCAAAATCTCTGTGAAAAAGCGTCAGAGAAGCTTCTCCGTTTAGAATCCAGCATATCTCACTGAACCAAAGAAGTGATAGTTAGAAGGGAGTTAGAGCTGCAAGCAGTTTGGTTTGGGAAATTAGACGCGAAATGAAACTGCAAATGCCTTCCAACAGGCTTGGAAAAATGTGTTCTATATCTCTGCCAAACAGAGTCCCCGGAGGTTGAGCTTTCAGAAGCAAGCTTAACTGTTAGGGAGGAAGCAGCAGAATATGCCTCTCACATCTAGCCTGTAGGAATTCAGGTTGGCAAGTTCTATGGGGAAGCCCATTGCTGCCTATGGTGGAAACGGCATGGGAGATTTCAGTTTCAAAATCTCTGTGAAAAAGCGTCAGAGAAGCTTCTCCGTTTAGAATCCAGCATATCTCACTGAACCGAAGAAGTGGTAGTTAGAAGGGAGTTAGAGCTGCAAGCAGTTTGGTTTGGGAAATTAGACGCGAAATGAAACTGCAAATGCCTTCCAACAGGCTTGGAAAAGTGTGTTCTATATCTCTGCCAAACAAACTCCCCGGAGGTTGAGCTTTCAGAAGCTAGTTTAACTCTAAGGGAGGAAGCAGCAGAATGTGCCTCTCACATCTAGCCTGTAGGAATTCAGGTTGGCAAGTTCTATGGGGAAGCCCATTGGCGCCTTCGTTGGAAACGGGTTTGGAAATTTCAGTTTCAAAATCTCTGTGAAAAAGCGTCAGAGAAGCTTCTCCGTTTAGAATCCAGCACATCTCACTGAACCGAAGAAGTGTTAGTTAGAAGGGAGTTAGAGCTGCAAGCAGTTTGGTTTGGGAAATTAGACGCGAAATGAAACTGCAAATGCCTTCCAACAGGCTTGGAAAAGTGTGTTCTATATCTCTGCCAAACAGACTCCCCGGAGGTTGAGCTTTCAGAAGCAAGTTTAACTCTAAGGGAGGAAGCAGCAGAATGTGCCTCTCACATCTAGCCTGTAGGAATTCAGGTTGGCAATTTCTATGGGGAAGCCCATTGCTGCCTATGGTGGAAACGGCATGGGAGATTTCAGTTTCAAAATCTCTCTGAAAAAGCGTCAGAGAAGCTTCTCCGTTTAGAATCCAGCATATCTCACTGAACCGAAGAAGTGGTAGTTAGAAGGGAGTTAGAGCTGCAAGCAGTTTGGTTTGGGAAATTAGATGCGAAATGACACTGCAAAGGCCTTCCAACAGGCTTGGAAAAGTGTGTTCTATATCTCTGCCAAACAGACTCCCCGGAGGTTGAGCTTTCAGAAGCTAGTTTAACTCTAAGGGAGGAAGCAGCAGAATGTGCCTCTCACATCTAGCCTGTAGGAATTCAGGTTGGCAAGTTCTATGGGGAAGGCCATTGCTGCCTATGGTGGAAACGGCATGGGAGATTTCAGTTTCAAAATCTCTGTAAAAAAGCGTCAGAGAAGCTTCTCCGTTTAGAATCCAGCATATCTCACTGAACCGAAGAAGTGGTAGTTAGAAGGGAGTTAGAGCTGCAAGCAGTTTGGTTTCGGAAATTAGACGCGAAATGAAACTGCAAATGCCTTCCAACAGGCTTGGAAAAGTGTGTTCTATATCTCTGCCAAACAAACTCCCCGGAGGTTGAGCTTTCAGAAGCTAGTTTAACTCTAAGGGAGGAAGCAGCAGAATGTGCGTCTCACATCTAGCCTGTAGGAATTCAGGTTGGCAAGTTCTATGGGGAAGCCCATTGGCGCCTTCGTTGGAAACGGGTTTGGAAATTTCAGTTTCAAAATCTCTGTGAAAAAGCGTCAGAGAAGCTTCTCCGTTTAGAATCCAGCACATCTCACTGAACCGAAGAAGTGTTAGTTAGAAGGGAGTTAGAGCTGCAAGCAGTTTGGTTTGGGAAATTAGACGCGAAATGAAACTGCAAAGGCCTTCCAACAGGCTTGGAAAAGTGTGTTCTATATCTCTGCCAAACAGACTCCCCGGAGGTTGAGCTTTCAGAAGCAAGTTTAACTCTAAGGGAGGAAGCAGCAGAATGTGCCTCTCACATCTAGCCTGTAGGAATTCAGGTTGGCAAGTTCTATGGGGAAGCCCATTGCTGCCTATGGTGGAAACGGCATGGGAGATTTCAGTTTCAAAATCTCGGTGAAAAAGCGTCAGAGAAGCTTCTCCGTTTAGAATCCAGCATATCTCACTGAACCGAAGAAGTGTTAGTTAGAAGGGAGTTAGAGCTGCAAGCAGTTTGTTTTGGGAAATTAGACGCGAAATGAAACTGCAAATGCCTTCCAACAGGCTTGGAAAAGTGTGTTCTATATCTCTGCCAAACAGACTCCCCGGAGGTTGAGCTTTCAGAAGCAAGTTTAACTCTAAGGGAGGAAGCAGCAGAATGTGCCTCTCACATCTAGCCTGTAGGAATTCAGGTTGGCAAGTTCTATGGGGAAGCCCATTGGCGCCTTCGTTGGAAACGGGTTTGGAAATTTCAGTTTAAAAATCTCTGTGAAAAAGCGTCAGAGAAGCTTCTCCGTTTAGAATCCAGCATATCTCACTGAACCGAAGAAGTGGTAGTTAGAAGGGAGTTAGAGCTGCAAGCAGTTTGGTTTGGGAAATTAGACGCGAAATGAAACTGCAAATGCCTTCCAACAGGCTTGGAAAAGTGTGTTCTATATCTCTGCCAAACAAACTCCCCGGAGGTTGAGCTTTCAGAAGCTAGTTTAACTCTAAGGGAGGAAGCAGCAGAATGTGCGTCTCACATCTAGCCTGTAGGAATTCAGGTTGGCAAGTTCTATGGGGAAGCCCATTGGCGCCTTCGTTGGAAACGGGTTTGGAAATTTCAGTTTCAAAATCTCTGTGAAAAAGCGTCAGAGAAGCTTCTCCGTTTAGAATCCAGCACATCTCACTGAACCGAAGAAGTGTTAGTTAGAAGGGATTTAGAGCTGCAAGCAGTTTGGTTTGGGAAATTAGACGCGAAATGAAACGGCAAATGCCTTCCAACAGGCTTGGAAAAGTGTGTTCTATATCTCTGCCAAACAGACTCCCCGGAGGTTGAGCTTTCAGAAGCAAGTTTAACTCTAAGGGAGGAAGCAGCAGAATGTGCCTCTCACATCTAGCCTGTAGGAATTCAGGTTGGCAATTTCTATGGGGAAGCCCATTGCTGCCTATGGTGGAAACGGCATGGGAGATTTCAGTTTCAAGATCTCTCTGAAAAAGCGTCAGAGAAGCTTCTCCGTTTAGAATCCAGCATATCTCACTGAACCGAAGAAGTGGTAGTTAGAAGGGAGTTAGAGCTGCAAGCAGTTTGGTTTGGGAAATTAGATGCGAAATGACACTGCAAAGGCCTTCCAACAGGCTTGGAAAAGTGTGTTCTATATCTCTGCCAAACCGACTCCCCGGAGGTTGAGCTTTAGGAAGCAAGCTTAACTGTTAGGGAGGAAGCAGCAGAATGTGCCTCTCACATCTAGCCTGTAGGAATTCAGGTTGGCAAGTTCTATGGGGAAGCCCATTGCTGCCTATGGTGGAAACGGCATGGGAGATTTCAGTTTCAAAATCTCTGTAAAAAAGCGTCAGAGAAGCTTCTCCGTTTAGAATCCAGCATATCTCACTGAACCGAAGAAGTGGTAGTTAGAAGGGAGTTAGAGCTGCAAGCAGTTTGGTTTGGGAAATTAGACGCGAAATGAAACTGCAAATGCCTTCCAACAGGCTTGGAAAAGTGTGTTCTATATCTCTGCCAAACAGACTCCCCGGAGGTTGAGCTTTCAGAAGCAAGTTTAACTCTAAGGGAGGAAGCAGCAGAATGTGCCTCTCACATCTAGCCTGTAGGAATTCAGGTTGGCAAGTTCTATGGGGAAGCCCATTGCTGCCTATGGTGGAAACGGCATGGGAGATTTCAGTTTCAAAATCTCTGTGAAAAAGCGTCAGAGAAGCTTCTCCGTTTAGAATCCAGCATATCTCACTGAACCGAAGAAGTGGTAGTTAGAAGGGAGTTAGAACTGCAAGCAGTTTGGTTTGGGAAATTAGACGCGAAATGAAACTGCAAATGCCTTCCAACAGGCTTGGAAAAGTGTGTTCTATATCTCTGCCAAACAGACTCCCCGGAGGTTGAGCTTTCAGAAGCAATTTTAACTCTAAGGGAGGAAGCAGCAGAATGTGCCTCTCACATCTAGCCTGTAGGAATTCAGGTTGGCAAGTTCTATGGGGAAGCCCATTGCTGCCTATGGTGGAAACGGCATGGGAGATTTCAGTTTCAAAATCTCTGTGAAAAAGCGTCAGAGAAGCTTCTCCGTTTAGAATCCAGCATATCTCACTGAACCGAAGAAGTGGTCGTTAGAAGGGAGTTAGAACTGCAAGCAGTTTGGTTTGGGAAATTAGATGCGAAATGACACTGCAAAGGCCTTCCAACAGGCTTGGAAAAGTGTGATCTATATCTCTGCCAAACAGAGTCCCCGGAGGTTGAGCTTTCAGAAGCAAGCTTAACTGTTAGGGAGGAAGCAGCAGAATGTGCCTCTCACATCTAGCCTGTAGGAATTCAGGTTGGCAAGTTCTATGGGGAAGCCCATTGCTGCCTACGGTGGAAACGGCATGGGAGATTTCAGTTTCAAAATCTCTGTAAAAAAGCGTCAGAGAAGCTTCTCCGTTTAGAATCCAGCATATCTCACTGAACCGAAGAAGTGGTAGTTAGAAGGGAGTTAGAGCTGCAAGCAGTTTGGTTTGGGAAATTAGACGCGAAATGAAACTGCAAATGCCTTCCAACAGCCTTGGAAAAGTGTGTTCTATATCTCTGCCAAACAAACTCCCCGGAGGTTCAGCTTTCAGAAGCTAGTTTAACTCTAAGGGAGGAAGCAGCAGAATGTGCCTCTCACATCTAGCCTGTAGGAATTCAGGTTGGCAAGTTCTATGGGGAAGCCCATTGGCGCCTTCGTTGGAAACGGGTTTGGAAATTTCAGTTTCAAAATCTCTGTGAAAAAGCGTCAGAGAAGCTTCTCCGTTTAGAATCCAGCAAATCTCACTGAACCGAAGAAGTGTTAGTTAGAAGGGAGTTAGAGCTGCAAGCAGTTTGGTTTGGGAAATTAGACGCGAAATGAAACTGCAAATGCCTTCCAACAGGCTTGGAAAAGTGTGTTCTATATCTCTGCCAAACAGACTCCCCGGAGGTTGAGCTTTCAGAAGCAAGTTTAACTCTAACGGAGGAAGCAGCAGAATGTGCCTCTCACATCTAGCCTGTAGGAATTCAGGTTGGCAAGTTCTATGTGGAAGCCCATTGCTGCCTATGGTGGAAACGGCATGGGAGATTTCTGTTTCAAAATCTCTGTGAAAAAGCGTCAGAGAAGCTTCTCCGTTTAGAATCCAGCATATCTCACTGAACCGAAGAAGTGGTAGTTAGAAGGGAGTTAGAGCTGCAAGCAGTTTGGTTTAGGAAATTAGATGCGAAATCACACTGCAAATGCCTTCCAACAGGCTTTGAAAAGTGTGTTCTATATCTCTGCCAAACAGACTCCCTGAAGGTTGAGCTTTCAGTAGCTAGTTTAACTCTAAGGGAGGAAGCAGCAGAATGTGCCTCTCACATCTAGCCTGTAGGAATTC